>NC_140170.1:12869328-12983851 GCF_963971535.1 Notolepis coatsorum | reverse complement strand
TGATTCTTTCAAATGTGTCAGATAGTTTTCTTTTTGTTTTCTTATAATTTGATTTAGTCCAGTGTGGTTTCTGTCTGGTGGCTCTGCTTGTGTTTGTGAGCAGAGTCCCAGAACCATCTCAGGGCTCCAGACTAACCTTTCACATTGGTTGCACCAGCACATCATTTAGGTGCACCCACACATTTTTACCGCACATTTTGTTGCTGCAATAATACATTTTAAGCGTTACCTTTATCGTTACCCTTTTTGTCAGTTCCCATACACATTAGTAATTTCTTAAGGTGTTATGTAAATGATTGTAAACAGGAATAAGACAGGGAGCTCCAGTAGCTCACCACGTACCACCGCGAGTGCTATTTCAGCGCCGTGGACAACCGCGCTCGCGCGGATCTGGGGCTGAGCGCGTTCGAATCCCGGACGGCAGCCGTGCCTTTCCAGAGTGTCTTTCCCCCCATCTGAACCCTTTCAGCCTGCATCTGTCGGTCGAACTTGACCAAGTATGAATGCGAAGAAAAAGCAATAAACGCTAAAGAACCAGGTGACTGGTCAAGTTAAAAAAAAAAAAAAACAGGAATAAGACGGGCACAAGCACTGCAGCATTTTTCTTTACAAAAAACTATAGTTCTCTTCATTTTAATTCAATTACGCGCTTGTAGCTAGTAAGTGAACTTGTGGTGTTGCTCAATGAGGAGTGGGAAAACAAAATTAAGGTGGCTGGTAGATTTAAAAAACGACCAGCCAGAAATTATAAATAGCTTTTTAGTATATCGCCATGTGTTATTATTACTATATACCAGGGGTGCCCAACCTTTTTTGAACCAAGATCTACTTTTTTATTTACCACCTAGCCCGAGAGCTACCAGCCAAAATTGTATATTGTAAGCCGTCATTTGAGGCTTTATAAAAGCAGCATAATGAACACAAATCTGTCAGTGCCGAGTCCGACCTCATCTTAAATAACAAACAGCATTGCTTGTTGTAGTTAACAAGGAGAGGCAGAGTTGATTTAGCAAAAAAGAAAAAAAGAAAAAATTATAATAGAATTTTATTAATCAAGATCTACTTGAAATCAGCCCGCGATCTACCTGTCGATCGCGATCGACTGGTTGGGCACCACTGCTATATACTCTCTCATGCAATGAATGGGAATCAAGTTGGGAACCGGTTCCTAATTGTCAGATTCCTGGAATCGCATGCCTCTGTGACTATCGATTCCTCTTATCGATGCCATGTTTTCCGACAGTTGCGCATTTAAAAACAATAACGTTAGCGTCACGCATGCAGCCATAGCAGACTATTTGATTCCTTGACTAGGAAAACCTAAAGGGATCGATATTGCGACCGTTTTGTGTGCGCAGTGAAAACTGAAAGTGCTTTGCATCCTAGTCATTCATTTACATGGTAAAGTAACGTTAGCCGCTAGCTAGCTAAATAGCCATGCTCATTGCAGAGAGAGACAGAGAGAGAACACTGAGCTGGCCTTTATTTATACAGGTAGGTTATTGCTAACAAATTCTCTTTTGCAATAACGACCTGTTGAATGCAACTACAGTTCAATAGATTAAATTAGTTCTCAAATAGAATTATTTTATTTAAGTGTATAGTTAATTTATTTTTTACAGTTTTTGTATTTTTCTGACATGGGGGCTCAACAATAAATGATAAATGACAATCAGAAATGTCAAGTTGCATGTTGTTATTCTAACCAGCTTAGTTCTGTTGCATTTCCAATTGATTTATTTAAATTATAAATGTATCAGGAATCGATAAGGAAGCGATAAAGAATTGAATCGATAAGCAGAATCGATAATGGAATCGTATCGATAAAATCTTATCAATTCCCATCCCTATAAACAACATAAGGAATATTAACATAATTTTGAGTGGACTGAAGGGATAAGTCAGCGTTAATAGTTTAAAATGCAGATCATTTGCGGCTGGGTGCCGCAGCGGTCTAATCGCTCGTCACCAACGCGTGAGACACCGGTATCGAATCCGGCTGTAACGTTGCCTCCGGCTTGGGCCGGCCGTCATACTGACTCAATTGGCAGAGTCAGCGGGAGGGGAGTCGATGGGTGGTAATCTGGTCGTTGTAAACAGCGACTCCTACAGGTCGGTCAGGGCTCCTACACAGCAAGGACAGGAGATGGCGGGGGCAGTGTGAGCCTCCCACACGTTACACCTCGCCAATGAGAGTTTGCGCTGGCTCGTGAAAAGAAGTGGCTGGCTGACTCCGCATGTATCGGAGGGGACATGCGATAGATTCTTCAACCCTCCCTACGACCGACCAGTGGGGGGCACATTCGAGCAACGATCAAGACAGGGGAGGGGGGAATTGGCACGACTAAATTGGGATGGGGAGAAAAACAGAAAAAGTGGATAAAAAAAAATGCAGATAATTTATTCAAACATGTATATTTAGTGTAGGGCTGTCCTAAATATAATTTTATATGCTTTGAATTAGGGATGTCCGATATTATCGGCCGACCGATATTATCGGCCGATATCGGCAGTAAAATGTGATATCGGAAAATATCGGTATCGGTAAAAAAAAAAAAAAAAACAATAACAATTTTTTTTTTTTTTTTTTTTTTTTTAACATTTATTTAACCTTTATTTACCCAGGCAAGCAAGTAAGAACCAATTCTTATTTTATTTATTGTCAAAAGTATGCATGTTGGTTTAAAATGTTCATTTTTACTTTTTAATGATCATATTTTGCACAGATAATGCTTACATTTAGAAAGCCTTTTGAATGCATCCAGTGAAATTATTAGTTACCTGAAATTATTCCGTTTTTTGGGGGGGAAACCCTGCATATATCGGTATCGGTTGATATCGGTATCGGTATCGGTATCGGAAATTGGAGTTGGACAATATCGGAATATCGGTATCGGTAAAAAAGCCAATATCGAGCATCCCTACTTTGAATACTACTTTGTGTTTCCTAACGAGTATTCAAATACTCTCTCAAAAACACTGTTAAAAACAATAAGATCAACAATTTATAATTAACCAATCAATCACAAATCATGAGTGTTGGCTACCATTCTGTTCTATCCAGTAGCAACCAAAGACCGTCACTGTCAAATTTCGTTGGCAACATGCATTCTGAATCACCGTTTTATGAGACTAGGAGAAGTGGGGTTGACACACACACACACACACACACACACACACACACACACACACACACACACACACACACACACACACACACACACACACACACACACACACACACACACACACACACACACACACACACACACACACACACACACACACACAGAGAAAAGGCTCCTGGACCTCGAGCATTGATCTGCACTAGCTAGCTAACGTTAGCATCCAGGCTTACAAACATAACGTACTGAAAGTGAAAGCCGACACACCTATATAAACATGGGGAACTAACGTTATAATAACAAAGACACAATCAACTTACTCGCACATCCAAGCGAAGTCCTTGTAGGGTCTTGATTTATTCGCATTATGGAAGAGTTTCCTCATTTTAGTAAGTATTATTAAATAAGTGCAGTGAGCGGTTTGGCATGGACACACACACAAACACACACACACACACACGGACACACGCGCTGCACGGTTTCAGGTTTCACAGCTGCACATGGCTTTGTTTACCCAATCAGAGCCAATCAATCATTGTTTACCCAGTCAGAGCCGAGCGGGTCTTTGAATGCACATGGGGGGGGGGGGGGGGGGGGGGGGGGGGGGGCGTGAGCTGCTACACACAGACAGACGGACCTGCTGGGATGTGAGGTGCACCAGTGCGACAAGAGAAAATATTAAGTCGCACTCCAAAGATATTTGGGTGCTCAGTGCTCAGTGCTGGTCACGCTCTGGAGCCCTGCATCTGGCTGAGTGGGCATCTCTCAAGGGTCCCTCTGTGGGTGAGGGCTTTGTTGTGGAGTGTGGCTGGGTCACTTTCTTTTAGGTGATTGTAGAATTTAAATGCACTTTTTTGGATTTTGATGATTAGTGGGTATCTTCCTAGTTCTGCTCTGCATGCATTATTTGGTGTTTTTCCACTGGTCTCTCTCTCTCTCTCTCTCTCTCTCTCTCTCTCTCTCTCTCTCTCTCTCTCTCTCTCTCTCTCTCTCTCTCACTCTCACCCGGCTGTCTCTTTCTCCGTAGTCCAGTCAGCTCACATCACCCGGTCAATGTTGTGATTTGAATTCACTGGTATATTTTTTTTAATTTTTTTTTTAATTTTTTTAAGCATTTTTACAGCTTTATGGTCAGACATGCCCGACAGAGGAGAGGGAGAACGGGGGAAGATGTGGGGGAGGACATGCTGCAAATCCGTCCGGGATTTTACATTTTCATGATTTTACTCAAGTAAATATCTGTTAGGGCTGTCGCAGTATGACATTTTCTCACCGCGGTTGTGTGTGTGGCTAATCACTGTGGTATTAC
This sequence comes from Notolepis coatsorum, assembly GCF_963971535.1. NCBI lineage: Eukaryota > Metazoa > Chordata > Actinopteri > Aulopiformes > Paralepididae > Notolepis > Notolepis coatsorum. Next base: position 12,979,417 of record NC_140170.1, on the reverse strand, counting down.
AATTTAATAACCGTGGGATGCGGTGGTACCGCACTTCTATATTTTTTTTATTTTATTTTTTTTATTCTTCTTTTTTTATACCTGTATATATTTCTTTATTATTAAGACATGCGAGTTTACCCGCGATCGTGATTAGAAACAAATTCTAAGGTCGTAGGAGTCCCGAAACTATTTTAAACATGTTTGATAATCTATCCATTTGTCCCTCAACATTCTGAAATGTGATAACAGTAGATTAGGGTGTTGCCTGCTCCTTTAACACAATGGGGGCCATTGGGGCCCGTCTAAAATTATAATGGTAGAGGGCCAGCCAATGTAAACAGACTTGGGGCTGTTTGTAGAGCTAAATCTATACTTTATAGCATAGGTGTCAAACTCACGGCCCGCGGGCCAAATCCGGCCCGCCACGTCATTTGATGTGGCCCCCCAAGAGCTCAGGTAAAAAAAAAAAAAAGGATTTTTTTTTTACATTAATATTGTGTTAAAAAATAGCAGTGTTAAAATAATTGTGGGTTAATGCGTTAATAAAGCTTTAACTTTGACAGCCTTAGTTATTACACATTCTTACACATACATGTATGTTGAACATCTGAGGTAACAAAGGAAAAAAGCCAAAAGCACTTACTCCTCAGACATTCTTTGACAATTTTACAGCCCAAAATACAAAAAAGATCCAGGCGGAATAGGTAACAAAGGGTTGAAGAAATATTGTCTGAACTGTCAGATGCAAACTGGCTGTGTGACATAACCGAGCATCTCGCTCAATTGAATAAGAAGCTGTAGGGATGCAAACAAGTCCCACCCAAAACTTGACCAATATAGTTGTGAACTGAGACAACCCTTATTTTGTTATTTTTGAGTACAGTTACAGTTGTGTGTTCATGCAGACACATAATAGCAATTTCATTACGAATTGAAAATGGGGGACCCTGATGTAAACAAGTCGAAAGTATTTCTCTGGTCTGCATCCCCTTAACAATTGTGTGTATTGAGCTGTACTGTACTGTACCCATTCTGCAATCTGTTAATTAAAGTTAATTAAACTATCTTCCATTAGTTGGATGTATGGCCTCTGCAAGGTTGTGTGCAGCCATTTGTTTTTGTAACATCTGCTACATCTGTCCCACGTGTTCTTTGCAGCTCACAGTTGTTAGTTCTGCCCCTCTTGACTGTGACAAAAAGGTTTTGAACAAACCTAATGTCATAGCTTGTATTTGATGATATTCTTCTTTGTTATTTACTTGAATGGTTTGATCATTGATTGGTGGAGTAATATGGGGTTCTGATAAACTAAAATTATTTGTTAAAATAACATAAGCTAACATATATTTTTACATTTATGCAAATGAATATGCAATATGTATAACTTGAATAAGTAATAAATACAGAACCACCATGTTTAACAATATGTAAATGTGTAGCTACATTTATTTTACATTACATTAACATTTATACGGTATTTGGCCCTTTGAGGGCAACCATAATGCTGATGTGGCCCTCTGTGAAAATGAGTTTGACACCCCTGCTTTATAGTATTGCTATCTGTCCATTCTCATTGTCAATTGAGACCATAAACCGTCCCTTCAAAATGGCTTAAAGAAAAAAAAAATCATCAATATGTTCTCATTTTATAGCGCCGTGAATATAAGCGTTATACCGAATTTGGTCTAGTATATTTCCTGGAAGGCGAGATAAAGGGCTAATAGCTACTAACGTTATATCCAATGGCATTTCCGTTATACATATGCTACAGTTAAAACTCGAACTGCATATGATCGATACCATCCTCAGGCATGTATTGCATGAAAGGGGGGGGGGGGGGCGGGCGACGTCGCTTCGGGTTATTGATTGCCAATAGCCGTGTTCGTCTAAGTAGCCACATAGGCCGATTGCCTGTTTGAGTACCATAACGGGGCCCGATTGGGCTGTAGTTTATGTGAAAAGGATCTTACCATGAGCCGGTTCGATCCCCGCAAGCATTTCCCTGTTATCGATCGCCATCTGGTAGATCGATATGTCCATTGGCTGATGATAAATCCTCTTATTGCATAGTGAAATCCGCGATCCAAAACGTATTCCGTGCAACAGGATATAGGGATCGCTTCAGGGGAGTAGAAAACTACATTAGAGATCCAAAAAGAAAAAGACAACCTCTGCCACAGGGAACACTCTATTATCGCGATAGCGCCCCTAAGAGGATCTGGCCGGTAATGCACTTTAGCGAACTCAAAGAGTAGGGTACATCTGCAGTGCCGCTCGGCGACCTTGAATAGGTTATTAAAATGGAATAAAAGCCAAAACAACTTGCCACGGATATGTCCGTCCCTTCTGTCCACAACGGGTGGATTCGAAACACGGATAAATATGTCCTTCTCCTTACTTAAAACTAACGTTATTTGAGCGAACATTTAACGTTAATATAACACTATTTTAAAGTTAGTGAATGTGAATGCACATACATAGCTAGTTAAATATCACAACTTGTGTCATCATTGTTCATCATTGGGGGAAACTAAGTGCTGCTTTCGTCTTGTTTACATCAGGGTCCCCCATTTTCAATTCATAGTGCCATTTATGACATACACAACATACATGACATCATGACATTTATGGCATAGGGACATACATGACATACAGGTATATAGTACTGTTACATTTGTGACATATACGATATGCAAATATGCAGTACTGTTACCCATAGATCCTGACAGAGTATATACATATGATGGGGAGGAGACTGTACATTTGGAGGGGGTGGGTGGGTGGGAGAGAAATATACATACGGTGGGGAGAGAATATATACATATGATGGGGAGGAGACTGTCTATTAGGAGGGGGTGGGAGGGGTTTAGACATTTACGGCGGCCAGTTTCGAATTGCAGCCTCCCGTAGGTGCTCCTTGAGAGTGGTTTTGAAAGTGGGTAGAGATTCACATTCCTTTACAGCTTTGGGTAGGGCGCTCCACATTGTTGTTGCATAATTGCGAAACGTGTTTAGTCCCTTGTTTGAGCCAAATCTGGGTTGCACATGATTTGTGGAACTCCCTCTGGTGTTGTGGTCATGGTATTCACTGACCTTTGGGAAGTATTTCGACATGTACATGGGTACCTGTGTGGTGTAGTGTATCTTGTAGACCAGGCCCATTGCAAGTTGCTGTACTCTGTCGTCTACTCTAAGCCATCCTAGGTAGTCAAAGTGGGCAGGGGTGAGGTGGGTTCTAGGAGTAAGGTCAAGCAGTAGTCTGACCAGTTTGTTTTGTGATGTTTGTAGTCTTGTTTTTAGTGCCTTTGAGGTGCTTTGGTACCATGAGGTGCAAGCATAGTCGTAGTACCCTTGAATGAGGTGTAGTGGTTACGTGATTGCTGTTTCCGGCCAGTCCACCATCTTGAAAACACAATGAAATTTGCCCATTGCCCATTTATAAATCGTCTCGTTTAAAACAAATAAAGCATCAACATTTGCATGGTGTACCTTTCTGTGCGTATTCATCCACAATCTATAGCTCAACATGAAAATATTCGCAATTAATTGTAAAAAGAAAAAAGAAAAGGCAGAATTTAATTTCAACCAAAAATGCTTAACAAATAATGTTAGTGATAGAAGGGAACTCATTTTGTGCAAGAATTGTTACAATAGCCGATAATCCATTTTCCCTCCCTCGTGGGCGGTCCAAAGTGACGTCAGACTACACCTAGTATTTAGGAGCAAATTGTTTGCATGATTAAAAACGATGGTTCGAACATCCGTTCGAAAAACCCTGGCCAATGTTCGAATCCCAAAAACAGGCTTGGGACAGTTCTAACTGGAGCTGAGCTGAATGTGTTAAAATATATATTTTTTACAATAATTTACATAACATCTTAAGAAATTACTAATGTGTATGGGAACTGACAAAAAAGGTAATGGTAAACGCTTAAATGTATTATTGCAGCGGCAAAAGGCGCGGTGAACATTTTTGGGTGCACCTAAATGATGTGCTGGTGCACCTAAATAAAAAAGTTAGGCACACTGGTGCAACCAATGTAAAAAGTGAGTCTGGAGCCCTGCCCTAAGCCCTAAGGCCTAGTCCCTACTTGTTGTGGAGCGGTAACGGTCGATTCCTCTTCTCAACACACAACCCGTGCTGCTCATCACATGGGACACACCTCAGCAAGCTGCAACACGCCTGACATAAACACCTACTCCACAGTGCACCCAACACGCCTGACATAAACACCTACTCCACAGTGCACCCAAAGCCAGGTTTGTTTTTGTGTATGTTAAAGTACTTTACAGTGGCCCCATTAACTTCACATTAACGTTGCGGCTTAAGCTAACGAATTAAGGAGTTAAAGGTGCTGTAAGTGGTATTTTTCTGTTAAAATGTTGTGTTAAATAGCTCTACATTCCGACAGCCATCACTGATATAGTGTCTGGTCAGTAACATGGGTCTCTCAGTCCCTCCACTCTGCAGTAAACATCCATCACTGATATAGAGTGTCTGGTCAGTAACATGGGTCTCCCAGTCCCTCCACTCTGCAGTAAACAGCCATCACTGATATAGAGTGTCTGGTCAGTAACATGGGTCTCTCAGTCCCTCCACTCTGCAGTAAACAGCCATCACTGATATAGAGTGTCTGGTCAGTAACATGGGTCTCCCAGTCCCTCCACTCTGCAGTAAACAGCCATCACTGATATAGAGTGTCTGGTCAGTAACATGGGTCTCCCAGTCCCTCCACTCTGCAGTAAACAGCCATCACTGATATAGAGTGTCTGGTCAGTAACATGGGTCTCCCAGTCCCTCCACTCTGCAGTAAACAGCCATCACTGATATAGAGTGTCTGGTCAGTAACATGGGTCTCCCAGTCCCTCCACTCTGCAGTAAACAGCCATCACTGATATAGAGTGTCTGGTCAGTAACATGGGTCTCCCAGTCCCTCCACTCTGCAGTAAACAGCCATCACTGATATAGAGTGTCTGGTCAGTAACATGGGTCTCCCAGTCCCTCCACTCTGCAGTAAACAGCCATCACTGATATAGAGTGTCTGGTCAGTAACATGGGTCTCCCAGTCCCTCCACTCTGCAGTAAACAGCCATCCCTGATATAGAGTGTCTGGTCAGTAACATGGGTCTCTCAGTCCCTCCACTCTGCAGTAAACAGACATCACTGATATAGAGTGTCTGGTCAGTAACATGGGTCTCCCAGTCCCTCCACTCTGCAGTAAACAGACATCACTGATATAGAGTGTCTGGTCAGTAACATGGGTCTCCCAGTCCCTCCACTCTGCAGTAAACAGCCATCACTGATATAGTGTCTGGTCAGTAACATGGGTCTCCCAGTCCCTCCACTCTGCAGTAAACAGCCATCACTGATATAGAGTGTCTGGTCAGTAACATGGGTCTCTCAGTCCCTCCACTCTGCAGTAAACAGCCATCACTGATATAGAGTGTCTGGTCAGTAACATGGGTCTCCCAGTCCCTCCACTCTGCAGTAAACAGCCATCACTGATATAGAGTGTCTGGTCAGTAACATGGGTCTCCCAGTCCCTCCACTCTGCAGTAAACAGCCATCACTGATATAGTGTCTGGTCAGTAACATGGGTCTCCCAGTCCCTCCACTCTGCAGTAAACAGCCATCACTGATATAGAGTGTCTGGTCAGTAACATGGGTCTCCCAGTCCCTCCACTCTGCAGTAAACAGCCATCACTGATATAGAGTGTCTGGTCAGTAACATGGGTCTCCCAGTCCCTCCACTCTGCAGTAAACAGCCATCACTGATATAGAGTGTCTGGTCAGTAACATGGGTCTCCCAGTCCCTCCACTCTGTAGTAAACAGTCATCACTGATATAGAGTGTCTGGTCAGTAACATGGGTCTCTCAGTCCCTCCACTCTGCAGTAAACAGCCATCACTGATATATAGTGTCTGGTCAGTGACATGGGTCTCCCAGTCCCTCCACTCTGCAGTAAACAGCCATCACTGATACAGTGTCTGGTCAGTAACATGGGTCTCCCAGTCCCTCCACTCTGCAGTAAACAGCCATCACTGATATAGAGTGTCTGGTCAGTAACATGGGTCTCCCAGTCCCTCCACTCTGCAGTAAACAGTCATCACTGATATAGAGTGTCTGGTCAGTAACATGGGTCTCCCAGTCCCTCCACTCTGCAGTAAACAGTCATCACTGATATAGAGTGTCTGGTCAGTAACATGGTTGTGATTTGACGCAGCACCCTTCCGTGCTGTGCTCTCCACGTTTGGTATCGTGTAATCTTCCAGCTTATGCTGAGGTACATTTATTGTTTTGTTGTAGTTAAAGCCTTGTGAAAGAACAAGTAAAGCCTTTTGTCAACTACACCCCATTGTGTCCTGCCTGTCTCTCTTCCTCGTTCCTGTGATTGCTATTGGGTCCACACCAACACCGAATCCTTACAGCAGTAAACAGTCATCACTGATATAGAGTGTCTGGTCAGTAACATGGGTCTCCCAGTCCCTCCACTCTGCAGTAAACAGTCATCACTGATATAGAGTGTCTGGTCAATAACATGGGTCTCCCAGTCCCTCCACTCTGCAGTAAACAGGACATACATTTTCTGGTACCCCTTCCCACTTTATCCAATCGATTACATTTTTTTTTATCAGAAGAGAGAACCCTAGATATTGTTTTTACTTAGCCTATTTCCAGAAATCTTGCCAAGCCAAATTTGCTGGCAGATTATTTTACTCGTTTCAAGCACATATTTGCTTATAACTAAGTTGTATTTCTTATTTTTGTGAGGCAATTTTTGCAGTGTGGAGTTCTCTCTCCTGAGTGGATAAAGTAGGAACAGGATACCAGAACATTAGGGATGCCCCGATCACGTTTTTTGCCACCGATACCGATCACCGATCGTCGTGAGCCATATCGGCCGATACCGATCCGATACCGATTGTTTTTGATTAAAAAGAAATAAAAAATTATTTTATATAATTATTTTTTTTTTTTTTTTTATAAAATATATATATTATATAATTAGACTTGTACTTGTATTATCTGCGACTGCGAGACATCGCCACCACGCAACAAGTCAAAATGCTCACTATCTGCAAACAGCTCCACTGTCTGTGTGTACTCTAGTAGCCCAGCTCCAAAAAGGATTCTCCGGCGCTGCAGCGGGACCCCATTGGTAACGTTAAGTGCTTTGGTCATTTCACATTCAGCAAGCCCTCAGCTCGAATACGCATTAAATCAATGTTATAAGACATTGATATCAAGAGCTATCTGTAGCTACTGCTAGCCGGCTAGATGACGTTAAGACAGAACTTTAGTTCAATGGGACATTTCGTTTTGAACAGTAAACGAACGTCAGCTAACGCAAGCTAACTGAGGTATGAACATGAACTACTAGACTTTCTGGATCATTTGTTGATATCAGGAGCTATCGGTAGCTAGCCGGCTAAATACCGTTAGACAATGCCTACTAAACGTGAATAGTTGACTGGGTAATTTTGTTTAAACAGTAACGATAGCTAGGTAGCTAACGTTAGCGCAGGTCGAATGCAGTGCACTACAGACTCGAGCAGAGGAGCCGCACCTCTTTGTTTACAAACTCTACACGGGGGCGGGCGGGGCTAGGGAGGAGGAGCAGCGGCAGTTTGCAGGTCGTGTGTGTCTGAGACAGACAGCGAGTGAGAGCTTCGCTTGATCGGTTTCCGCTATCGGCGAATATGACTAATTATCGGAATTCACAGATTGCATATTTATACTGAGTATCGGCCGATAACGATCGGTGGCCGATCGATCGGGGCATCCCTACAGAACATGTATTTAGTGTTTACTGCAGAGCGGAGGGACTGGGAGACCCATGTTACTGACCAGACACTAACACCACCAGACAAGCCGGAAACAGTGCTAGTAGGGGTTAGGGTTAGTGTTAGTTAGGGTTAGTGTTAGTTAGGGTCCACCATTCTGAGCCTTTAGATCAGCCAGAGAGGGTCATGTGTTCCTTTATTAATCCCCTTGGGGGAAATGCAAGTGTCATAGCAACAGAATAAAATCAAGATAAATAACATTAGAATAAAAACACAACAAAAGCACAGAACATACGATAGGATACAGGTCACAATACAGTCATGGACACAAGGACAGAGCACATCATGACATATTAAGAGACCCAGACATAGACAGACGCACCTATCACACACATACACACACACACACACCTCAGTGTTGACAGTGCTGGTTTTCAATGAGCCATTCCCTAACCCTGCACTTGAATGAATGGTATGATGTGGACACTCTAAGGTCGCTTTCACACAGGGCTGTTTGGTCCGGACTATCGGACCAGAATTCGATAGTCCGGTTTTCGGGTTTGTGTGAATGCGCGTCGAACCCGGTCCGCGGACCAAACACGCGAACTCTGGTCCGTCTGAAACGTAGGTCTCGGTCCGCTTCATCGGACCAACGTGGACCAAACGTAGGAAGTCACCTGATAAACCATCTTGGGTATATTATTACCGCGGCGCGGCATTCACTGCAAAACAAGCACACTGCATCTATCTATCTATCTATCTACTGTGCATCTTGGGGTAGAAGGAAAAAAAAAACACAGCTGTTATTATTATTAATATTACCGCGGCGCGGCATTCACTGCAAAACAAGCACACTGTGTAAACATGTCGCGTGGACAGACTTGGGGGCCAGAAGACCAAATAAAACAGCTGCTTGTGGGGAATGTGGGCACTCACAAAACAACGAGGTGTACAAGTTGTTTAGCGAGAGGATGGTGGTAATGGAATTATAATCGAACAATGGATCAATGCCACGCTCTGCTACTATCACGCTTCACGCAGTTTGTGTTGACGCGCATTTCACTTCCTGAAAGGGAGGGATTTCCACTCTCCATTGTGTCCAATAGACGAGCGCCCTTTTCGACCGCGTGACATTGTTCAGAAAGTTCGGTGCGCTTGACAAATTGCTATGTGAACGCAGGCGAACCAAATGAAGAATGCAACAATGTTGCAACTTCAGCACCAGACCGCACAGAGTCCACCAAACTATATGTGAAAGCACCTAATTGTTTGAGGAATTGAGTTCCATTGTTGTCTGCTTGTTGTCTGGTTGTTGGCAAGCTGCAGTGTTACTCAAGCTGGGGGGGGGGTACAGGTAGCAGAGGTAGTAATAATAATAGAGCAAAGTAATAATGATAATAGTGATAATAGTGATAGTAGTGATAACAGTAGTAGTGAGTGGCAGGATTCAATCAGACCGTAGCAATAGTGATGATGCTGGTGCACGTGGTCCTGACCTCGGTAGTAAGTAAGTATCTAAAAGAGAAGGGTATCTAAAAGAGAAGGGTATCTAAAAGAGAAGGGTATCTAAAAGAGAAGAGTATCTAAAAGAGAAGGGTATCTAAAGGAGAAGGGTATCTAAAAGAGAAGGGTATCTAAAATAGAAGGGTATCTAAAGGAGAAGGGTATCTAAAAGAGAAGGGCATCTAAAAGAGAAGGGTATCTAAAGGAGAAGGGTATCTAAAAGAGAAGGGTATCTAAAAGAGAAGGGTATCTAAAAGAGAAGTGTATCTAAAAGAGAAGAGTATCTAAAGGAGAAGGGTATCTAAAAGAGAATGGTATCTAAAAGAGAAGGGTATCTAAAAGAGAAGGGTATCTAAAAGAGAAGGGTATCTAAAAGAGAAGGGTGTCTAAAAGAGAAGGGTATCTAAAAGAGAAGGGTATCTAAAAGAGAAGGGTATCTAAAAGAGAAGTGTATCTAAAAGAGAAGGGTATTGCATAAAAGCACGGGATCTGACAAACAGCCAGAGGTCCTAATCGGAGCAACACATGCTGGACGATCAATACCTCCTGCCCCGCGGATCACACAGCGGGCTTGTATTGATCAGCAAGACCAAAAAACATCACACTTCACACAGTACAGACTCCTCCCCATGTTAGGGTTAGTTAGGGTAGGGTTAGTTAGGGTTAGGGTTATGTTTGTGTAGTGAAGCTCTTGGTGGTTAGGAAATGTAGTCAACAACACGGGGTGTCTAGTCAGGACACGGGAGGCAGGAACGTTCTTTGATGAGTTTTTATTATCAATGGTCAGACAGATGCACAGGCAATTTCTACTTCTATTTCCATTAACACGGTGGGAGTATGTGAGAGTGTGTGTGGTTCTAATGGGGAGGAAACAAAGACATCAGCGTTCTAGTACTTATTAATCAATCTGTTATCTACTATACAATATACTGTTGCTACAGGTAACATAAACCTCACGAGTGGAACTACCAATGGGGATAAGCAGGCTTTACCTGTACTAGTTACAGGGATAAACTGTGCTAAACAGATACTAAATACTATAGTCAACAACATAGATTATACCCAATAGGCTAGATTATCACTATAAACAAGTAGGTAAATTGCTTCCTAAACCGCTGGTAGAATTATAACATTAGTATAAGCCTTAACCATATAAATCACCACAATAACTAAGCGTCCTCATTATGCACATATTAACACTTACTTGTGATCAGGGACGCACACATGAACTGAAAGGAATCACTAAGCCCACTAGTATAATAGATGCTGGCTATTGACAGACATGTCTAGACATGTCTGAGGCGTCCCGCTGCAGAACAGCAGAACAGCAGAACAGCACCCCACAGTCCTTATGTCTGCCCAGTCCTTGGGCCTTTTGTACAGTTAGTTAGGGTTAGTGTTAGTTAGGGTTAGGCCCTGTGCTGCTGCTGTGAGGCCCTTGCCTGACCCTCACCCTGTGTACCTCACTCTGCAGTGGGACCAGGGACGTGTGGAGGCTTGTCCTGACTCAGTAATGCAGAGACATACCTCCGCTAGTCGTCAGGCAGAAACCCAACCGGCTCTGTGTTTCAGATGACTTACTCCCATCGTGGCATAATCACCATTATCTATTTTTGATCGATATTGAAAATCACGATTATCAAACGCGATTACTAATCGATTGAGAACATCATATGACGACTGAATTTGTTTCCCCTTCTTCTCGACCAAAGGCTGCCTTTCTGTCATCTTCTACAAGTTACCAAATACCCTTTCTTTCATCTTCTACACCAGTGGTTCTCACCTTTTTACAACCAAGTACCACCTGAGAACATAGCTGGCTCTCCAAGTACCACCATATGACCGACGTTAAATACAGTCTATTCAGCTATGCACAGTTCACGCAGGAGGCAAATTTATTCCTAATACCTCTTCCACACAACTCATACAATGCATTTACATTACATTTACATTTAGTCATTTAGCTGACGCTTTTATCCAAAGCGACTTACAAGTTCTGTACGACAAGACAGCAAGAAGGGTACAACATTGGGGCATTGCAAGGGCATTGAGAACTAATAACTAACATTCTCACATAGCAAGTGAGAAAATTAAGAACTGTATTTCAGCAAATGTACTTATTCTCTCTCTCTCTCTCTCTCTCTCTCTCTCTCTCTCTCTCTCTCTCTCTCACACACAGCAAGCAAGTGTCCTTTATTCTCTCTCTCTCTCTCTCTCTCTCTCTCTCTCTCTCTCTCTCTCTCTCTCTCTCTCTCTCACAGCAAGCAAGTGTCTCATTCTCTCTCTCTCTCTCTCTCTCTCTCTCTCTCTCTCTCTCTCTCTCTCTCTCTCTCTCTCTCTCTCTCTCTCTCTCTCTCTCTCTCCTCTCTCTCTCTCTCTCTCTCTCTCTCCCACACACACACACACACACACACACACACACCACACACACACACACACACACACACACACACACACACACACACACACACACATCCACAGCACAAACACCATTGACAACGTTAGGTTATGACTATAACCAAGTTCTGTTAGTAGGGGCGATGCTTGGCTTCGCCTTCTGCACTATCTCGCGTACGTGCACGCGTACTGAATAAACCACAAAGGTCCTCTAATACCAGTATTAGTCTGAACACACCCCTCATCAGCTTACCTTCATAAGCAGGTGTGTGGTCACCTGCTCTCCTCCTTCCAAGCTTCACCACAAGGTGAGGTCAAGGGCTGCAGCGGCCGTCCGAAGCCAAGCATCGCCCCTAACTAACAGAACTTGGTTATAGTCATAACCTAACGTTCTGTATCGTTAGTGGCTTAGCTGGCTTCGCCTTCTGCACAAGGGAGGCCAAGCGGAGCCACTTGGCTGACAAATACACCCCGCTGACAGCCCCCAAAACCATCAGAACAGGGAGGGCCGAGCCCCCCGACCCCCCCTAATGGAGGGTATCCCCCCTATTAGAGGCTCCACGGGAAGGCGACGGACCGACCGTGCGAAGAGCTCTCAAGCAACTTAACGCACAGGGTGAGCAGACCGTGGCTTGACCACGACTACACACACGCACAACCCGCATGCCACCCGGGAACGAACGGAGGAACACCTCGTTACTGCCCCCAGAATCACGGGGTCAAGGGCAAACCCAACCCCGTGGCAAGGCGTAGCAGCGGAGCACGAAGGAAGACCCAGACCCACCAAAAGGACTGGACTCCTGGAATGGGGCCCGGAGAAGTCCATGATGCCAGCATCAGACCCACCAGGTGGGCACGTAGTGCCCCGCCCCCCACATCGCCAGCGTATTCGGACAAAGGCCCCTCAGTTACTGCACCTGGTATTCCCAGGCGGAACCAACCAGGCCAGTAAGCCGAGCGGGCCCCGTCCCCCCAATAGTACACCGCCTGGCACACTGACCCTGCAGAATAGGCAGTCAGCATGGCCGTAAGCACACAAAAAAGGTTAACCAACGGAAGCAGGCAGCGCACCGGGGAAAAACCAGGCAACAGGCTGTTAACCCTAGCCTGGAGACTGCGGACGAGACAGGCGCCAGAGGGGACAGCTGAACACAGCCGCCCCGGCGGAAGGAGCGTAAGCTGGCGGTGTTGCATGACCAAGCCTCCATTTAACAACCCCCACCCAGAGGGGTCGAGGCAGAGAAGGCTGACACGATTGGCAGACGTCATGAACGTGCAGGGGCACCCTCAACCGGTGAACCCGGGAGTTGACACTGCTCCAACACACCAGGGAATCAACCACCTCGGTGTTACCCAATGCGGTGGTTGTTCCTATAACCCCTCAAGAAAAAACTCCAAAACACACCTGCGGGTATACACCGGCTATACCGCAGTACAAGTGTTTCAGTTTCCAAAAAGGGTTAACCCAGGCCTACGGGTCGCAAACATCACTTCGGACCGGGCCTGGCGGTACGGGAAGCACAGGGTCACCAGAGGAGGTCAAAAAACCACCCCCACAGGCCCCTCTTCGCCATGCGTGAGAGAGGAGCGAAAAACAATGGAGAACCAGCCCCTAAGCACACCGTTCCTGGTATTCCCCGGCGGTCTCCCAACCAAGTACTAACCAGGACCAACCTGTGTAGCGGCCGAGATCCGACGAGATCGAGCGCGTACAGAATGGCATGGCTGTAAGCCATGACGACAGTGCTGAGTAAAAACATACCCAACCAGGGTCTCCATAGCGCTTAACCCTGTGACACCCAGACCGACCTGGCATTTTTCCCCCTGAAAAAAGCCCAAGTCCCTCAGGGTACCAGAACAGCAGATCTGCATCCCCGGCGGACAACGGGTTCAACTGATCTGGACCAGCGTGACCAGAACCAGTCCCGTGCCCTAACCACGCCGACATGCCCCAGGAAAAGGGCAGATATGCGTGTTGATCTTAACATGAAAAGAAGGCGCCACCCAGACGTCGGGACGAACCGCGCCTGGTGGCCCACCCCAAGGGCGTGAGACCCCACTACATATGTTCAGATCCATCCCGTCATCATCCCCCAGACATGAACGAGGATCCGTCGACAACCCACCCAGGTCATGGGATGTGGTCGCCGGAAGAGGAAAAACCCCCATCTCAGTTGCTTTATAAAAACGCTGTTTCAACCACAAGCAACTAAGGCGTGCCAGTCAATCGCCTGTTTACAGCGAGCTAGCACTATACGTGCGTCGGGACACACCCCCATCAATGAACAGGCTATTTAGACCTGCCATTGAATCCCCAAGGCGCCCAGGGGAACGACAAGAGGGGTGTGACACTCCCTAACTCCAACACTTCTGGAATAGAAAGAAGGAAGCATCAACAGTATGTATCCCAGTCTACACAGCCGGGGTAAAAAATGTTCACATTTTTACATCCCACCACCCTCCCATAGGAAAGAGACGGGGATCCCCAGAGAGACTTCCCACGCGAGCTGTACAGATTGAAAAGAATATATTGCACCTTGAGCCATGTAAAAAACTGGTTTTAGGGCCTCCGGGGAAGAGGCACCGAACCCATACACACTCAATAAACGAATTGAATCGAATATACATACAATAGAAAAGGACCCTTCTAGAGGGTCCACTCACTTTGACAATCTGAGGAGGAAGGCTCTGTACTCTGATGGAGGCTTCCTCACATGGATCACATGGAAGAAGGAGTCCGAACTCACAGAAGGCCTGAGTAGGCGCTTGGTGAGGAGGAGCCCTGACCACCCCCCCTGAAAACAGATCCATCACATGGACCTGAACAGCACACGGAAGTCCTACCAACAGAGACGCGCACGGTGACGTACTCTATGGCGGGGGAATTCCTGCGGTGCACACGCCCAATATACCAGGCCGTGGGACCAGGAACTCCCTCCCCCCCCCCCCCCCCCCCCCCCGTAACGTGCCGAACCGCCACGTGACGGGAACCTTGAAGGACAGGGGGTGTACCCCTGACCGACAGACAATGGGGAGAGGAAAGGTTACCAGTTCACCCCTTTACGACCCCACACCCATGATACGACGTAACGACAAAAAGAGAATATGACACAGTCATAGTCAGCTCTATGAAGCGTTTCACAGCTCCACACAGCGCACGAGCTAACCTGCTATCTGATTTTTACTAAGGAAAAACACAGAATAGAGAGGGCTCTAAGAACCCCGGTCCAACATACACATGTGCTTCTGTGGCCAGTACAACCCAGTTGTAGGTCACATGACACACACAACCCATCATCATCACAATGAGAGAATACATCATTCTTGATTAGTATCGACCACAGGCCTTGCTAAACACACATGACAGCAACCAAACCAATTTCCCTTTAGGAAATAAGTTTCTCCAGCAGATTTAGCACAACCTCAGCAATCAAGCTGAGAGTTACATCGTATCCCTACCACACAAAAGACACAATTAATGCACAACATGTCTGATAGGAGGTGATAAAGTCCCCAGGGAACCGGGGGGGGAAAAACACAATCCTCCTATTTTACCCTCAATACAGCCAGTTAAAACAGGAAAACCTGTTAATGTGTGAACTCACTGTCCATTGTCATTACAGTCTGAGAAAGAACATTCTTTTACTCACTCGTCACCAAGCATAGCTTCATAGGTTAGTTGCCTTAGTAGTGAGTACACGGTACACATAAACACCATGATGTTTCTCACACAACAACCAGATCAATACATCACGACCTGCACGGAGAAGCTACTGCCAGTGACAAAAACAGCTCACACACAACCCGCAACGTATCTCAAATGCATTGCAACAACACACGTTTTGGGAAAAAACACCGTCATTCACAATACATTTAGCAAGGTAAAACCAGAAGACGTGTTATGAGGGTCTGGCCAACCCCGTACCTGCCCGGAACGCAGATCAGCGAAGTGCAGTCACAAGCGTCCCGTGTTGTTCGATCCGGGCAGCGTCGCCGCTCCACCAGTCGCTACAGTCCTCTTTGTTGACGCAATCCCCGTCTAGGCTCGGGCAGGGTTGACGAACATCCCCTGTCAAGGATGACGTCGTGGTCAAGAGTGTAAAACATGTTAAAAATCAAAGCACGTTCAACAGAATAGCATCAAGCTAACGGCTGCTCCAGCCGTTCGGGTGCTATCGCTTCCGCTCGCGAGACGCCGATCTACGACGCACGCGATCAGGAGCGAGCTCCCGGCGGCGCGCGAGAAGCCAAGCTCCCCGCGCCAGGCCACCGACCGGCTAACCGTAAGCTATGAACATGTAAACAATGACATAACACTCACCCAGACAGGCCGCCGTTCTGAACCCTCCTCACTTTTTAAGAGAAAAGAGAAAACAAGACGTCAACACCGCTTCACAACGGTGACAATAACACGTCCGGCGGAATCAGCACAGTACCAACTGGCCTGTATAGCTGACTTTGAACATGAATCTGCCGCTATCGCACATTACATGCACATATCCCCTCGTGAAGGAATACTCTCATTTGGATATGAAAGATGGGGTCTTAACACGGTGACAGAGAGAATCCACTCGTCCAGAACACACAGGGATCACCAGTGTCAATGGTCGCGGCCCACTAGTTAAAACTATAATGGTCGCCAGACCAAGGCCTTCTGTCGCCTAGACGGCTAAACAAAGGACCCTAGCCTGGGGCCGGTTTCCATAAACTTTGTCTAGTAGCCCCCATAGCACTAACAGACAAGTGGAGCCCGCCAGCAAACACTACTCACCCAACCTGGAACGCACCGCTCCTCACAACAGCGGCATGTCCGACAGTTCAGCTGTGGCCTGACAGGTTTCACCCCAACAAACACAGCAAGGAACTGCAGTTGAGAAGCATGCAGCGGCGTGCTCCCAATACGAAAACCGGTGGAGGGTTTGTAGAATGATCATCATCTTCTAGACACTCCAGTACGAAGACAATATCGCCGTATTTTCTCGAAAATAGTGAGAGAGAAAATAAAGATATGATGTCAACGTATCCTTGTTTCCCAAGCTGTTCCTAATCCAATTTCTTCCATCATGGTGTCAAGTGTGGGGATCTACCGAGGCACCTCTTCCTTGTGGTGAAAGCGAGAAGGAGGAGAGCAGGTGACCACACACCTGCTTATGAAGGTAAGCTGATGAGGGGTGTGGTCAGACTAATACTGGTATTAGAGGTACATTTGTGGTTTATTCAGTACGCGTGCACGTACGCGAGATAGTGCAGAAGGCGAAGCCAAGCTAAGCCACTAACGATACAGAACTCACATAAGCAGGGCCGGACTGGGGAAATAATTCAGGCTGGGAAATATAGTGTGAAATATATCCCCAGTCAGGTCCCCCACCAGGAATTATTTTGTTACAAAGACTTAATTTCCTGCATTCTGGTGCAGGAATTTTTGAAATTTTACCCTTTAAATGCCAGTTTGTGTGATGGCATCACAAATTATTGTTAAAAAAGTTAAATATTTTCAATATATCTAATGCAAAGTACATTTTTCTGGGGGGGGGGATTATTACAGGCTAGGCATGTGTCAATGATTAGCAACAACACAGCTTTTGTAATGTCAGATTTAACAACAACTCTTTTCAGAAAAGTGGGAGTATTTCATTTTGTATCCGACATTACATAAAAATAAAAATGGTTATGATCAGGGCTGAAGTTGAATAAAAGATTTATGACTGTTTAGACTGCATTACTCTCTGTCACAGTGATCTCCTGGTTGTTCCCCACTTAGGTTATCTAACTATCGCGCCGCTGCAACTAGAAACACTGGCCTGCTTCTAACTTCAGTGGCCTGACTGCAAAAAAAATTAAAAGATTTTTTTATTAAAATTTTTTTTCAAGTACCACCAAGTACCACTAGGTTGAGAACCACTGTCACAAGTTACCAACTACTTTTCTGTCGTCTTTTACAAGTTACCAAAGACCTTTCTGTCACCTTCCACAAGTTACCAAGACCTTTCTGTCATCGTCTACAAGTTACCAAATACCTTTCTGTCATCTTCTACAAGTTACCAAAGACCTTTCTGTCGTCTTCTACAAGTTACCATCTACCTTTCTGTCATCTTCTACAAGTTACCATCTACCTTTCTGTCATCTTCTACAAGTTACCAAAGACCTTTCTGTCATCTTCTACAAGTTACCAAAGACCTTTCTGTCATCTTCTACAAGTTACCAAAGACCTTTCTGTCACCTTCTACAAGTTACCAAAGACCTTTCTGTCATCTTGAGATGAGGTACTCAAAAAACTGAGTGCCCTCCAACCTAACAAGGCCACTTGCCATGACAACATCCCCTCCAAATTCCTCAGAGACTCAGCAGCCGCCATCACCCCAGTTAGGGGTGGACGGTATAAACGGTATACGGTATAAACGGTATGAATTTGCTCTACGGTATGGATTTTGACTATACCGTGTAACCGGTAGTGCAGCTCTAAAATAGCAATGACGTCATGTAACCACAGCGCGACTATTTCACTCGCATTTGCCCCTAAAAATAGATAGAATTAGTCATAGATAATAGATATGTGCGAACTGGAAAAAGTTATTTAGGAGGCTTCGCGCAGTGGGCGTGCCAGCCCCTACCGCACGCATGTAAACACGGGTCTAGTAGTCTAGTGGGACGGGACACGGGAGCTGTCGGGAGGACGGCGGCGTCTCCCTGAGCTAACGTTAGCTTAGCTACCGTTACAAAATGACCCAGTCAACTATTCACTTTTAGTTTAATACATGATGGGGCATTGTCTAACCGAACGGTATCTAGTCGGCCAGCTACCGATAGCTCCTGACATCAACAAACGCTCCAAAAAGTCTAGTACTAGAGACGTGTGTGCTACCTGTTAGCTCACGTTAACGCAAGTTAGTTCACCGTTCAAAACGAAATGTCCCATTGAACTAAATAATTCACTGATGCGTTGTATTAACGTTATATATCCGGCTAGCAGTAGCTACAGATAGCTCCCGATATCAATGTCTTATAACACTGATTCGATGCGTATTCGAGCTGAGGGCTTGCTAACGTTATACCAATACAATAGGGTCCAGGTGCAGCGCCGGTGAATCCTGGCCGTAGCTCTGCTCGAGGCTACTCGAGTATAGGTCCAGGTGCAGCTCCGGAGAATCCTGGCCGTAGCTGGAGGCTACTAGAGTACACACAGACAGTGGAGCTTGTTGCGTGGTGGCGATGTCTCGCAGATAATACAAGTACAAGTCTAATTATATAATATATATATTTTATAAAAAATAAAAAATAAATTATATAAAATAAAATAAAAAATTTATCAAAAACGATGATACCGTGATATATACCGTTACCGTCTATGCTTCAAATTATACCGTGATATAAATTTTAGACAATACCGTCCAGGGTTAGAAATTAACATTTTTTTTCAAGGGCTTTTTTTGCCCCCCTTAATTGATTTTCGGGGGCTTTTTTTTGTATTTCGGGGGCACTGAATTTTTATGATAAACGGTAGGGGTGGGACGGTTCACAAAATGGACGGTTTGGTTCGTATCACGATTTTGGGGTCACGGTTTTCAGTTCGATATACGTTAATCTTTATTAAAAAAAATTTAACTCAAATCTAAACATGCTTCTCATTTATTAAAAATAAAAGGTTTACAGTGTTTACAGCCTTAAATAATGTTTGGCACACAAAGACCGAACCGACTGAAAAATATAGGCTACATTTGTCAAAGTATTAACTTAGTGCAAACAAACAATATGCTCAGCCAGCACTAGACTTTCCTTTCTTTAATTAATATAAACACACAAAAACAATGTCAACCATGTTTAAATTCCCTGATTGTCAGTTCTTAATGGAAAGATTCGTTTTCTGCTTGAAATTATTATGTTTCTGTCTACATTTATTTAGACTAACATTATTTAAATATTGAGTGCATCTGTGGTGGATTACGCAATTCGGTGAGTTGGAACTATCTATGGGTTGGCGCCGGGTCCCCACGGACATTTTAGTGTCACGCACCTTCAGCAATGTTATTATCAGCTCCGGTAACGTTAGGAGGTGATGGCATGCAGTGGGAAAGCGGCAATAGTCCCGGTTGGAGTTAATAAAACACAGTTGTATGTTAGCCTTCTTGGATGTTGAATAAACGCCTATCATTGTCTTTAAACACCCCGCCTCTCAGACTCCCATTTCCTCCTCTGCTACAGTAGCTACGGTGACATTTCATTGACTGTACAGTATTAGCTTGCGGGCTGCGTCGGGCTACCATAGTTAAAACGTGCGTTGTGTTTACGAACTGCTATGGCAAGATGTGTGTAGGCCTATGTAATGTTAATGGCTATGTTTTTAAAGTCGTAATGAAGATTGATTTATATTGTGCGTGCCATTTTTACACAAACTGACTAGCACCTGGCTGGCTACAGTGCTGCTGCTGCTGCCTGCAGCCAGTGCAGAACACCGGCTCCGCCAAATGATTTTTTTTATTTGCGCGTCATCTGAACCGTACGATACAGACGCTCCATTACCGGATAAATATATATATAATTAGTAAACTGTCGGGGGCATTAAGTGCCCCCTTTAACTGATTTTCGAGGGCATTTTGTCCATTTTCAAGGGCATTATGCCCCAAGCCCCCGTTAATTTCGAACCCTGATACCGTCCACCCCTAACCCCAGTCATCACACACATAATAAACCTCTCCATAAAACAGGGACACGTCCCCAAGGACTTCAAAATTGCGAGAGTAACACCCCTGCACAAAAAAGGCAGTAAATTAGACCCAGGCAACTACCGCCCTGTTTCTATCCTTACCTCCATCTCGAAAGTCATGGAAATTTTTTTTATATGAACAGGTCGAAAAATACCTTGCGGAAAAAAATCTAATCTACGAATTCCAATCTGGCTTCAGAACATCCCACTCCACTGACACATGCCTTCTCTATTTAAACGACCACATCAAACAAGAGGTGGACGCGGGCAAATACTGCGGCATGGTCATGCTGGACCTACAAAAGGCCTTCGACACTGTCAATCACACCATTCTGATTGACAAGCTAAAAGCAATTGGTTTTGATAGTCTATCAGTGAGCTGGATACAATCCTACCTGGAGGGGAGAGAGCAGATGGTGGAGGTAAACGGTACCCTATCCCCCCCCCTCACAGTAAGCTGTGGTGTTCCACAAGGAAGCATACTAGGTCCGCTACTGTTCCTAATTTATGCAAATGACATGTCGTCAGCCTGTGACTGCAACTTGTTCCTGTTTGCGGACGACTCAGCCCTGCTGGTCTCTGACAAGAACAAGTTACAGGTTGAAAAAACCCTCACCTCAGAACTAGGCAAAATCTGCATATGGCTCGCTGATAACAAACTATCATTACACATGGGCAAAACAGAGTCCATTCTCTTCGGTTCAAATAACAAACTCAGCAAGACCGACGGCTTCTCAGTTACAGTGGGTGACAATATTGTCACAAGGAAAGAAGATATTACCTACCTGGGTTCCATCATAGAGGCAAATCTTTCCTGTGACAAAATGGCATCCAATGTAATAAAAAAAAGTCAACCAACAAACTCGATTCTTGTACCGGATCTCCTCACTGGTAAACAAGAATACCCTGAAGACTCTGGCAGGAGCACTCATTCAAGGGTACTACGACTATGCTTGCACCTCATGGTACCAAAGCACCTCAAAGGCGCTAAAAACTAAATTACAAACATCTCAAAACAAACTGGTCAGACTACTGCTTGACCTTACTCCTAGAACCCACCTCACCCCTGCCCACTTTGACAACCTAGGATGGCTTAGAGTAGACGACAGAGTACAGCAACTTGCAATGGGCCTGGTCTACAAGATACACTACACGACCAAGGTACCCATGTACATGTCAAAATACTTCCCAAAGGTCAGTGAATACCACGATCACAACACCAGAGGGAGCTCCACAAATCATGTTAAACCCAGATTCGGCTCAAACAAGGGACTAAACACGTTTCGCAATTATGCCACATCGATGTGGAGCGCCCTACCCACAGCTGTAAAGGAATGTGAATCACTACCCACTTTCAAAAACACTCTCAAAAAACACCTACGGGAGACTGCAATTCGAAACTGGCCCCTGTAAATGTCCTAACACAACCCCCTCCAATGTACAGTAAAAATTACCAAGTATGGTCTTGGCGATATTCCAATGTACAGTTTTGCTTGTACAGTGTCCCCCACCCACCCCTCCTACACAACCCCCCCCCCCCACTCCTACCCAACCTCCCCCCCACCCACCCAACCACCTCTAATGTACAGTACCCCCCACCCCCCCCACCTACCCAACCTCCTCCAATGTACAGTTTCTACGTCAATTGTATATACTCTTTTTTTCTGGACTCTTTTCGTATCACAAACAGTACTGTATTTGCAAATCTGGTATGTCATAAATGTATAGATGTAGCAGTACTGTCTATCTGTATGTCATGTATGTCATATATGTTACGATGAATTGAAAATGGGGGACCCTGATGTAGGGCTGGGCGATAAAACGATAACGATAATCATCGCGATAAATAATTTCCTCGAAATAAACATGAAACGTGGTCGCAAAGTTTCGATATATCGATTTCCCAAGCTTGGACCAAACAGTGTTCCATTCTATGCATATGATCCAGTGGCGGTAGGTTGCCCCCTGGTGGAATATAATAATCTATGCACTGGGCCGTGTGTGTACTGCGTAGGAGAAGGTGCGCGGACTGATGACCGTGATGACGACATCAACTCGAGACAAGACATTCAGTTTTGGTGTTTTGAAATCACGCTGCATAATCACAAGAGAAAACATTCATTCAGACTGTGTGTTGGAACAGTTGTATATAACAAAATGGATTTATATGGATTATGGACTTGGACACATTCATGGAGAATTCAAGCCGGGACCACGACGCTTCTCAAAGGGTTGGCTCGACACGCGAGTCGCAACGGCTCTCCAACTCGTCTCGTAGTGACCGGCGCAGCAAACAAAGTGAGTCTATTAATAGCCCGTCCGTCGGCGGCCGGCATAAGAAGTTAATTACTGACAGAAATGTATATCGACGATAATTATCGATATCGAGTTATATGAAAATCATTTTATCATTTTATCGCGATAATGTTTTTGGCTATATCGCCCAGCCCTACCCTGATGTAAACAAGACGAAAGTCTTTCTCTGGTCTGCATCCCATTAACAATTGTATGTATTGAGCTGTACTGTACTGTACCCATTCTGCAATCTGTTAATAAAGTTTTCAATCAATCAATCAATCTTCTACAAGTTACCAAAGACCTTTCTGTCATCTTCTACAAGTTACCAAAGACCTTTCTGTCATCGTCTACAAGTCACCAAAGACCTTTCTGTCATCTTCTACAAGTTACCATCTACCTTTCTGTCATCTTCTACAAGTTACCAAAGACCTTTCTGTCATCTTCTACAAGTTACCAAAGACCTTTCTGTCATTGATTGATTGATTGATTGAAAACTTTATTAACAGATTGCTGAATGGGTACAATACAGTACAGCTCAATACCCACAATTGTTAAGGGGATGCAGACCAGAGAAAGACTTTCGTCTTGTTTACATCAGGGTCCCCCATTTTCAATTCATCAGGACATATATGACATACATGACATACAGATAGTCAGTACTGCTACATCTATACATTTATGACATACCAGATTTGCAAATACAGTACTGTTTGTGATACAGAAGGAGTCAGGAAAAGGGAGTATATACATTTGATGTAGAAACAGTACATTGGAGGAGGTTGGGTGGGGGGGGGTTGGGTACACTGGGATATTGACAACCATACTGGGTAATCTACATTGGAGGTGGTTTGGGGGGGGGGGGGGGCACACTGTATAAACAAGCAAAACTGTACATTGAGGGGGGGGGGGAGACACTGTACAAACAAACAAAATTGTACATTGGACTATTGACAAAACCATACTAGGTAAATGACTGTACATTGGAGGGGGTTGGGTTAGGATATTTACAGGGGCCAGTGTTGAATTGCAGTCTCCCGTAGGTGTCCCTTGAGAGAGGTTTTGAAAGTGGGTAGTGATCCACATTCCTTTACAGCTTTGGGTAGGGCGTTCCACATTGATGTGGCATAATTGCGAAACGTGTTTAGTCCCTTATTTGAGCCGAATCTGGGTTTAACATGATTTGTGGAGCTCCCTCTGGTGTTGTGATCGTGGTATTCACTGACCTTTGGGAAGTATTTTGACATGTACATGGGTACCTTGGTCGTGTAGTGTATCTTGTAGACCAGGCCGATTGCAAGTTGCTGTACTCTGTCGTCTACTCTAAGCCATCCTAGGTTGTCAAAGTGGGCAGGGGTGAGGTGGGTTCTAGGAGTAAGGTCAAGCAGTAGTCTGACCAGTTTGTTTTGAGATGTTTGTAATTTTGTTTTTAGCGCCTTTGAGGTGCTTTGGTACCATGAGGTGCAAGCATAGTCGTAGTACCCCTGAATGAGTGCTCCTGCCAGAGTCTTCAGGGTATTCTTGTTTACCAGAGAGGAGATCCGGTACAAGAATCGAGTTCGTTGGTTGACTTTTTTTATTACATTGGATGCCATTTTGTCACAGGAGAGATTAGCCTCTAGGATGGAACCCAGGTAGGTAATTTCATCTTTCCTTGTGACAATATTGTCACCCACTGAGAAGCCGTCGGTCTTGCTGAGTTTGTTATTTGAACCGAAGAGAATGGACTCTGTTTTGCCCATGTGTAATGATAGTTTGTTATCAGCGAGCCATATGCAGATTCTGCCTAGTTCCGAGCTGAGGGTTTTTTCAACCTGTAACTTGTTCTTGTCAGAGACCAGCAGGTTCTACAAGTTACCAAAGACCTTTCTGTCATCTTCTACAAGTTACCAAAGACCTTTCTGTCATCTTCTACAAGTTACCAAAGACCTTTCTGTCATCTTCTACAAGTTACCAAAGACCTTTCTGTCATCTTCTACAAGTTACCAAAGACCTTTCTGTCATCTTCTACAAGTTACCAAAGACCTTTCTGTCGTCTTCTACAAGTTACCAAAGAACACACACAAGTTATCTGAACACACCTATCTGAACACACCTATCTGAACACACAGTGACACCTATCTGAACACACCTATCTGAACACACCTATCTGAACACACCTATCTGAACACACCTATCTGAACACACATATCTGAACACACCTATCTGAACACACTATCAATCTCAGACCAATCCATAACCCTGACGGACTCACTAAAATTTCTCGGCACCCACATCAACAGTAACTTAAAGGGGACATGCATTGCTATTCCTTGCACTATTTGGGCAACTTTACACAATTCCTGTGAGTCTATTGAACACATCTGTAAGCTTTTATTAAAAAAAATGCATTGTTTTATATTTCTAATCAAGTACTCAAAAGCCACATTTTTCTCACTTTGGATTTCAGGCTGTGTTGGCCTGGCTCCGCCCATAAGCACTTTGTGTAAATGAGTGTGTGCTACTGCTGCTTCCTGTGAGGTCCAGGTTGTGTGTAAATGAGTGTGTGCTACTGCTGCTTCCTGTGAGGTCCAGGTTGTGTGTAAATGAGTGTGTGCTACTGCTGCTTCCCTGAGAGCGAGATTGATCACGGAGGACATCTAACCAACACATTGAAGGTAGAAAGCATTTAGTTGTGAACAATCTTATTTGGAAACATGACACACAAAATAATAGTATTTAGCTTTTTATTTTAAACAATATTTAATCGGATGATTTTAAATATCTGTGCGCCGGGAGCCACGGGTGTTGACTGACGCCGTCCTACAGAACAGAACCAGCACATCGACAGAAACAAATGACAAGCCGACCCGACATTTGCACTGAAATGAACGAGTCACTGAAGCAAATTGCTGCCCGTGAACCCAGTGGAGAATAACAACTCGTAACCACTATTCTGCGCTTGAGTCGTGATAATCATACTGGAAAATAAGCGCCTTTTTTCGTTTTAAGACCTTTCCAGGGGAGACTTACTTAAACTGCTGTATGATCATATTGACTGAATTGCTGCAGCGTTTGGAGGTGGGTGTTCTGCCCCCCCCCCCCCCCCGTGCCTCTTGTGCACGCGTGAGCCCCTTATAATTACGCTCCTGTTGGGTCGTTGGGTTGGTCAGAGTCATTAACTGCGGCTTCAGTGGATAACCGCGATCACCTGCATTTAAGTGATATTTTAATTACAGATACCCCAGTAATAACATTACAATTTAATTAAATACAATTGAAATACAAGGGAGGGGGGAGGGAGGGAGGACCTGGTGGCGTGCAGTTTGCGGAGGTTCATAGCCGAGGCCTCGACCTGGAAAGAAAGAAGCTTTGGCAGTAGTAATGTTTTTGGAGAATTCTGACTGGTTATTCTGGTTATGATAGGTGGTGGTGCCACCAGTGAGGCGTGTCTTTTATACTTCCTCTCGGACGCTCTCAGGACCTGTCTTTCTGCTCACTGCACCTGACGGCCACAGACTGACTGACTGACTGACCCTGACCTGCTCACTGCACCTGACGGCCACAGACTGACTGACTGACTGACCCTGACCTGCTCACTGCACCTGACGGCCACAGACTGACTGACTGACTGACCCTGACCTGCTCACTGCACCTGACGGCCACAGACTGACTGACTGACTGACCCTGACCTGCTCACTGCACCTGACGGCCACAGACAGACTGACTGACTGACCCTGACCTGCTCACTGCACCTGACGGCCACAGACTGACTGACTGACTGACTGACCCTGACCTGCTCACTGCACCTGACGGCCACAGACTGACTGACTGACTGACCCTAACCTGCTCACTGCACCTGACGGCCACAGACTGACTGACTGACTGACCCTGACCTGCTCTCTGCACCTGACGGCCACAGACTGACTGACTGACTGACCCTGACCTGCTCACTGCACCTGACGGCCACAGACAGACTGACTGACTGACCCTGACCTGCTCACTGCACCTGACGGCCACAGACTGACTGACTGACTGACCCTGACCTGCTCACTGCACCTGACGGCCACAGACAGACTGACTGACTGACCCTGACCTGCTCACTGCACCTGACGGCCACAGACTGACTGACTGACTGACTGACCCTGACCTGCTCACTGCACCTGACGGCCACAGACTGACTGACTGACTGACCCTGACCTGCTCACTGCACCTGACGGCCACAGACTGACTGACTGACTGACCCTGACCTGCTCTCTGCACCTGACGGCCACAGACTGACTGACTGACTGACCCTGACCTGCTCACTGCACCTGACGGCCACAGACTGACTGACTGACTGACTGACTGACCCTGACCTGCTCACTGCACCTGACGGCCACAGACTGACTGACTGACTGACCCTGACCTGCTCACTGCACCTGACGGCCACAGACTGACTGACTGACTGACCCTGACCTGCTCACTGCACCTGACGGCCACAGACTGACTGACTGACTGACCCTGACCTGCTCACTGCACCTGACAGCCACAGACTGACTGACTGACCCTGACCTGCTCACTGCACCTGACGGCCACAGACTGACTGACTGACTGACCCTGACCTGCTCACTGCACCTGACGGCCACAGACTGACTGACTGACTGACCCTGACCTGCTCACTGCACCTGACGGCCACGGACTGGGGGTGGAGCGGCGAGCAGGCTTCTACCAACCAATCAGATTGCTTGATTTGAGCTACCCATTTTGTTTTACATGTTTTTATCGGCAGGCTGCGTACAGTCAACAGTACAGTATGACTGATTGATTGATTGAAAAGTTTATTAACAGATTGCAGAATGGGTACAATACAGTACGGCTCAATACACACAATTGTTAACTCTTTCAGTGCCACGCCTGGTTTTCCGTTTTACCGCTTGAATGCCACCATCGGCGCCAATGTTAACGTTAATATCGCCTAATCTATGTTTTAAATTATGGCTATGTGTCTAATCTGCCCATCGCATTATCAAAGACTATTTTCCAGTCAGTGCTGTGAAGACAGATTGTTTTTTTATCGCGTCGTTTCCATTTCAGAGCAGTTAGAAAAGCCCCCGTTTTGATATATCATTCTGGAGCATTCTATGAAAATCGTCTTTTAGTGGAATATTCCACAACGTTGATATTCGTCGGCCTTTTTATGAATCGTTTTCAAATAAACGCTAGATGATCAATATTATACGTGCACGCACGCACATTACGGCCGCGCACTGATAATCGCCCCGTTGATTTCCTCTCTGACTTTTACAGTGAAACCGAAAGAAGACATTTCACAAAACAGCTTATAACTTCATCAAACTTACTCCGATTATCCTACCACTGATAACATAGAGTCCTTACCTGACATCAGATGGTATCCAACTGGTATATTCCAATTCCTGATCACCATTCGAAAAAATCGATAAGTGTATGGATCCAACGCGACACAGTAGATCTCTATGATCCGCGGGGATCTGAGGCTCCAGAATGAACTGTGGTAACCCCGGCTGGATCAGTGAACTGGAAAATGTGGAGTACCGGATTTTTTCCCCCATTCATTTTCATTGAGTCCATTCCAAAATCACTTATGTCATCTGGGAGACGACAGGGGGCGCTTTTTTCCACAGTGATCGTCGGCGCCCCTCGGCTATACTCGGGTAGGCTCGGGTGATGCAAAAAAATTTCAGATCGCAAAAAAAAAAAAAAAAAAAAAAATCAGAGAAATCTCGTGAGTGGCTAGCAACCACCTATAAAAAAAACACGAGAAATCTCGTGAGTGGCACTGAAAGAGTTAAGGGGATGCAGACCAGAGAAAGACTTTCGTCTTGTTTACATCAGGGTCCCCCATTTTCAATTCATCATGACATATATGACATACATGACATACAGATAGACAGTACAGACACACACACCTCTAGTTAAAGAGACAGACACACACACCTCTAGTTAAAGAGACAGACACACACACCTCTAGTTAAAGAGACAGACACACACACCTCTAGTTAAAGACACAGGCACACACACCTCTAGTTAAAGAGACAGACACACACACCTCTAGTTAAAGAGACAGACACACACACCTCTAGTTAAAGAGACAGACACACACACCTCTAGTTAAAGAGACACACACACCTCTAGTTAAAGAGACAGACACACACACCTCTAGTTAAAGAGACAGACACACACACCTCTAGTTAAAGAGACAGACAGACACACCTCTAGTTAAAGAGACAGACACACACACCTCTAGTTAAAGAGACAGACACACACACCTCTAGTTAAAGAGACAGACACACACACCTCTAGTTAAAGAGACAGACACACCTCTAGTTAAAGAGACAGACACACACACCTCTAGTTAAAGAGACACACACACCTCTAGTTAAAGAGACAGGCACACACACCTCTAGTTAAAGAGACAGACACACACACATCTAGTTAAAGAGACAGACACACACACCTCTAGTTAAAGAGACAGACACACACACCTCTAGTTAAAGAGACAGACACACACACCTCTAGTTAAAGAGACAGACACACACACCTCTAGTTAAAGAGACAGGCACACACACCTCTAGTTAAAGAGACAGACACACACACC
Source organism: Notolepis coatsorum (assembly GCF_963971535.1). Taxonomy (NCBI): domain Eukaryota; kingdom Metazoa; phylum Chordata; class Actinopteri; order Aulopiformes; family Paralepididae; genus Notolepis; species Notolepis coatsorum. The sequence goes on along the minus strand of NC_140170.1, from coordinate 12,950,156 downwards.
TCTAGTTAAAGAGACAGACACACACACCTCTAGTTAAAGAGACACACACACCTCTAGTTAAAGAGACACACACACCTCTAGTTAAAGAGACAGGCACACACACCTCTAGTTAAAGAGACAGACACACACACCTCTAGTTAAAGAGACAGACACACACACCTCTAGTTAAAGAGACAGACACACACACCTCTAGTTAAAGAGACAGACACACACACCTCTAGTTAAAGAGACAGACACACACACCTCTAGTTAAAGAGACAGGCACACACACCTCTAGTTAAAGAGACAGACACACACACCTCTAGTTAAAGAGACAGACACACACACCTCTAGTTAACGAGACACACACACCTCTAGTTAAAGAGACAGACACACACACCTCTAGTTAAAGAGACAGACACACACACCTCTAGTTAAAGAGACACACACACCTCTAGTTAAAGAGACAGACACACACACCTCTAGTTAAAGAGACAGACACACACACCTCTAGTTAAAGAGACAGACACACACACCTCTAGTTAAAGAGACAGGCACACACACCTCTAGTTAAAGAGACAGGCACACACACCTCTAGTTAAAGAGCCAGACACACACACCTCTAGTTAAAGAGCCAGACACACACACCTCTAGTTAAAGAGACAGACACACACACCTCTAGTTAAAGAGACAGACACACCTCTAGTTAAAGAGACAGACACACACACCTCTAGTTAAAGAGACACACACACCTCTAGTTAAAGAGACAGACACACCTCTAGTTAAAGAGACACACACACCTCTAGTTAAAGAGACAGACACACCTCTAGTTAAAGAGACAGACACACACACCTCTAGTTAAAGAGACAGACACACCACTAGTTAAAGAGACAGGCACACACACCTATAGTTAAAGAGACAGACACACCTCTAGTTAAAGAGACAGACACACCTCTAGTTAAAGAGACAGACACACACACCTCTAGTTAAAGAGACAGGCACACACACCTCTAGTTAAAGAGACAGACACACACACCTCTAGTTAAAGAGACAGACACACACACCTCTAGTTAAAGAGACACACACACCTCTAGTTAAAGAGACAGACACACCTCTAGTTAAAGAGACAGACAGACACACCTCTAGTTAAAGAGACAGACACACACACCTCTAGTTAAAGAGACAGACACACCTCTAGTTAAAGAGACAGACACACACACCTCTAGTTAAAGAGACAGGCACACACACCTCTAGTTAAAGAGACAGACACACACACCTCTAGTTAAAGAGACAGACACACACACCTCTAGTTAAAGAGACAGACACACACACCTCTAGTTAAAGAGACACACACACCTCTAGTTAAAGAGACAGACACACACACCTCTAGTTAAAGAGACAGACACACACACCTCTAGTTAAAGAGACAGACAGACACACCTCTAGTTAAAGAGACAGACACACACACCTCTAGTTAAAGAGACAGACACACACACCTCTAGTTAAAGAGACAGACACACACACCTCTAGTTAAAGAGACAGACACACACACCTCTAGTTAAAGAGACAGACACACCTCTAGTTAAAGAGACAGACAGACACACCTCTAGTTAAAGAGACAGACACACACACCTCTAGTTAAAGAGACAGACACACCTCTAGTTAAAGAGACAGACACACACACCTCTAGTTAAAGAGACAGGCACACACACCTCTAGTTAAAGAGACAGACACACACACCTCTAGTTAAAGAGACAGACACACACACCTCTAGTTAAAGAGACAGACACACACACCTCTAGTTAAAGAGACACACACACCTCTAGTTAAAGAGACAGACACACACACCTCTAGTTAAAGAGACAGACACACACACCTCTAGTTAAAGAGACAGACAGACACACCTCTAGTTAAAGAGACAGACACACACATCTCTAGTTAAAGAGACAGACACACACACCTCTAGTTAAAGAGACAGACACACACACCTCTAGTTAAAGAGACAGACACACACACCTCTAGTTAAAGAGACAGACACACCTCTAGTTAAAGAGACAGACACACACACCTCTAGTTAAAGAGACAGGCACACACACCTCTAGTTAAAGAGACAGACACACACACCTCTAGTTAAAGAGACAGACACACACACCTCTAGTTAAAGAGACAGACACACACACCTCTAGTTAAAGAGACAGGCACACACACCTCTAGGTAAAGAGACAGACACACACACCTCTAGTTAAAGAGACAGACACACACACCTCTAGTTAAAGAGACACACACACACACCTCTAGTTAAAGAGACACACACACCTCTAGTTAAAGAGACAGACACACACACCTCTAGTTAAAGAGACACACACACCTCTAGTTAAAGAGACAGACACACACACCTCTAGTTAAAGAGACAGACACACACACCTCTAGTTAAAGAGACAGACACACACACCTCTAGTTAAAGAGACAGGCACACACACCTCTAGTTAAAGAGACAGGCACACACACCTCTAGTTAAAGAGACAGGCACACACACCTCTAGTTAAAGAGACAGACACACACACCTCTAGTTAAAGAGACAGACACACCTCTAGTTAAAGAGACAGACACACACACCTCTAGTTAAAGAGACAGACACACACACCTCTAGTTAAAGAGACAGACACACACACCTCTAGTTAAAGAGACAGACACACCTCTAGTTAAAGAGACAGACACACACACCTCTAGTTAAAGAGACAGACACACCACTAGTTAAAGAGACAGGCACACACACCTCTAGTTAAAGAGACAGACACACCTCTAGTTAAAGAGACAGACACACCTCTAGTTAAAGAGACAGACACACACACCTCTAGTTAAAGAGACAGGCACACACACCTCTAGTTAAAGAGACAGACACACACACCTCTAGTTAAAGAGACAGACACACACACACCTCTAGTTAAAGAGACAGGCACACACACCTCTAGTTAAAGAGACAGGCACACACACCTCTAGTTAAAGAGACAGACACACACACCTCTAGTTAAAGAGACAGACACACACACCTCTAGTTAAAGAGACAGGCACACACACCTCTAGTTAAAGAGACAGACACACACACCTCTAGTTAAAGAGACAGACACACACACCTCTAGTTAAAGAGACAGGCACACACACCTCTAGTTAAAGAGACAGGCACACACACCTCTAGTTAAAGAGACACACACACCTCTAGTTAAAGAGACAGACACACACACCTCTAGTTAACGCTCTTGTTAACCCTCTGCTGTTCTCGTTGACCAGCTGCCTCTGGGACCCGTTGCCATGGCTGCCTTCCTGAGGATCGCCTTCAACTCCTACGACCTGGGCGCCCTGTCCCCCCTGGCCGACGCCCCCTTCTGTGCCATCAAGATGAAGGAGGCTCTGGCTACTGGTGAGAGACGCCGAATAATGCATCAGTCCTTTACTGTGAAAGCTTTTAGTTGACTGCTATTAGTTATTAGATTCAGATGTATTGTCATCATGCAGCACAAGTACAGTTACAACGGAAATAAGTTTGGCGTCCAACCAGAGTGTAAAATGTAACCGTAAAGTGCAATAGTAATATACAATGTACAAATGTACAGGTGGTTAGCCTGTTAAGCCCTGGCCCCATTTCGCCTGAAAATCCGCCAAACAATACACACCTAAGTAAATGGAAGATTGCTCCACTTCTACAAGGTCCATTAGCATGTTCTTGGTATCTGATTCTAGGGACATCTATGGATCGCATGGAATGTATTCCCAGTGTCAGAAATATTGTGTCTGTTACTAGGCTTTAGTGTTCAGGGCTTGACATTAAGGCTTGTCCGGGACAAGTAAAAAAAAATCGGACAAGGATACTACAGCTTTAACTTAAGTACATTATTTTTTAAATAATCCCCAAACTAATAGTAACATTATTCCACTTGATCAGAAAGTGCCTGCCTCGCATTGTCGCAATGTTATGATTCAAGTTTTTTTCTTGCGTGCCAGTCATGCTCACCAATCAGAAATAGCGAAAGGTTATCCTATAACCTAGTTATATGAATACTAGCTGAGCGTCTCGCTCTTCGCCATAATGAGATATCTCTTATCTCCAGCACCTACTGTGCTCATGAACAAACTATTTGCACCAATGCACGTGACCAGGCCCCGCCCCAGCATCCTCCTATAAGACGCCGGACATGGTCATACTCTCCCTTCCTCGGGAAAAAAGTTTCCAACACTGAAAAGTGAAAACCCAACCAAGGGACCTCAGGGTGCTAAGAGCGAGATGCTCAGCCAGTATTCATATAACTAGGTTATAGGATAACCTTTCGTTATATTATCATACTGGCCAATCGTGTCTCGCTCTTCGCCATAATGAGATATGGGGCAGAGCAGACGCGTGCCCCGACAAGTGTACCCCCTGAGGGCCCATAAGCCCCACTACCAGGGAGGAGGGGAGTCCCGTCCACCCGCCCGTCCTAGCGAAGGGGGGGAGGCAGTCAACTCCACCAAAGTGCGAAAAAAAGGGAAACAGAAACCCCTAAAAGCGCACAGTACAGGCGGGACCACGTGTGACACATCACCCCGTGGCACACACCACCACACCCCTGCTAACCCACCGACTGGCGGGACGCAGGGGAGGTCCCAGACCTCAGAACCGCCTGGGAGACAGAACCCCCAGTCATGTCCATGAGGTAAAACTTAACGAAGGGACCCGGGGAGGACCAGGAGGCCGCAGCACAGATGTCCTCCACAGAGGCCCCCCCTAACAAGGCGGCAGAGGCCGCCACTCCACGAGTGGAGTGCGCCCTGACACCCTCAGGGGGGGCCCGTCCAGCCAACATGTAGCAAAGGGCAATGCCCTCGCACAACCAATGTGACAGGCGCTGCTTGGACAGTGCCTTACCTGCGCGAGGGCCACCGTAACAACAACAGTCGATCGGCAGCCCTGAGATCCCGCGTCCGACTGAGGTAAACCCCCAAAGCACGGACAGGACACGACAGACTAGAGTGAGGAGGCGGGTGAAACGCCTGAATCACAATATCCCTGGAGCGAAAAGAGCTCCGGATATTCTTTGACACGAAGACTGGATTAGGCCTCAGAGTCGCACCGCTATTGGCCCGAATAGACAGGCACTCAGGCCGCACCGAGAGAGCACACAGCTCACCCACGCGTTTAGCGGAGGTGATGGCCAAAAAGAACGCGGTCTCCAAGACAGCATTATGTGTTTTTCTGAGACATGGTTGCACACAGATATTCCCGATAGCAATGTCTCTATAGACGGGTTTCAGATTGTGCGCTCTGATCGCAACAGCGGGAGCGGCAAGCGAAAAGGAGGGGGGCTTGCTTTATTTATTAATAAGAAATGGTGTAACCCCAGCCATATTACGATCAAAGAGCGACACTGTGACCCGGATATAGAGATGTTAGCTGTAGGACTCAGACCATATTATTTGCCAAGCGAAATCCCCCACGTTATCATGATGGCCGTTTACATCCCCCCCTCGGCAAACCCGACGGCCCCGTGTGACGTCATCCACGGCGCAATTGCACGGCTACAGACGAAACACCCGAAGGCTTTAATCCTCATCTCAGGGGATTTTTATTTATGTTAAACTGGACAAATCACTACCAAACTTCAAACAATATGTCAGCTGCCACACCAGGGAGAACAGGACCCTGGACCTGCTTTATGCCAACATCAAGGAGGCATACAGCTCCTCACCACTACCACAGCTGGGCCGGTCGGACCACAACCTGGTTCACCTCAACCCCTGTTATGTGCCTCTGGTCAGAAGACAGCCTGCGACCAAAATAACTGTAAGAAGGTGGTCGGAAGAGGCTCAAGAGGCACTACAGGGCTGCTTTGAGGTCACAGACTGGCAGGCACTCTGTGAGCCCCACGGAGAGGACATTGATGGGCTCACAGAGTGCATCACAGACTACATCAACTTTTGTGTGGACTCCAATGTTCCATCTAGGACTGTTACCTGCTACCCAAATAACAAGCCATGGGTCACTAAGGACATCAAAGCCCTTCTGAACGAGAAGAAGAGGGCTTTCAACGCAGGAAACAGGGAGGAGGTCAAAAGAGTTCAGGGGCGTCTGAGAATTAAACTCAGAGGGCAAAGATAATTATAGGAGTAAGTTGGAAGGGCAGCTGGAGAACAATAACATCACGCAAGTGTGGTCTGGAATGCAGACAATAACCGGCATCAAACCAGCGGGGGGAAGGGGAGTGGATGGAGACGTGGACCGGGCTAATGAGCTAAACCTGTTTTACAACAGGTTTGAAACAGCGGCCCCGGCAAGTCTGCCCCCCCCCCCCCACCGACACTTCAGTTTCCCTGCCCACCCCCACACCTCTCAGCCCTTCAACTCGAGCTACCCCCCCCCCCCCTCCATCCCCCCAACTGCCCACGCCCCCTTATCTCTGGTGCAGCCTGTCTGCCCCCCGCGGCTTGAAGACCCGCCCCCCCCCCCCCCCCCCAACACCTGAGATCCCCACAGCATGGCTCTCTGCAGACCAGGTGAGTACACAGCTGAGCAAGTTACACGCAGGCAAGGCTGCAGGTCCTGATGGGGTGAGCCCAAAGGTACTCAAAACCTGTGCCTCTCAGCTGTGTGATGTGCTCCAGTTCATATTCAATATGAGCCTGAGGCTGCAGAGTGTCCCGACACTGTGGAAAACCTCCTGTGTGGTCCCTGTCCCCAAGTGCCCGCGTCCCAGCACGTCCAAGGACTACAGGCCGGTGGCTCTAACCTCTCACATAATGAAGACCATGGAGAGGTTAGTCCTGGAGCAACTCCGCCCGGTGACCAAACCCCACCTAGACCCACTCCAGTTCGCCTACCAGCCCCGACTGGGGGTAGAGGATGCTGTCATCTACCTGCTGAACCAAGCCTACACTCACCTAGACAAGCCGGGGAGCACTGTGAGAATCATGTTCTTTGACTTCTCCAGTGCTTTTGATACCATAAGGCCTGGGCTACTGGGTGAGAAGTTGGAGGCGATGCAAGTAGAGGCCCCCCTGGTGTCCTGGGTTGTGGACTATCTGACGGGAAGACCACAGTACGTGCGCCTACGGAGCTGTGTGTCAGACAGACTGGTCAGCAACACCGGGGCCCCGCAGGGGACAGTCCTCTCTCCCTTCCTCTTCACTGTCTACACCAACGACTTCCACTATCGGTCAGAGTCCTGCCACCTTCAGAAGTTTTCTGATGACTCTGCGATAGTGGGATGTATAAAGGACGGTGACGAGAGGGAATACCGGGAACTGGTAGTGGACTTTGTCACATGGTGCGATAAAAACCACCTGCAGCTAAATGTGGCGAAGACCAAGGAACTGGTTGTGGAGCTGGGGAGGAGGAGGAGTGCACCTGTGACCCCCGTTTCCATCAGGGGAGTTGATGTGGACATGGTGGAGGTGTACAAATACCTCGGTGTGCACATCGACAACAAACTGAACGGGTCAAAACATGCAGAAGCACTGTACAAGAAGGGCCAGAGCCGACTCTACTTCCTCAGAAGGCTGAGATCCTTCAATGTCTGTACAAGGATGTTGAGGATGTTCTATGAGTCGGTCGTGGCGGGCGCCTTCTTGTACGCTGTGACCTGCTGGGGCAGCGGACTGAGAGCAGTGGACACAACCAGGCTGGATAAGCTGGTCAGGAAGGCCAGCAGCGTGGTTGGGGTGGAGCTGGACTCTCTAGCGAGGGTGGCGGAGAGGAGGAGCCTCGCTAAGCTCCAGGCCATCAGGGAAAACCCCACCCACCCACTATACACAGACTTGGCTGACAGGAGGAGCATGTTCAGTGCTAGGCTCACACTACCCAAATGCTGCACTGAACGGCACAGGAAGTCCTTCATTCCAACAGCCATCAGACTATATAATGCATCACTGTGCCTCACTGCATCACTGAGCACAGAGCGGCAGCTCATTAGTGGCAGGAGGACGCGACTAGCGGCCTCCAGGCTCCACAACAGAGGGCAGCGACGGCTGCCAGACATAGATCTAGGTCTTATTGGAACCCAAGGAGGACAATACACTACCTAAAGCATACTGCACCTTGTGACACTGTGAATACTGGAATATATATTTCATATTTCATTTAGTTAGATTTAAATTATAATTATATTGACCAAATTGTTTACCCCATGCTCAGTATGCTCAGTATATTCTTACTGTATTTATTTCTGTATATTTTATTTCATTTCATCCTATTTTATTTTACTCTACTCTTATCCTAGGCAACTTGATTTGATTTGTGTTATCATTCTAAATTGTGACCTGTCCTGTCTAAATGTTTAAATGTGAGCGATTTGCAGTGTCTAATTTCCCACGGGATAATAAAAGTATTTCTATTCTATATTCTATTCTATTCTAAATGACGCCTGCTCAAGAGGCTCAAACGGGGCCTCCGACAACCGGCCCAGGACCAGTTGGAGGTCCCACTCGGAGACAGAGAACGTTCCACAGGCTTGAGACGCACAGTGCCAAGCAGGAACGTCCCACGAGAGGGTGGCTGAACAACGTTCCGCCCCCACACTCGACCATACGCCACTCCCCAGCGTAAGCCGCGGTAGAGGACGGAGCGCGCGCATACCGGATATCGTTAACCACAGAATAGTCAAGACGCATCAGATTCACACTGTCAGCAGCCAAGCCTAGAGGCTGCCCCAGAACAGGAAGGCAGAACAGAGTTCCGCGTGCCTGAGAGAGGGCCCGCAGTGACCACGGAACAGGCTACGGCGGGGCCAAACAGAGCTGAATCAGGGCCGGGGACCACACAGCTGAGCCCCACGGCACTCCCGACGTACCCACCCCAACAGCTGAGCTATCGGGTGTAAGGGGGGGGAAGCGTACAGAATCCCGGACGGCCACGGAATCTGTCCCAGACCTGCCCGACTATGTCTGGACGTAGTCCCCACTCGCCAGGGTGAGGACTGCCCCGCGATATCACACCTGCACCCACATTCACCCTGCCGGGGATGTGGAGAGCCCTCAGGCAGAGCAGATGGAGAACGCCCATAGCCAGAGCCCGACCGCCGCCCGGTGCAGACGGGGGGAGCGCACTCCTCCCTGTCCGACAATATACGACGCTGACGTCGTGTTGTCCGTCCTGACCAAAACACGCTTGCCCACCACTAGGTGGTCGAGCCGTTTGAGGACCAGAAGGACTGCCTTCAATCCCAACACATTGAATGTAGCGCAGACCGGGCAGCATGGCAGCTGCCCCCTACTGCGTTGGTCCGACACGCCCCCCCCCCCATCCCATGAGGGAGGCACCGGTGGAGACCATGACGTGTGACAGCCTGCTGCCCACGGGGACCCCGCATGTGAGGGCACCAGACCCTCCCCAGAAGACGAGGTCCCCCAGTACTGACATGGGAACCTTCAGCCGCTTCCATATGTCTCACACCGGTTTCCATTTCCATACTGGAAAAAACCACCTCTGCATCCTCCCCATGAAGAGGAGGCCAAGAGGGACCCCAGCAGCAGGCGCATCACGGACAGCGCCGTAACCGTCCTAGGACGGAACCTCAGAGCGTGCCGAGAACCCAACCATTCGCAGCCGCTCCGAGAGGGATGCCCATATAGACCATGATATTACTACCACCCAAATCACGCGCGCCTGCCTGACCACCGCCGGTCTTCCGGGAGTGGGAGGCACTAACGTGATACCCGGCCTGGCTAAGGCGGGCTGGGGGAACTCGTGCTGCGACTCCAAGGGCCTCGAGCTCCCCCGCTGACAACCTTTGTTGTTGACAGACACAACACCAGGCTCACCAAACACAGACGCAGAACGTGTGGCGTGGGAGCCGCTTGACAGCACAGCATTCTCACGGACAGACCCAGGCCTAGCCAGCAACTGGGTGTCAGCCCCTGTCCCCATGAGAAGCGAAACGTGGGGCCGCTTGCGCTTCATTGAAGGCACGCGGCCCGCAGCCAAAGGAAACAAATCAGAGCCCTTATCCTGCTGGTGTTGGGGGGGGGAGTGACTGGAGAGCGAGCTAGACACAGCTAGACTGCAACGTTTTTTTAGGGTGTTCTCATCTAATGTAGCCGATCCCTCGGCCTTGCGATCACCTGTTGTCTTTGTGTCCAGGGTACCTCAGGCGGGGGAAACACGGCCGCTGGTTGAGGGCCTCGCCACAGCCGCTGGCGAGGCCGCGCCCTCACCTCTGGCTGCACGGTGTGAGGCGGTGTGGGGCCTAGGTCAAATACCGCCTGTGCTCCTGCGGAAAGACCAAAGTCCCTCTGCGGAGAGGGGAGCCCTGAGGAAGGGAAAAAACGTCTCTCCTGCTCAAGGGGAGACTGATCCAACCAAAATGTCTGTAAACAACCATTGACAGCATCCTAGCCCTCCCTGCGGTTATAGCTTGCGGCTGGGTCAAAAGCTAATAACCTCAAAACCTTGCACGATGTTTCGACATCGGCTGGCCCTAAGGCCCCACCACCCGACACCATTTTTGACAGAAAAAACAATTCGAACAATGTTGCTAGTCGCTGCTAATTCTATACCGCGACGGTATAGGCTTTAACAGCCCACCAGCCACCTGCCGGGCCGACTCGCCTCATGGCGTCGGCCGGGCGGGACACCGTTCCACCATGTCAGAGGAAAAGGACTGATGCCACCTGCTTCACAAGCACGGAGCACCAGTGGTGGCTGCAGACAAAAGACTACTACTAGTGAAGCACTGCCTCACTAGTAGGCATGCAGCAACCTCCACTGTGCACCCATGAAGGGTTAAATGAATAAATGAACGAAAACTCCACTAACACACTGCAGAATGGTCTAGCCCAGTGGTTCCCAAAGTCGGGGTCGCGACCCAAAGGTGGGCCGCGAGCAGCCACGGGTGGGCCGCGAGATGATTAAAAAAAAAAAAAAAAAAAAAAAAAAAAAATTTATTTTTTATTTTTTTTATTTTAATTTTTTTTGTCAGGTCACTGAACTTAGAAGCAGGCCAGGACAGTGTTTCTAGTTGTATTCTAAAATTCTATTCTATTGTATTCTAAAATGTGACTATATGGTTTTATATTAACTTAATAAATAAACAAAAACGAAAAATCTACTTATTTCAACGAACATTTCAAACTAAATAACAGATTATGCACATAAAACGCTGAAAACAACCGAAGCAACAATAGTATTTTAATGAGGCTATTATTATTATCATTATTATTTTGCAACAAGTTAGCCCTCTCATAAATAGCACATATAAATGAATAACTAACTTGAACTAACTTAATAGGATTGAAGTGATATTTGGCTTAAAAAATCGGTCGCCTGGCAAAAAAAAAAAAAAAAAAAGCCAGACGATGTGCATTGGGCCGCGGCTCTCTGACGCCTTATTTTCTGGGCCCCGGCCTGAAAAGTTTGGGATCCCCTGGTCTAGCCCATACACACAAATGTTAAGGTGATGCAGACCTGAGAAAAACACCAGTCCCGCACACAATTCATAGATTCACAAAAATTCACTGTTACCCTGCCCATACCTGTACCCCCCCCCCCTCCCACATGCGGCTGTTACCCTGCCCATACCTGTACCCCCCCCCCCCCTCCCACATGCGGCTTTGACGCCCAGATTTCCCCAAGGGGATCAATAAAGGATTATCTTATCTTGTCTTATCTTGTCTTAACCCTTTCACTGCCACACGACAGAAGGTTAACCTTCTGCATCGCCGTCGGTTGTGTGATAGTAAAGGGCTAACCTTCTGTACTGTCACAGTGAAAGGGTTAACCGGCTGTTGTGTGGCAGTGAAAGGGTTAAAGACACAATTCCCTACTTTATAGCTTGGTGGTGTTTATTTATTAAGATGCTATCTTGGTTCTGGTCCAGTAAGGGCTGTCTGCTTCTCATTGGTTCCAGTAAGGGCTGTCTGCTTCTCATTGGTTCCAGTAAGGGCTGTCTGCTTCTCATTGGTTCCAGTAAGGGCTGTCTGCTTCTCATTGGTCCAACATTCTAGCTCTAGTGTTAGGGTTAGGGTTATGTTGTTAGGGTTAGGGTTGTTATGTTGTTAGGGTTAGGGTTGTTATGTTGTTAGGGTGAGGGTTAGGGTTGTTATGTTGTTAGGGTTAGGGTTGTTATGTTGTTAGGGTTAACCCTAACCCTCACCCAGTAAGAGCTCATTGTTCACAACACTCTAGCTCTAGTGTTTTGTGCTCCATGTTCAGCCGTCATTAGTCCTCTGCTCTGGGTCAGCATTGATTGGTCCCAGCCCCCCTGGGATCCCATGATCGACAGCGTGATGAATGGCCTCGCCACTAGTCACGCTATTTAAAATGCCAGCTATTAGAGGACCAATAGTATTTGAATCTGATGAGTTGAATAATTCTCGTTCACACTTTGTTTACATTAGGGCTGTTACAAAGGATCAGATTAAACCGAATATATATATTTATTGATTGATATATATTGCATAGTATTTGTATATCGTTTGATATCCCTTGTATATTCCTTGTACATATACACGGAATATCCCTTTAGCCCAGACCATAATATTTCATTCTCCTATTGGACAGCGGTCCACAGGCGCCAGAGCCATGCCTCCGGAGTCAGGTTCAAAGTCACCGTCAAGACATGTCTGTGCATGCCCGGCCTTGCCCAGGGATACGCGACAGAAATGAGGTTAGCACTAGATTGTTCGCCGTGCATATAAATATGGCGCAGGTGAATACAGAAGCACTTAGTCAGAAGTCAAGAGTTACCCAATAAGTTGAAGCCTCACCCACGATACTCCGTGCGGTGAAGTATGGCCTGTTTGGCCCCAAATAGAGCATTGAGACCGCGTGCGAATTAATAACTGAATTGTCAGAGTTTGGCGCTATACCGTCGAGTGCGACATATTTCTATTAAGTCAGTAATAGTCTATTTGTGTATAGTGTATCGTGCGGCTAAAGTTCTACAGTGACCAGCATCACCAACGCTTCCTCGTACCAGCTAGAGTGCTTATCCAGGCTGGGCTGCTTTCATGGCGCTTTCACCCGAGGAGACCTAGACGAGAACCGTGTGGACATGTACACTGGATTAATCTACCCGACGACTACATAGCCCTTTGCGGCTGGATTATATTTGTTTTGGTCCTGTGATTTATGGAGCGGAGAATCGCCGACGCCTACACGTGTTGGATTTACCCTGAGGAGCCACGTCGAGTCTGCGCCTCAGAGAGCCTGAGGCCGGCTAGCTTTCTTCACTGTGGAGCTACAGTCTACGGAGAACAGCTGTATTCGTCTGTGGATCAAGAGGCTATTGCACCGTCTCCTGTACTTGGAGTCTCCTTAGTCATCGTTGACCAGACTCTCTACTACCGACAGATCCTCTACCCCTGCTGGCTTACAACCGGGGGGACCCTTCCAGTATCTCCCGCTATATATTACTAGTGTACCATATATATAATTCCCTAAGATTCAGGTTGTATAATTACCTCCTGCGTAACCAGAGAATGGACATTCATTATTGATTTGCCTACGCACATTCCTTTGCCTTACAAGTGCATTCAAAGTATAATAGATAAGTATATTATGTACCTTTTGCTGCAATAAATACTTAAAGACAACTTTGTGTAGAACCGATTCATTGTGGGAAGTGTTCATTATATTTATATATCATGTACTGTATGGCCAGTAATTAAAGTACATAAAGCGGTAGTGGTTTAATGATACCATACTTATCAATACAGTCAGGGAATTGTACCCCTCAGTTACAATTGGTCCTTCGAGCCGGAGGGTAACTAGCGTAATATTAATATAGTGGTATTAATATTGACATGGCCTATGATGAACACTCCACAAAACGGTTCTCCTAAAGTAGATCGCCCGCAGCGTAGACGGCAGACACCTCAGTACTTAGAGGATTACGTTGCCAATATACTACCTAGCTTTCTACAGACGGTAAACGCGGAAAAAGTAGATAGTAAAATTATGTCCGACCCTATCGACCAGGCTACCCCGCCAATAGAGGCCCTAGTGGGTTCTAACGTAACTGACCAAGCTCACGGTAGGGACCAGGAGGGACCCGACATGACTTTACCCCCCGCCAAGACCGAAGAAGTAGTCCCCGGAGAGCTCCAGGATAAAGACAGCCCTCCAGGGATGGAACTCTACCCGCTACAAGAAGAGGAGAGCACCCCGGAGATGGATCTCCAGGACTCGCCACAGGAGAACAGATCTCCAACGAGTACTGCCAGGAGCGGATCACCTCAACCAGCGTCTTCCCCCAGCGAGGCGGACAAGATGCTGGCACAGGCATTCCTCGCCAGCCTAGCAGCCTCAACAGAGCGCGATCGACTCCAAGCACAGACGCTTAGTGAGCGCGAACATTCTTCCATGGAAAGAGAACGCCTTCAGGCGCAGCAACGGAGCGACGAAGATCGTATACGTCTAGAGATTAGACGCCTTCAGTCGGAAGAGAATATGGTAAGGGACCGGGCCGAAGCCCAGCGCGCCGCTGCCGGTGCCCAAAGAGAAGCAGAGCGCGACCTCGCTCTCACCAAGCGCGAAGCCGAGCGCGACCGATTACAAGCGCAGATAATGGAGCAGCTGATCACCAGGGCAACACCCCCTCCCTCCGCACGGGGTTCCAGGGCCTCGTCAAGACAAGGGTCAAGGGCACCCTCCCCTACCCGATCAAGCGACCCTGAGCCCGACCACCAGAGAGAGCCTATACCCCCCTCCGAACCCCTTCCGAACCCCGACCGGTCCAAGTGAGACCCAGCTACAAGGAAGAAACGGTCTACACCGCGGAGAGGCTAAATAGACGACTACAGGATCTAGAGGACCTGCCAGAGGAAGAAGAAGAGGGAGAGGAGGAGAGTCAAGCCCGACAGCAGCACAGTACTCCACAGGACCAGGAGGTCCAGTACAGCCCAGGCTCTACCCCCGCGGCTCTGCGCTACAGACCCCCGACTCAATTCACGGGTGAGCTTGACGCACGACCAGCCCCGAGAAACAGCACCTGGATACGCGGGCCATGGTACCCAGCAGGTACCAGCCCACCAAGAGGCGTAAGAGGAGACTCGCCTAGGAGGCCTCTCTTCCAACGCTCACCGATGTGCCAGCCATCCATGGCATCATACATTGGCACACCGACATTTCCGGACTTCACCCACGAGAACAGAGCACAGTACACGGAGCTACGAATGTGCTTAGAGACAATGATGTCCGATGTAGCTGATGAACCGTACAAGTATGCTATCCTACTGAAGCACCTCAAGGTGCCCCGAGCGCACAATATAGCGCTGGCCTATGCCACCTCTACTACCCCATACACAGCGGCTCTAGCAGCACTCGACCAAAGATATGGACGCATATGGGACTACGTAATACAAGAGATAAGGCATATTGACCGCCTACCCCCAGCCACAGACAATCGCTCACTAGATGACCTGTCTATCAAGGTACAATCCCTGGTAGGGATGCTGGGGGCGCAAAGAGAAAAGGGTATGCACGAACTGTACGCAAACTCTAATGTCGAGAGGATTTTAGAGAAGCTTCCGCCCGCCCGACAAGAGCGCTTCAGGCGGCAAAGAGACCACCGTGATCCTAACGGTCCCGAGCCATCCCTCCTAGACCTAGCCGACTTCCTGGCGAGAGAAGTCAACAGCCTACGGTTGGATACGTTCATGCGGAGCACCCCAAGCTCCAGAGAGGGACCTAGGAGAGCAAACGATGGCCGAAGATTGGTGACCGTCATGCACCAATCAGAATCAGTACCGAGCAGCAAGAACCACAGTACCCCCTCGATGAAAGAGAAGTGGAAGATGGTGTGCCCGTACTGCGAAAAGGAACACTGGTTGTCACAATGTGACACGTTCAAGAAGATGACCGCCGACGAGGTGAGTCAATGGATAAAGTCCAACCGACGCTGTTACCGATGTGCGCGCAGTCACATGGCAGCCGATTGCCGCTTAAAGAAGAGGTGTAGTCGGTGTGACGGAGCCCACCTAGATGTCCTACACAACAGTAACAGAAGAAAGCCTGCACCCTCAAGCAGCACAAAGGCAAGTATTATGTACATTGACCCCGCCAGCAGCGGGGGCGCCCGGGTGCTCTTAAAGGTGGTCCGCGTAACACTGAGTTACCAGATAAGGTCATGGACACTTACGCCGTCCTTGACGACGGGTCAGAGAAGACCCTTCTCCTCGCGTCCGCTGCGGCCCAGCTGGGGCTGCGGGGGAGCGAAAACCAGATGACGATTCGGACAATAAGAAGAGATCTAAAGACGATAAAGGGCGAGAATGTCTCCTTCACTATCGCAGCAAGCGGGCAACCAGAGAGACGGTATAGGATTACTAATGCTTTCACCAGCCAAGAAATAGGCCTGTCGCAGTACACCTACCCCATCGCCAAGCTGATGGATAAATATGTGCACCTGCGTCAACTACCTATACCGCTCATAGACGGTGCCACCCCGACCCTGCTGATAGGCTCCGACCATGCAGACCTCATCGTCCCGATAGACCGGGTCCACACAGGGCCCAGAGGCTGTCCTGCAGCAGTCGAGACCCGCCTAGGATGGACATTACAAGGCCCCCTCGCTAAGTCTCTTAACCGAACAGCAGCCACTAACTGCCTCCACTCCAGAGTGACAGAAGAAGACACCACCCTCCTACAGCATGTCGAGAGGCTATGGACACTAGAGACAATGCCCTTTAAGAACGAAAAGAAAGACATTCGTTCCAAGGAAGACATTTACGCTATAGCCCTCCTCGAGCAAGGGACAAAGAGAGTCAAAGTCAACGGAGTGATGAGATACGCAACTCCACTCCTGAGGCGAGAGGGTATGCCTACCTTCCACGCCCCAAAAGAAGCGACGGAGCGGTATCTATTGAACACAGAGCGGCGCCTAGCCAGAGACCCCGCTCAAGAGACGGTGTACCGCGCTGAGATTAACAAGCTAATCACAGCGGGACACATAAAGAAAATTGACATTAAAGAGGCCGATCAGACGACCGAATCATGGTACGTGCCGCACCACAAAGTCCACCACAACGGCAAGGATCGTATTGTGTTCAACTGCAGCTACCAGATCGGATCACAAAATCTGAATAAAGAGCTCTTGCCCGGCCCAACACTCGGCCCCTCTCTACTAGGCGTGTTACTACGTTTCCGCCAAGACAAGGTGGCCATCAGCGGCGACATCAAAGGGATGTTCCTGCAGGTGAGACTAGTGGAGGAGGACAAGCCCCTGCTGCGGTTCCTATGGAGAGAGAGGATCGGGGATGAGCAACCAGCCATCTATCAATGGGAAGTCCTCCCTTTCGGAACCACATGCAGCCCATGCTGTGCTACGTTTGCACTGCAAAAGCACGTCGCAGAGGACCCAGCAGCTGATGAAGAGGTCCGACAAAGTGTAGGAAATAGTTTCTACGTGGACAACTGTCTGCAAAGCATCTCGACGCCAGAAGAAGCCGAGGCCCTTCTACTCAAGCTCCGCGCCTCCCTGATCAAAGGCGGCTTTGATCTCAGGCAGTGGGCCAGCAGCGACCCGCAAGTATTGCGCAGCCTCTCCCCCGAGGACAAGGCAGCAAGCAGCGAGACCTGGATGGCGACCATCCCAGGAGAAGCCCAAGAAATGACATTAGGACTAGTCTGGCGCTTCAAAACAGACTCGCTCCATTATAAACACACACCCCTGACCAAGGAGCAGGGAAGGTCGACTGCACTACCGACCACCAGACGGAGTGTATACAGAACACTCGCCAGACAATATGACCCGTTGGGATGTATTCTACCTTACACCACCAGGGCAAAGATGATTGTAAGAGCGTTATGGGACAAGGACCAGGGCTGGGATGACCCCATACCCGAACACCTTGCATCCACATGGAGAGAGTGGGAGACGGAACTCAGCTCACTCCCAGGTGTCAACATACGCCGCAGCTACTTCCCACCCACAGTGAGGCCGGAGACGTGCCAGATGGACCTGCACGTCTTCAGCGACGCCTCCGAAGTAGCCTACGGTTCGGTGGCCTACTTGCGTGCCCGAGAGGAGGGAGGAGAAATACATACTGCTTTCATCCTGGCTCGCTCAAGAATAGCCCCACGAAAGCAACAATCTATCCCGCGTCTAGAGCTCTGCGCAGCCCTAGCAGGAGCACAACTCGCCACGTTAATCCAACGTGAACTCACCATTCCGGTGCAAAGAACAATCTTGTGGTCAGACTCCACGACAGTACTCACATGGATCCGGTCTGATTCGTGCAGATACAAGGTCTTCGTGGGAGTCAGAGTCACAGAGATTCAAGATTTAACAGAAGTAGCAAGCTGGAGGTATGTGGACACAAAACACAACCCAGCTGACGTCATCACCCGGGGAATGTCCCTGGATGACCTCACCCGTCACAACCTATACAGTGACGGGCCAGAGTTCCTCAAGCTCCCGGAAGAAGAGTGGCCTACACCCACCCCACGGGAAGCGAGTAAAGAGGAGGCCGAAAACAAGAAATCTATGTTCTGTGGATTGAACACACTCGTCTCCACAGACCCCGACATAGACGATTGCCTCACCCTAGAGAGTGCGCAGCTAAAGACATTCCTGTGGCACCACCCAGAGGTTCAGCTCACTACTGACATTACTGCAGCTAACTACGAAGAAGCAGAACTTCTTCTACTACAACGAGCCCAGAGAGACTCGTTCCCCGATGAGCTAGACTGTCTACAGGGAGCAAAGCCCGTCCCATCAGACAGCAGACTGCTCCACCTAGCCCCCGAGAGCGACGCCCATGGTCTCATCAGAGTGGGTGGTCGTCTGCGGAGAGCTCCAGACTTACCGGATGACGTCAAGTACCCGATAGTCTTAAACAGCCGACACAAGGTCACAGAGCTGATCATAAAGAAATACGACGAGGATGTGCATCACGCCGGGGCAGAGAGAGTCTTCGTGGAGATCAGACGTCGTTATTGGATACTGCAAGGGAGAGAAGCAGTGCGGCGCTTCCAGCAAACCTGTCTAGACTGTCGTAAATGGCGAGCGCAGCCCAGTATACCCCGGATGGCTGACCTACCTCCCTGTCGCCTCCGACTCGGCGACAAGCCTTTTCACTCCACCGGTATGGACTGTTTCGGCCCGCTGTATATAAAGAAAGGAAGAGGAACCGAGAAGCGGTGGGGTATTGTATTCAAATGCATGACCACCCGAGCGATGCATATAGAACTCCTTCCAACCATGAGCACAGACTCATTCCTTATGGCCTTCCGAAGATTCACATCGCGGAAAGGCAAACCGTCTATATTATTGTCTGATCACGGGACAAACTTCAAAGGCGGAGAAAGAGAGCTGAGAGAGAGCTTCCAAGCTATGGGCCCAGAACTTAAGACCCACCTCGCTCCATCCCAGATTGACTTCCAGTTTAATCCCCCGAACGCACCTCACTTCGGTGGAACTTGGGAACGAGAAGTACGTTCAATAAAGACAGCCCTGTACGCCGTGCTTGGGGCCCAGACCGTGGCGGAAGAAGTCCTAATGACAGTCCTCACGGAGATCGAGGGAGTATTGAACTCAAAGCCCCTCGGTTACGTCTCAAGTGATGTAGCAGATGTCGACCCAGTCACCCCCAACACACTCTTGATGGGGCGGCTGGACCCCGCGCTACCACAGACAATGTACAGGCCTGAAGAAGCGAACGGCCGAAGAATGTGGAGGTACAGTCAAGTATTGGCTGACAAGTTTTGGAACAGCTTCCTACTCCACTATCTACCGTCTCTACAGACCCGCCAGAAATGGGTGAAAGAGAGAGACAATTTGACAGAAGGAACAGTCGTCATGATTATCGACCAGTCACTACCCCGAGCTATGTGGCCGGCTGGCCGCGTAAGCAAAGTGATCACCGGTGCCGACGGAAAGGTCCGAGCAGCCGAAGTGCTCGTCCAAGGACGGATCTACACCCGACCCGTGGCGAGGCTAATAGAACTGCCAAGGCTCCCCGATACTATCGATGACGACCATGACCCCATGACTTTGTGAACTGCCCGACCCCTCACAACAGACATTGAGTAGTGGACAGTGCGGTTAATCTGTCTCTGCTTAGCTAATTAGGTGGGACTAATTAGGGGTAGGGGTGGGAATCACCAGTTTCATCATGATACGATACGATATCGATTCTTTGGACAACGATACGATATTTGCCGATATCACAAAGTCTCTCACGATACAATACGATACGATTAGATTCAGGTGCCTGCGATCGATATGAGATGATATCATATGCCCATTTAACACAATCAGTAACATTTAGATCAACAAAAAAAAGGTAATGAAAATATCATTTGACATTTGTATTTTTGAGCTCTTCCAGACATTTAAAGGAAAATCAATCTATTGTTTTTAATACAAATAGACCTCCTGTTCACTGTAAAGTGCCACGTTTTTATATATTGAGCTTTAAACTTTAAGCTAAATTTTTTGGAACTCAAAACTCACAACCTACAATTTGTTGATGTTGCATGATCATGTATAGGCCTACATTTATTATGTATTATATTGTTTATGTTTAAATAACATTTAAACATCAAACTCCTCTGACCTCATCTGGTCTTTCCAAAGACGCGCGCACACACACACACACACAGAAAGGGAGAATGCTATGCTGTAACATCTACACACACGGAGCTACTGCTGTTGTTCTTGGGCGGTTATGAGACTCGCCACAGGATTTTCAAAATAAGAGTATCGATATGAATCGATCTTATTACATCGCATCGATCCGATTCGATTGTTGATAATTACATCGATGTATCGATCTGGATCGATGTATCGTCCCACCCCTAATTAGGGGGCGGCTGTTACAAAGGATCAGATTAAACCGAATATATATATTTATTGATTGATATATATTGCATAGTATTTGTATATCGTTTGATATCCCTTGTATATTCCTTGTACATATACACGGAATATCCCTTTAGCCCAGACCATAATATTTCATTCTCCTATTGGACAGCGGTCCACAGGCGCCAGAGCCATGCCTCCGGAGTCAGGTTCAAAGTCACCGTCAAGACATGTCTGTGCATGCCCGGCCTTGCCCAGGGATACGCGACAGAAATGAGGTTAGCACTAGATTGTTCGCCGTGCATATAAATATGGCGCAGGTGAATACAGAAGCACTTAGTCAGAAGTCAAGAGTTACCCAATAAGTTGAAGCCTCACCCACGATACTCCGTGCGGTGAAGTATGGCCTGTTTGGCCCCAAATAGAGCATTGAGACCGCGTGCGAATTAATAACTGAATTGTCAGAGTTTGGCGCTATACCGTCGAGTGCGACATATTTCTATTAAGTCAGTAATAGTCTATTTGTGTATAGTGTATCGTGCGGCTAAAGTTCTACAGTGACCAGCATCACCAACGCTTCCTCGTACCAGCTAGAGTGCTTATCCAGGCTGGGCTGCTTTCATGGCGCTTTCACCCGAGGAGACCTAGACGAGAACCGTGTGGACATGTACACTGGATTAATCTACCCGACGACTACATAGCCCTTTGCGGCTGGATTATATTTGTTTTGGTCCTGTGATTTATGGAGCGGAGAATCGCCGACGCCTACACGTGTTGGATTTACCCTGAGGAGCCACGTCGAGTCTGCGCCTCAGAGAGCCTGAGGCCGGCTAGCTTTCTTCACTGTGGAGCTACAGTCTACGGAGAACAGCTGTATTCGTCTGTGGATCAAGAGGCTATTGCACCGTCTCCTGTACTTGGAGTCTCCTTAGTCATCGTTGACCAGACTCTCTACTACCGACAGATCCTCTACCCCTGCTGGCTTACAACCGGGGGGACCCTTCCAGTATCTCCCGCTATATATTACTAGTGTACCATAGATATAATTCCCTAAGATTCAGGTTGTATAATTACCTCCTGCGTAACCAGAGAATGGACATTCATTATTGATTTGCCTACGCACATTCCTTTGCCTTACAAGTGCATTCAAAGTATAATAGATAAGTATATTATGTACCTTTTGCTGCAATAAATACTTAAAGACAACTTTGTGTAGAACCGATTCATTGTGGGAAGTGTTCATTATATTTATATATCATGTACTGTATGGCCAGTAATTAAAGTACATAAAGCGGTAGTGGTTTAATGATACCATACTTATCAATACAGTCAGGGAATTGTAACCCTCAGTTACAATTGGTCCTTCGAGCCGGAGGGTAACTAGCGTAATATTAATATAGTGGTATTAATATTGACATGGCCTATGATGAACACTCCACAAAACGGTTCTCCTAAAGTAGATCGCCCGCAGCGTAGACGGCAGACACCTCAGTACTTAGAGGATTACGTTGCCAATATACTACCTAGCTTTCTACAGACGGTAAACGCGGAAAAAGTAGATAGTAAAATTATGTCCGACCCTATCGACCAGGCTACCCCGCCAATAGAGGCCCTAGTGGGTTCTAACGTAACTGACCAAGCTCACGGTAGGGACCAGGAGGGACCCGACATGACTTTATCCCCCGCCAAGACCGAAGAAGTAGTCCCTGGAGAGCTCCAGGATAAAGACAGCCCTCCAGGGATGGAACTCTACCCGCTACAAGAAGAGGAGAGCACCCCGGAGATGGATCTCCAGGACTCGCCACAGGAGAACAGATCTCCAACGAGTACTGCCAGGAGCGGATCACCTCAACCAGCGTCTTCCCCCAGCGAGGCGGACAAGATGCTGGCACAGGCATTCCTCGCCAGCCTAGCAGCCTCAACAGAGCGCGATCGACTCCAAGCACAGACGCTTAGTGAGCGCGAACATTCTTCCATGGAAAGAGAACGCCTTCAGGCGCAGCAACGGAGCGGCGAAGATCGTATACGTCTAGAGATTAGACGCCTTCAGTCGGAAGAGAATATGGTAAGGGACCGGGCCGAAGCCCAGCGCGCCGCTGCCGGTGCCCAAAGAGAAGCAGAGCGCGACCTCGCTCTCACCAAGCGCGAAGCCGAGCGCGACCGATTACAAGCGCAGATAATGGAGCAGCTGATCACCAGGGCAACACCCCCTCCCTCCGCACGGGGTTCCAGGGCCTCGTCAAGACAAGGGTCAAGGGCACCCTCCCCTACCCGATCAAGCGACCCTGAGCCCGACCACCAGAGAGAGCCTATACCCCCCTCCGAACCCCTTCCCCGACCGGTCCAAGTGAGACCCAGCTACAAGGAAGAAACGGTCTACACCGCGGAGAGGCTAAATAGACGACTACAGGATCTAGAGGACCTGCCAGAGGAAGAAGAAGAGGGAGAGGAGGAGAGTCAAGCCCGACAGCAGCACAGTACTCCACAGGACCAGGAGGTCCAGTACAGCCCAGGCTCTACCCCCGCGGCTCTGCGCTACAGACCCCCGACTCAATTCACGGGTGAGCTTGACGCACGACCAGCCCCGAGAAACAGCACCTGGATACGCGGGCCATGGTACCCAGCAGGTACCAGCCCACCAAGAGGCGTAAGAGGAGACTCACCTAGGAGGCCTCTCTTCCAACGCTCACCGATGTGCCAGCCATCCATGGCATCATACATTGGCACACCGACATTTCCGGACTTCACCCACGAGAACAGAGCACAGTACACGGAGCTACGAATGTGCTTAGAGACAATGATGTCCGATGTAGCTGATGAACCGTACAAGTATGCTATCCTACTGAAGCACCTCAAGGTGCCCCGAGCGCACAATATAGCGCTGGCCTATGCCACCTCTACTACCCCATACACAGCGGCTCTAGCAGCACTCGACCAAAGATATGGACGCATATGGGACTACGTAATACAAGAGATAAGGCATATTGACCGCCTACACCCAGCCACAGACAATCGCTCACTAGATGACCTGTCTATCAAGGTACAATCCCTGGTAGGGATGCTGGGGGCGCAAAGAGAAAAGGGTATGCACGAACTGTACGCGAACTCTAATGTCGAGAGGATTTTAGAGAAGCTTCCGCCCGCCCGACAAGAGCGCTTCAGGCGGCAAAGAGACCACCGTGATCCTAACGGTCCCGAGCCATCCCTCCTAGACCTAGCCGACTTCCTGGCGAGAGAAGTCAACAGCCTACGGTTGGATACGTTCATGCGGAGCACCCCAAGCTCCAGAGAGGGACCTAGGAGAGCAAACGATGGCCGAAGATTGGTGACCGTCATGCACCAATCAGAATCAGTACCGAGCAGCAAGAACCACAGTACCCCCTCGATGAAAGAGAAGTGGAAGATGGTGTGCCCGTACTGCGAAAAGGAACACTGGTTGTCACAATGTGACACGTTCAAGAAGATGACCGCCGACGAGGTGAGTCAATGGATAAAGTCCAACCGACGCTGTTACCGATGTGCGCGCAGTCACATGGCAGCCGATTGCCGCTTAAAGAAGAGGTGTAGTCGGTGTGACGGAGCCCACCTAGATGTCCTACACGACAGTAACAGAAGAAAGCCTGCACCCTCAAGCAGCACAAAGGCAAGTATTATGTACATTGACCCCGCCAGCAGCGGGGGCGCCCGGGTGCTCTTAAAGGTGGTCCGCGTAACACTGAGTTACCAAGATAAGGTCATGGACACTTACGCCGTCCTTGACGACGGGTCAGAGAAGACCCTTCTCCTCGCGTCCGCTGCGGCCCAGCTGGGGCTGCGGGGGAGCGAAAACCAGATGACGATTCGGACAATAAGAAGAGATCTAAAGACGATAAAGGGCGAGAATGTCTCCTTCATTATCGCAGCAAGCGGGCAGCCAGAGAGACGGTATAGGATTACTAATGCTTTCACCAGCCAAGAAATAGGCCTGTCGCAGTACACCTACCCCATCGCCAAGCTGATGGATAAATATGTGCACCTGCGTCAACTACCTATACCGCTCATAGACGGTGCCACCCCGACCCTGCTGATAGGCTCCGACCATGCAGACCTCATCGTCCCGATAGACCGGGTCCACACAGGGCCCAGAGGCTGTCCTGCAGCAGTCGAGACCCGCCTAGGATGGACATTACAAGGCCCCCTCGCTAAGTCTCTTAACCGAACAGCAGCCACTAACTGCCTCCACTCCAGAGTGACAGAAGAAGACACCACCCTCCTACAGCATGTCGAGAGGCTATGGACACTAGAGACAATGCCCTTTAAGAACGAAAAGAAAGACATTCGTTCCAAGGAAGACATTTACGCTATAGCCCTCCTCGAGCAAGGGACAAAGAGAGTCAAAGTCAACGGAGTGATGAGATACGCAACTCCACTCCTGAGGCGAGAGGGTATGCCTACCTTCCACGCCCCAAAAGAAGCGACGGAGCGGTATCTATTGAACACAGAGCGGCGCCTAGCCAGAGACCCCGCTCAAGAGACGGTGTACCGTGCTGAGATTAACAAGCTAATCACAGCGGGACACATAAAGAAAATTGACATTAAAGAGGCCGATCAGACGACCGAATCATGGTACGTGCCGCACCACAAAGTCCACCACAACGGCAAGGATCGTATTGTGTTCAACTGCAGCTACCAGATCGGATCACAAAATCTGAATAAAGAGCTCTTGCCCGGCCCAACACTCGGCCCCTCTCTACTAGGCGTGTTACTACGTTTCCGCCAAGACAAGGTGGCCATCAGCGGCGACATCAAAGGGATGTTCCTGCAGGTGAGACTAGTGGAGGAGGACAAGCCCCTGCTGCGGTTCCTATGGAGAGAGAGGATCGGGGATGAGCAACCAGCCATCTATCAATGGGAAGTCCTCCCTTTCGGAACCACATGCAGCCCATGCTGTGCTACGTTTGCACTGCAAAAGCACGTCGCAGAGGACCCAGCAGCTGATGAAGAGGTCCGACAAAGTGTAGGAAATAGTTTCTACGTGGACAACTGTCTGCAAAGCATCTCGACGCCAGAAGAAGCCGAGGCCCTTCTACTCAAGCTCCGCGCCTCCCTGATCAAAGGCGGCTTTGATCTCAGGCAGTGGGCCAGCAGCGACCCGCAAGTATTGCGCATCCTCTCCCCCGAGGACAAGGCAGCAAGCAGCGAGACCTGGATGGCGACCATCCCAGGAGAAGCCCAAGAAATGACATTAGGACTAGTCTGGCGCTTCAAAACAGACTCGCTCCATTATAAACACACACCCCTGACCAAGGAGCAGGGAAGGTCGACTGCACTACCGACCACCAGACGGAGTGTATACAGAACACTCGCCAGACAATATGACCCGTTGGGATGTATTCTACCTTACACCACCAGGGCAAAGATTATTGTAAGAGCGTTATGGGACAAGGACCAGGGCTGGGACGACCCCATACCCGAACACTTTGCATCCACATGGAGAGAGTGGGAGACGGAACTCAGCTCACTCCCAGGTGTCAACATACGCCGCAGCTACTTCCCACCCACAGTGAGGCCGGAGACGTGCCAGATGGACCTGCACGTCTTCAGCGACGCCTCCGAAGTAGCCTACGGTTCGGTGGCCTACTTGCGTGCCCGAGAGGAGGGAGGAGAAATACATACTGCTTTCATCCTGGCTCGCTCAAGAATAGCCCCACGAAAGCAACAATCTATCCCGCGTCTAGAGCTCTGCGCAGCCCTAGCAGGAGCGCAACTCGCCACGTTAATCCAACGTGAACTCACCATTCCGGTGCAAAGAACAATCTTGTGGTCAGACTCCACGACAGTACTCACATGGATCCGGTCTGATTCGTGCAGATACAAGGTCTTCGTGGGAGTCAGAGTCACAGAGATTCAAGATTTAACAGAAGTAGCAAGCTGGAGGTATGTGGACACAAAACACAACCCAGCTGACGTCATCACCCGGGGAATGTCCCTGGATGACCTCACCCGTCACAACCTATACAGTGACGGGCCAGAGTTCCTCAAGCTCCCGGAAGAAGAGTGGCCTACACCCACCCCACGGGAAGCGAGTAAAGAGGAGGCCGAAAACAAGAAATCTATGTTCTGTGGATTGAACACACTCGTCTCCACAGACCCCGACATAGACGATTGCCTCACCCTAGAGAGTGCGCAGCTAAAGACATTCCTGTGGCACCACCCAGAGGTTCAGCTCACTACTGACATTACTGCAGCTGACTACGAAGAAGCAGAACTTCTTCTACTACAACGAGCCCAGAGAGACTCGTTCCCCGATGAGCTAGACTGTCTACAGGGAGCAAAGCCCGTCCCATCAGACAGCAGACTGCTCCACCTAGCCCCCGAGAGCGACGCCCATGGTCTCATCAGAGTGGGTGGTCGTCTGCGGAGAGCTCCAGACTTACCGGATGACGTCAAGTACCCGATAGTCTTAAACAGCCGACACAAGGTCACAGAGCTGATCATAAAGAAATACGACGAGGATGTGCATCACGCCGGGGCAGAGAGAGTCTTCGCGGAGATCAGACGTCGTTATTGGATACTGCAAGGGAGAGAAGCAGTGCGGCGCTTCCAGCGAACCTGTCTAGACTGTCGTAAATGGCGAGCGCAGCCCAGTATACCCCGGATGGCTGACCTACCTCCCTGTCGCCTCCGACTCGGCGACAAGCCTTTTCACTCCACCGGTATGGACTGTTTCGGCCCGCTGTATATAAAGAAAGGAAGAGTTACCGAGAAGCGGTGGGGTATTGTATTCAAATGCATGACCACCCGAGCGATGCATATAGAACTCCTTCCAACCATGAGCACAGATTCATTCCTTATGGCCTTCCGAAGATTCACATCGCGGAAAGGCAAACCGTCTATATTATTGTCTGATCACGGGACAAACTTCAAAGGCGGAGAAAGAGAGCTGAGAGAGAGCTTCCAAGCTATGGGCCCAGAACTTAAGACCCACCTCGCTCCATCCCAGATTGACTTCCAGTTTAATCCCCTGAACGCACCTCACTTCGGTGGAACTTGGGAACGAGAAGTACGTTCAATAAAGACAGCCCTGTACGCCGTGCTTGGGGCCCAGACCGTGGCGGAAGAAGTCCTAATGACAGTCCTCACGGAGATCGAGGGAGTATTGAACTCAAAGCCCCTCGGTTACGTCTCAAGTGATGTAGCAGATGTCGACCCAGTCACCCCCAACACACTCTTGATGGGGCGGCTGGACCCCGCGCTACCACAGACAATGTACAGGCCTGAAGAAGCGAACGGCCGAAGAATGTTGAGGTACAGTCAAGTATTGGCTGACAAGTTTTGGAACAGCTTCCTACTCCACTATCTACCGTCTCTACAGACCCGCCAGAAATGGGTGAAAGAGAGAGACAATTTGACAGAAAGAACAGTCGTCATGATTATCGACCAGTCACTACCCCAAGCTATGTGGCCGGCTGGCCGCGTAAGCAAAGTGATCACCGGTGCCGACGGAAAGGTCCGAGCAGCCGAAGTGCTCGTCCAAGGACGGATCTACACCCGACCCGTGGCGAGGCTAATAGAACTGCCAAGGCTCCCCGATACTATCGATGACGACCATGACCCCATGACTTTGTGAACTGCCCGACCCCTCACAACAGACATTGAGTAGTGGACAGTGCGGTTAATCTGTCTCTGCTTAGCTAATTAGGTGGGACTAATTAGGGGGCGGCTGTTACAAAGGATCAGATTAAACCGAATATATATATTTATTGATTGATATATATTGCATAGTATTTGTATATCGTTTGATATCCCTTGTATATTCCTTGTACATATACACGGAATATCCCTTTAGCCCAGACCATAATATTTCATTCTCCTATTGGACAGCGGTCCACAGGCGCCAGAGCCATGCCTCCGGAGTCAGGTTCAAAGTCACCGTCAAGACATGTCTGTGCATGCCCGGCCTTGCCCAGGGATACGCGACAGAAATGAGGTTAGCACTAGATTGTTCGCCGTGCATATAAATATGGCGCAGGTGAATACAGAAGCACTTAGTCAGAAGTCAAGAGTTACCCAATAAGTTGAAGCCTCACCCACGATACTCCGTGCGGTGAAGTATGGCCTGTTTGGCCCCAAATAGAGCATTGAGACCGCGTCCGAATTAATAACTGAATTGTCAGAGTTTGGCGCTATACCGTCGAGTGCGACATATTTCTATTAAGTCAGTAATAGTCTATTTGTGTATAGTGTATCGTGCGGCTAAAGTTCTACAGTGACCAGCATCACCAACGCTTCCTCGTACCAGCTAGAGTGCTTATCCAGGCTGGGCTGCTTTCATGGCGCTTTCACCCGAGGAGACCTAGACGAGAACCGTGTGGACATGTACACTGGATTAATCTACCCAACGACTACATAGCCCTTTGCGGCTGGATTATATTTGTTTTGGTCCTGTGATTTATGGAGCGGAGAATCGCCGACGCCTACACGTGTTGGATTTACCCTGAGGAGCCACGTCGAGTCTGCGCCTCAGAGAGCCTGAGGCCGGCTAGCTTTCTTCACTGTGGAGCTACAGTCTACGGAGAACAGCTGTATTCGTCAGTGGATCAAGAGGCTATTGCACCGTCTCCTGTACTTGGAGTCTCCTTAGTCATCGTTGACCAGACTCTCTACTACCGACAGATCCTCTACCCCTGCTGGCTTACAACCGGGGGGACCCTTCCAGTATCTCCCGCTATATATTACTAGTGTACCATAGATATAAT
Source organism: Notolepis coatsorum (assembly GCF_963971535.1). NCBI lineage: Eukaryota > Metazoa > Chordata > Actinopteri > Aulopiformes > Paralepididae > Notolepis > Notolepis coatsorum. The sequence goes on along the minus strand of NC_140170.1, from coordinate 12,920,671 downwards.
TCCCTAAGATTCAGGTTGTATAATTACCTCCTGCGTAACCAGAGAATGGACATTCATTATTGATTTGCCTACGCACATTCCTTTGCCTTACAAGTGCATTCAAAGTATAATAGATAAGTATATTATGTACCTTTTGCTGCAATAAATACTTAAAGACAACTTTGTGTAGAACCGATTCATTGTGGGAAGTGTTCATTATATTTATATATCATGTACTGTATGGCCAGTAATTAAAGTACATAAAGCGGTAGTGGTTTAATGATACCATACTTATCAATACAGTCAGGGAATTGTACCCCTCAGTTACAAGGGCTATTGGTCTTATTAGTGGTGTGTGGGAGCGCGGTGGTGTTTTGATCTGTACCTGCCCCAGAACTTCATTAATTAATAGCTCAACACTATGCATTGTCACTTTAACCCTTTCACTGTGACAATACAGAAGGTTAGCCCGTTACTATCACACAACATCGGTTTTCATTCATTCAGACGGCAAACAGAATCATTTTGATTGACAGTCGAGTCTGCCAATTACGTCACACCGCTCGCACCCGCCCTGCTGTTCTTAGCACCAATCAGCAAGCGCGTATTAATTTTTTACTTCCGCCATTGGAGAGCTCAATGACAACAACAATGGTAGCTCCCCGCGGCCGACGTTTAGCTCTTAGCTCCGCAGGACGACTAAACGACTGGAGGCATAATGATTTTTTTTTTTTTTAAACTTAAATTTTTATTAACAGTTATAGACAAACAGCACTTACAAAAAAAAAATAAACTAACATCACAATAAAAACAAAAAAAAACAGTGCACATAAATATTTACATGGGTATCATGGTTAGTTGTCTGGTTCCCCTACAGTTGTTTTCCAGGTACTTAATACAAAGGCTGATTGTGTACCTCCCTTAAACAGGTATAAAAATGTAATTCCTACTCAAAGATGATAAATACTGACTAAGGCATGTATGTGTGATCTGGGTCCAGAGACCCTCCTTGAGCTTCTTTCTTCCCTTATCCTTCGTCCTTTTTTTTTTTTTTTTTTTATTAACTTTCACTTTGCCTTTTGATTCACCCATACACAAACCACACCATCCCTGAATATTAATATCACACCGTTAAACAGACATAAATATTAAAGTATAAAAACATAAAGCAATTGTAATACCCCCAAAAAAAATAGAAAATACTAACTAAAGCATAGTTGTGTGACATGGGTTCAGAGACCCTCCTTGAACGGTAGGTTATGTAGATAACCTAGTTATACTAGTATTGGCTGAGCGTCCCGCTCTGAGCCTTATGAGATATACTATCTCCTATGATACCTAATGTATCTCCCACGAACAAAAAATACATGCACCACACCTGTATGGGGCTCCGCCCCCATGGTGGCACCGCCCATATAGCAGTGACTCTAGTCACCACACATCCTTCCTCGCCAAAAAACCCGTCCCAGGAAAAGATTCCTCAAGAGGGAACTCAGGGCCGCGCAGAGCGGGACGCTCAGCCAATACTAGTATAACTAGGTTATCTACATAACCTACCGTTATACGCCGTATTCGCTATCGCGTCCCGCTCTGAGCCTTATGAGATATGGGGAAGAGCGGACGCGAAGCCCGACAAATGTACCCCCTGAGGACCCGTAAGCCCACATCAAGGGGTGTGGGGAGCCCTGTCACCCCATCCTCCCTAACGAAGGGGGGGCGCAGTCAACTCCACCTGAAATGCGAACAAGAGGGAAACTAGAACCCCTTGAACACACCGTACAGGCGGAACCACGTGTGACTCAACACACTGTGGCCCATACCCATACACCCCTGCTACCCAACCAAAGGAAGGGAAGCAGGAAAGGCCACAGACCCCAGAACCGCCTGGGAGACAGAACCCCCGGTCATGTTCATGAGGTAAAACCTAACAAAGGGGCCCGGGGAGGACCACAAAGCCGCAGCACAGATGTCCTCCACCGAGGCCCCACCCAGGAGGGCGGCAGAGGCAGCCACCCCACGAGTGGAGTGCGCCCTGACGCCCCCAGGGGGATCCTGCCCAGCCAACGTGTAGCAGAGGGCAATACCCTCGCACAACCAATAGGCCAGACGCCGCTTCGACAGCGCCTTACCAGCATGAGCCCCACCGTAACAGACAAAAAGCTGATCGGTAACCCTGAAGCCCTGAGTACGGCTGAGGTAAAACCCCAAAGCACGGACTGGACATGACAGGTGAAGGCCCGCATCCAACTCACTAGCGTGAGGAGGAGGACGAAAAGCCTGAACCACAATATCCCGGGAGCGGAAGGAATTCCGGATATTCTTAGGCACGAAAGCAGGATTAGGTCGCAGAGTGGCACCGCAATCGGTCCGAAAAGACAGGCACTCTGGACGTACCGAGAGAGCACAGAGCTCACCTACGAGTTTAGCGGAAGTGACAGCCAGTAGGAACGCGGTCTTGAAGGACAGCCGGCCCAAAGGCGCCTGCTCGAGCGGCTCAAACGGAGCCAAGGACAACCGACCGAGGACCAACTGAAGATCCCAAGTCGGAGCCAAGGAGCGTTGCACCGGCTTAACGCGTCGAGCGCCAAGCAGGAAACGCTTCACAAGAGGGTGGCTGAACAAAACAGTCCCCTCAAAACCCTCATGATAGGAGGATATAGCTGCCGCATATACCCTCACTGTCGAAGCCGACAGCCCATCAAGAAGAGACTGGAGATAACTCAGAACAGCATCCAGGGGACAGGAGACTGGGTCCCAGCCCCCCCCCCCTTACACCACTCTTTGAACGCACGCCACCTGCCCGCGTAAACCGCGACAGTGGAGGGAGCATACGCACACCGAATGGTATCAACCACAGAGGGCTCCATCCCCTCCAGACTCACCCCCCCACCAGCCACACCACCAGGGGCTGACCCAACACCGGAGGTCGGACAAACACCCCGTTGTGCTGAGAGAGGGCCGTCTCCGACCACGGAATGACCCAAGGGGGAGCGATCAGAAGCTGGATTAAGTCCGGGAACCACACCGACGTGCCCCGGTCCGGCGCGACCAGGATCACCGTCCTGCGCTCCCTCCGTATCCGCTCCAACAGCTGACTCAACAGCTGTACAGGAGGGAAGGCGTACAGAAGACCGGGTGGCCACGGAAACGTTGAGAAGGCATCCACCCCCAAGGGGGGATGATCTGCTTGACTGAGCGAGAACCACAAGGGGCACTTGTGAGAACGTCGGCACGCAAACAGATCTACCGAGGCCTCCCCGAACCGATCCCAAATCTGCCTGACTATGTCGGAGCGGAGTTCCCACCCGTCGTGATGAAGACCGCCCCGAGACATTACATCCGCCCCCACATTCTCCGTACCAGGAACGTGGAGCGCCCTCAGACTGCGCAGCCTGCGGGATGCCCATAGCAGCAGTTCGCACGCCGCCCGGAGCAGGCGGGCGGAACGAGTCCCACCCTGCCTGTTGATATACGCCGCCGCCGTCACATTGTCCGTCCTGATCAAAACGTGCCTGCCCACCACAAGGTGGTGGAGCCGTTGAAGGACCAGAAGAACCGCCTTCAACTCCAACACATTGATATGCAGGGTAACCTGGCCAGCATGACCCGTCCATCTGCCCCCCACTGCATTAGACCGAAGCACCCCTCCCCAACCCCGTGAGAGAGGCGTCAGTGAAGACCGTGACGTGTGAGCTCCTGCCGCCCATGGGGACCCCAACGGAGAGGATACCTAGCCTCCTCCAATGGGTGAGGTCCCCCCATATCGACAAAGGAACCGTCAACCGTTTCCTCTTGTCCCTCACTGGATCCAGTCTCAAAGAGACAAACCACCTCTGTATCCTCCTCATAAAAAGGAGGCCAAGAGGAACCACCACGTGAGCAGCCGACATAAGGCCCAGCAGACGCATCACCTGCAGCGCCGTAACCGTCCATCCCAGACGGAAACCCCCGAGCGCGTGACGGAGATCCCCCCGACGCTGCTCCGAGAGGGTCGCAAGCATGGGCCTCGACCTCAAGGTCAAGCCCAAGTACTCCACCTGTCGACTGGGAAGAGGGGTACTCTTCTTCCAATTCACAGCAAAACCCAGGCTGGTGAGGAATTCCACCACCAGCCTGGTATGAGACCTGGCAACCTCCTCCGAACGACTGAGGAGTAGAATGTCGTCGAGATAGAATAGAACTCGTAACCCCCGACGACGTAAAGGCTCCAGCGCAGTCGCCACGCACTTGGTGAATGTGCGGGGAGCCAGAGAATACCCGAACGGCATTCTGTGGTACTCGTACGCTACGCCCTGAAACAGGAACCGTAGGAACCTCCTGTGAGGAGGGAAAATAGGAACGTGAAAATACGCATCCTTCAGGTCTATGGAGGTGAACCAGTCCCCCCTCCTGACAGCAAGCAGAAGGAGTTTGACGGTCAACATTCTGAACGGTCTCGCTACAATCAACCGATTGAACGCGGACAGATCCAGTATAGGTCTGACCCCCCCTGTTTTCTTGGGCACCAGAAAATAACGGGAGTAGACGCCTGACATTGCGTCCTCGCTCGGGACCACAACGACGGCCTGCTTCGCCAACAGAGATTGGATCTCGTCGGCCAGGGCTGTCACCGCGTCCGACCCTGACAATAGGGTCGGTACCAAACCTGAGAACGGAGGATGGGGCTGTGCGAACTGCAAAACCAGCCCCGCCTCTAACGTTCTCCGCAACCACCGATTCAAAGGGCATTCCCGTCGCCATATGTGAATATAATCCCACAGTGCCCCCGCTGCCAACTGACGCTGGGCCGCAAGGAACAGTAGATAGTTGGCCCGGTCCCCCCCGTCGTGCAAAACACCCAAGGGAGGACCCCGACAGAAAGGGCCGGTTTGATACGGGAGGAGCTGTCACCAAACTTGTGGACACACACTCGCCCCCTGAACACCCCACCAGCGTACGCTGAGGAGTCGTTCCGCAGCTAGACACGCAAGGCATGAGGACCCCATGGGCTCCTACACGCCGAAGCCCTGCAGTGATATTGCTACCACTCAAATCACGCTCGCCTCTTCTTTGCAGACCACTGCCGGTTTGACGGGAGTGGGAGGCAACAGCGCGACACCCCGCCTGGCGAGGGCGAAGCCGGGGTAACCCCTGCTGAGCATTCAACAGAAGAGGCACCGAATCCCCCTGCTGACCACTGGAGCTAGTGGCAGCTGTAACACCAGGTTCCACCCACCCACAACCTGCGGTGTAGGAACCACGCGACGACGGAACATTCTCACGGACAGACCCAGGCTCAGCCATCAACTGGGTGTCAGCCCCTGCCCCCATGAGAAGCGAAGAATGGGGCCGCATACGCTTCAAAGAAGGTTCGCGGCCCGCAGCCAAAGGAGAACGCTCAGAGCCCCGCTTCTGAGGGTAACAGAAAGCGGACCGAACGGGGAGCGTGCTGCTCGCGGCAAAATGACGACGGGTTGGTATACCAAACCCGAAATCACCCAAAATGGCCGATCCCTCGGCCGCCAAGGCTGTCGGCCTCGCGATACCCTGTTGACACTCCAACCAGGGCACCACTGGCGGGGGAAAAATGGCCGCCTGTCGAGGATCTCGCCACAGTCGTTGACGAGACCGTGCTCCCACCTCTGGCTGCACAGCGTGAGACGGTGTAGGACCCCGATCAATAACCGCCTGCGCCTCCACAGAACGCCCAAAAAGACTATCTGTGGAAAAAGGAGTCATGAGGAGAGAAAACCTATCCTCTTCCCCAAGAGGAGACTGCTCCAACCAAGCATGCCTAACAACTAAAGTTGATAGCATCCGAATCCTCCCCGCAGTTATAGCTTGCGACTGAGTCAAGATCTCTATAACACCACAAACATGAATCACGTTTACAATGTCGGTCTGACCCAAAGACCCACAACCCGACGCCATCTTGGATAGGAAAGTAGCCAGCTGAGCCACAACACTGGCCGCCGCTAAATGCCATCCTGCAGCAGTATACCACTCATTCGTCCATACTGCCACCCTCCGAGCCGATATGTTATCAAGCATCGGCCGGGCGGAACGCCGTTCATCCCCGCCTGGGCACAGGAAAAAAGCTACCTGGCTGCTCAGCCAAGGTACCCCCGGCCTGCACCCCGTTGTCAGCCCCTTCACCCGTAAAAAAGGTAAATAAAGCTCAGCAAACCCCCCCACATCCACCACCGACTGACCTTCATCAATGAAGCTGGCAAGAGGAGGGAAAAGCGGAAACCCGCGGCGGGGATTACTAGACATTCCAGCGTCAACATCAGTGTTAGCAGAAAAAACAGTAGTAGCATTAGCGTTAACAGCATGTTCCAGGATCGCCAAGACATCGCCCACGACAGTGGAACGATCGCCAAGCCGCCCCGGCCCCGGTGCTGAAACATACTCCACAGCACGACCAACACCGACATCGATGCCTACTGACACAGACCTCACCTTTGTACAAGCCAACCCGTTAGCCAAACCTTGTACGCTGCCCCTCGGTCCGTCGCCGTCAGCCGAGGAACCACCAGCATAGGTCTGCGTCGTCGAGACAAGCTCCGGAGAATCCAGGGAAACACAATCCTCCGGTAAGCCCTCAACATTACGAATCTTCTTTAATCTTTTCATCCTACTAGTTATCGTACGGTGCACGCATCCAAGTACGCTGGGACGAAAATAGAGGAAGGATGTGTGGTGACTAGAGTCACTGCTATATGGGCGGTGCCACCATGGGGGTGGAGACCCATACAGGTGTGGTGCATGTATTTTTTGTTCGTGGGAGATACATAGGTATCATAGGAGATAGTATATCTCATAAGGCTCAGAGCGGGACGCGATAGCGAATACGGCGTATAACTTCTTTCCTCCTTTACCCTTCGCCCTCTTGTGTTGCATTTGGTTCTTCCTCTGTGATGTCGTTTTCGTTCCCTTTATAATCCTCCCACTTTCCCCATCTTTCCCCAAATTTCTCTTCCTGTAACCTCAGCATGTGTGTTATCCTCTCCATATCCTGTATTTCTTCCACTATTCCTACCCATTGTGCTATTGTTGGTGGGTCTTCCTTGTACCACAGTCTCGTTATTGCTTTTCTGGCCGCTATCAACATTATCTTTATTAAATATTTGTCCCCCCCTTGTATTCCTAAGTAAAGCACCAGTCCTGTTTGTGGTAACCTGTATCCTAATATTCTGATCATTGCTTCCCCTATCTCCTCCCAATACCCCTTCAGCTTCTGACATCCCCAGAATATGTGCGTGTGATTTGCCCCCTCCTTCCCACACATCCTCCAGCATGCTCTTTGTGTTGGTGCATATTTTCCCTTCAGCTCTGGGGTTATAAAGAATCTGATTATGTTTTTCCATCCAAATTCTTTCCATATCCTCGATCCTGTTGTTGAATGTTGCACCTCGCATATGTTCCCCCATTCCTTCCCTGTTATTCCTATCTCTAGTTCTCTCTCCCATTTCTCCCTTAAATAATCGGTCGTGTGTCCCTTGCTGGTCATTATAGCCCGGTACAGTGCTGATATTACCCTTCCTTTCCCTCCTTCGTATGCCCTTACTATCATCCTAATTATTCCATTCTGTTCTTCTTCCTTGTCCCCTCTTATTTCTCTATTATAGTAATCTCTAATCTGTAGATATCTGAAGTGGTCCTTGTTTTCTAGTCCAAATTTCTCCTTTAATTTTTGTAGTGTTTGCATTTCCCCCTTCTCTATCATTTTGCATATCGCTGTTGCCCCCCCCCTCTCCCACCTTCTGAATCCATGGTCTAACCTCCCTGGTTTGAATCTCTTGTCATGTGCTACCCATCTCAGGACCCCTGACTGCTTCTCCAATTTGTGTGTTTTTACTACTCTGTTCCATATGTTCAAGGTGCATTTGGTGATTGGATCTAATAGTCCCTCTTTCTCTTTAAATAGTTCCCTATCTCCCACCAGAGCTTGTACCTTGTATCCCTCCCCTTCTTTTTCAATGTCTTTCCATCTTGCCTCATATCTGTCGTTACACCAGCACGTCACTGCTCTCAGTTGTGCTGCATAGTAATAATCTTGTAGGCTGGGTACTGCCATCCCTCCCTCTTCCTTTGGTAGTTGTAGTGTTTTATATCTGACCCGTGGTCTTCTCCCCGCCCATATGAACCTCGATATCAGTCTGTCCCTGTTATTCCTATCTCTAGTTCTCTCTCCCATTTCTCCCTTATATAATCGGTCGTGTGTCCCTTGCTGGTCATTATAGCCCGGTACAGTGCTGATATTACCCTTCCTTTCCCTCCTTCGTATGCCCTTACTATCATCCTAATTATTCCATTCTGTTCTTCTTCCTTGTCCCCTCTTATTTCTCTATTATAGTAATCTCTAATCTGTAGATATCTGAAGTGGTCCTTGTTTTCTAGTCCAAATTTCTCCTTTAATTTTTGTAGTGTTTGCATTTCCCCCTTCTCTATCATTTTGCATATCGCTGTTGCCCCCCCCCCTCTCCCACCTTCTGAATCCATGGTCTAACCTCCCTGGTTTGAATCTCTTGTCATGTGCTACCCATCTCAGGACCCCTGACTGCTTCTCCAATTTGTGTGTTTTTACTACTCTGTTCCATATGTTCAAGGTGCATTTGGTGATTGGATCTAATAGTCCCTCTTTCTCTTTAAATAGTTCCCTATCTCCCACCAGAGCTTGTACCTTGTATCCCTCCCCTTCTTTTTCAATGTCTTTCCATCTTGCCTCATATCTGTCGTTACACCAGCACGTCACTGCTCTCAGTTGTGCTGCATAGTAATAATCTTGTAGGCTGGGTACTGCCATCCCTCCCTCTTCCTTTGGTAGTTGTAGTGTTTTATATCTGACCCGTGGTCTTCTCCCCGCCCATATGAACCTCGATATCAGTCTGTCCCTGTTATTCCTATCTCTAGTTCTCTCTCCCATTTCTCCCTTATATAATCGGTCGTGTGTCCCTTGCTGGTCATTATAGCCCGGTACAGTGCTGATATTACCCTTCCTTTCCCTCCTTCGTATGCCCTTCCTATCATCCTAATTATTCCATTCTGTTCTTCTTCCTTGTCCCCTCTTATTTCTCTATTATAGTAATCTCTAATCTGTAGATATCTGAAGTGGTCCTTGTTTTCTAGTCCAAATTTCTCCTTTAATTTTTGTAGTGTTTGCATTTCCCCCTTCTCTATCATTTTGCATATCGCTGTTGCCCCCCCCCTCTCCCACCTTCTGAATCCATGGTCTAACCTCCCTGGTTTGAATCTCTTGTCATGTGCTACCCATCTCAGGACCCCTGACTGCTTCTCCAATTTGTGTGTTTTTACTACTCTGTTCCATATGTTCAAGGTGCATTTGGTGATTGGATCTAATAGTCCCTCTTTCTCTTTAAATAGTTCCCTATCTCCCACCAGAGCTTGTACCTTGTATCCCTCCCCTTCTTTTTCAATGTCTTTCCATCTTGCCTCATATCTGTCGTTACACCAGCACGTCACTGCTCTCAGTTGTGCTGCATAGTAATAATCTTGTAGGCTGGGTACTGCCATCCCTCCCTCTTCCTTTGGTAGTTGTAGTGTTTTATATCTGACCCGTGGTCTTCTCCCCGCCCATATGAACCTCGATATCAGTCTGTCCCACTCCCTGAATTGATTCTGTGGTATTTGTATCGGTAGTGACTGGAATAGGTACAGTAACCTTGATAGTATGTTCATTTTAATGACCTCTATTCTTGAATTGAAGTCCAAGGGCATTACTGTCCATCTCTCTAAGTCTCTCTTGATGTTCTGATTTATCTGTGTATAGTTCGCCTCAAACAGTTTCTCCACCCCTCTCGTGATGTTCACCCCTAAGTATTTAATCTTGTCCATGTCCCATCTTATCCCGTACTGTTCTCTAATTTCCGTCGTTGGGGTATAGTTCCATGCTAAGGTCTGTGTCTTTGTCACGTTTATGTCACCGTTGTATCCTGAGTAGTGGCCATATTCCTTCAGTAGATCCATCAGTGCCGGGAAGCTCTTGTCTGGTTGCCTCATGTATACTATCACGTCGTCTGCAAATAGGCCTAGTTTATATTCCGTTCCCTTTATCCTTACTCCCTTAATGTCCTCGGTCTGTCTGATCAGTTGTGCCAGTGGTTCTATGAAAACGGCGAAGAGTGTCGGTGAGAGACAACATCCCTGTCTGGTAGCCCTCTCTAATCTGATTCTATCCGTCAAGCTGCCATTCACCTTAACCCTCGCTGTCGGTTCTTGATATAGCGCCTTGATCATCTTCATCGCCCTCCCGTTCAGTCCGAACCTCATCAATGTTTTATATAAAAATGTCCAGCTCACACTGTCGAATGCTTTTTCTGCATCTAGGCTAATCAGTACCGCGCTACCCCCTTGTTTTTGTATCTCCTCTACTATGTGTAATGTCTTTCTCACGTTGTCCTGTGTCTGTCTCCCTTTAATAAATCCAGTTTGATCTTCATCTATAATGTCTGGCATAAACGTCTCAAATCTCTTTGATATTATCGATGTATACATCTTGTAATCCACGTTAAGTATGGACACAGGTCTGAAACTACTACATAATTCCCTATCCTTCCCTTCCTTCGGTATCGTGGTGATTATGGCTTCCTTCCACGAGGGGGGCATTTTACCCTCTTCCATCGTGTGTCTGAACGCCGCCCCTAACATGGGTGCTAATTCAGTTCTAAATGTCTTGTAGAATTCCGATGGGAATCCGTCGCTCTCCGGAGATTTGTTGTTTTTAGCTCTACTAATTGCCTCTTCCAGTTCTTGTTCCGTAATTATTTTATTTAATTCTTCATTCTGTTCTTTCCCTATCGATGGTAACTCTAGCTTCTCCAGATATGTTTCTATTTCCTCTTCTCCCGCTGCTTTTGGCTGTGTGTATAATTTCTCATAGTATTCTCTAAATGTCCTCTCTATTTCAGCTGGGTCCCTCAATATTTCATTAGTCTTTGTATCCCTTATTGTGTGTATCGTGTTCAACTTCTGTTGCGTCCTAATTCTCCTAGCCAACAGTCTGGTCGCTTTTGGTCCCCCTTCATAGTACATTTGTTTCATGAACCTCGCTTTCTTTTCTATTTCCGTCAATAATTCCCTATTTATCCTGGCCTTTACTTCTTTGATTTCTCCGAGCGTTTCCTGTTCTTTTGATATCTGGTGTCTCCCCTCTAGCTTCTTCAGCTTCCCTATCAGATTGTGATATGTCTCCGTTCTGGCCTTCTTCAGCATTGCTGTTTTTTCCATCAATTTCCCCCTTATCACCACCTTCAGTGTGTCCCATAGAATGTTCGGGTCTACCGCCCCGTTGTCATTTTCTTCCTTATATCTCCTCCTTGATCTGACTCACCACCCCCTTGTTATTTAATATTCCTACATTTAGTCTCCAAATCGTGTTCCTCCGTCTCCCTTCTAGATCTACTGTCAGATATATGGCACTGTGATCCGATATGTCCGCCACTCCTATACTGCTCTCCCGTGCTCTGTAACTGTCCCCCGTCGTCATCAAAAAGTAGTCTATTCTCGCATATGTCACGTGTGGGTGTGAGTAATGTGTGTATTCCCTGTCCATGGCGTGCATCCCCCTCCAAACATCTGTAATTCCCATTTCCGTCATCTGAATATTCATATATCTACTGATGGGTGCTCGTCCTTTTCTAGTGCTTGTGGTGTCTAGGTCGTGATTCAGTACTACGTTAAAATCTCCCGTGCATATCAATATCCCTTCTAGTTCCATCACTATCATATAAAAAATGGTCTCATATAAATCCCTCTCACTCTCTGGGGGTGCATAAACATTCACTAACGTAACCATTTGGCCCTCCATTTTCCCCTTCACCAGAACAAACCTTCCCTCCTTGTCTCTTATTTCCTTGATCAATTCAAATTTGACTGTTTTTGATTAACGTGATTACTCCTCTCCTCGGGTTCTGTTTAAAGGAACTTTAGTATGCATTTTCATATCCAAATCTCTTCAGTTTCTCATGATCCTGTGCTACCAAATGTGTTTCCTGCAGAAAAATCACTTCCATCTCACTTTTTTTACATTTCAACATCACTTTGTTCCTCTTTATCGCATTATTCATTCCATTAACGTTTAACGACATCATTTTTATACCTTTAACCATTGTCATCTTTCTTCTTCTTCTTTCGTCTGTCAGTCCCCCCCATGTCACATTCATTCCCCCCTCCGGTTGGAGCCTCCGCTCTCTTCACCGAATACATATAATGATTAACATAAATAAAAAACATAAACTTTACATAAAGTGCTCCCAAGGCGTTCGGGGTGTCCCTGTGTCCCCCCCTGTCCCCTGCTGGTGGGTGAGGGGTAATTGCTCTCCTAGCAAGAGGCCCCCTCCTGACGGCTTGGGGGTTTGAAACCCTTACCCCCAATCGCTCGTCATATTTGTCCAGCTTTCTTACTGTTTTTTTTTGTGCTGTCGAGCTCCTGGTCAAAAGCGCTCTGTCCTTCCTTCTGACCAAAGACCCTCTTTTCCTAGGTCCCTCTCAATGTGACTCATATGTTTCAATGTCCCTCCTTCCTCCTATACCCGTGTGCGGTGTCTCCTGTGTACCCCTTTTTACTTTCTTTTCCTCCCCTCTATTTTCTATGTGATGTCCATTTATCCCCTTAATCCCTCCCAACTGTGTTACTCGCAGCGTGTGTCTATGTATTTGTTTCAGTATGTTCTATGTCTCGTCTATCAAACCTAGTTATATTTCCATTTATTTCCTCCATCAGCTTGTGTATTATGTGTCCATGTATACGTTGTGTTCATTTCTATATCCTGCCTCTACCTGAGAATGTGTGTTTATGCATATGTTATTTCAGTTTCTATATTTTGTCTCTATTTGAATAGTTTTTTCAATCTCTTGTGCGTGTACTCATCCGTTCGCCTCCTCCCGCCTCCTCTCCCCTCCTTCTCCGTCTCTGGCCTCCTCGTCCGTCTCCGCCCTCGTTCTGTCACGTTTCACCTCGGCCTTCTCCTCTCTCCTCCCTCCTCTCCCTGGTTTCGGTCTCCTACTCTGGTCCATCTGCGTGCCCCCTCCAATCTCTGCTGCAGGCTCCGCGTCTGGTCCTCCTGTCTCCTTCCTTCTCCGTCCTCCGCCATCTGCATCCCCCGTCGTCTCATCTCCTGCGCCGCCTCTCGTGCCGTCGCATACGTCACCGTCCCTTCCTCCCAGTGAATCCTTAGCGAGGTCATGGGTGACTGGAATCTCATTCCGTTTTCTTTCAGAGTTTTCTTCAGTCCCGCGTAGGACCTGCGTGTTATTGCTACCGCTGTCGAGTAATCGTGATCAAACGATAGTCTTTTCCCTTCGATTTCAATCTTCTTGGTCCACGCGGTTCTGAGTATCAATTCCTTAATCTCAAATCTCAGAAAGTTAATAATCACCGCTCTCGGAGGTCTGTCCGGTTTCGGTCTCGGAGCCAACGCCCTGTGGGCCCTCTGAATCTCCATTTTTTCCAGTCCCGTCTCCTTCAATTGCTCCTTGATAAGCTTTTCTACATAATGGGTCACCGATTCCCCTTCGACTCCTTCTTTCAATCCCCATATTCTAATGTTATTTCTCCGTGACCTCCCCTCCATGTCCGACATCTTTGTCTCCATCTGTTCTTGTTTCTGAATCGCACATGTTAATACCTCGTGTATCTCTGTGTTCCATTCCTCCGCTTGTGCCGTCCTAGTCTGTAACTCGGTCACGTTTCTGTCCTGTTCTGCCATCCTCTCCTCCACCCTTTTGAGTTCTGTATTCATTTCACCTCTGAAGTCCTCCTGTTCCTTCCTCAATTCCTCCCGTAGCTTCCCAATATCATTCCTTATCGTGTCCGTGTTCAGTTTTATCGCCGCTGTTATGTTCTCCAGTATCCCGGCCTGCATGACCACGGCCCATCCTGGCATTCCCGTGTCTGCCTCAGCGGGACCTCCCCCTTCTTCCGCCTGTCTTTTCTCGGCTTCGCTTCGGGGACTCTGTTTCTTCAAATTCTCTTCTTCTCGTGTGTTCTCCATTTCTCTTTCCTTCACAATCGTTGTCTCTTCCTTACTTCTCGTGTGCATTTTCATTTTTAATCACTTTTCGGGTCCTTTTTTATCCGTTTTTTCGCTCATTTGACCAGGAGCTCTATCGCACGTGTGTTACCCGTCTGCTCTCATCAAGAATTTTCGGCATAATGATTTTACTGCAACGGATGTTATAATAAAAGCCTTTCCATACATCTGTCTGATTGAAAACTTTATTAACAGACCGCAGAATGGGCACAACTGAGTCAGCACGGGCTGAGATATGAACGACTAATGCTTGCTATATCTAGGTCGACCTCGGACGTTGCTATGTAAATACGCTGATGTTATTATTGAACGTGTAACTATATAACGTTAATGCCACAAAACGAATGCCTTTGTTATCATAAGTAGTAACTTTGATGCAGTAGTGTGTGTGGGGCGGCGCTGTTCAAAAGTTTCAACGTGTGGACCAGATTGACGCGACACAATCCTCTTGGGCAAAACATCACGATATCCACGATACGTTTAAAAAGTGTATCGTTAATGAACTGTACCCGATATTTATATAATATCGTCATATCGCCCAGCCCTACTTGCTACCATAGTGTCTTTATACCTGTATCACTGTACATATTAATACTACAACTCTGTACATACATCTGATTAGCACTATTACTCAGTAGTACTAATTTATACATTCTATATCCAGTTTAATCACCTGTACATTGTATATTACTATTGCACTTTACTATTACATTTGCACTCTGGTTGGATGACAAAGTACTGTACTTGTGCTGCATGATGACAATAATGTAATAACTACAGTTAACTAAAGTATTTTACCGTAACACTAATACCACTCATTCTAACACTAATACCACTCATTCTAACACTAATACCACTCATTCTAACACTAACACCACTCATTCTAACACTAACACCACTCATTCTAACACTGATACCACTCATTCTAACACTAATACCACTCATTCTAACACTAATACCACTCATTCTAACACTAATACCACTCATTCTAACACTAACACCACTCATTCTAACACTAACACAACTAATTCTAACACTGATACCACTCATTCTAACACTAATACCACTCATTCTAACACTGATACCACTCATTCTAACACTAACACCACTAATTCTAACACTAACACCACTAATTCTAACACTAACACCACTAATTCTAGCACTAACACCACTCATTCTAACACTAACACCACTCATTCTAACACTAACACCACTAATTCTAACACTGATACCACTCATTCTAACACTAATACCACTCATTCTAACACTAATACCACTCATTCTAACACTAATACCACTCATTCTAACACTAATACCACTCATTCTAACACTAATACCACTCATTCTAACACTAATACCACTCATTCTAACACTAATACCACTCATTCTAACACTAATACCACTCATTCTAACACTAATACCACTCATTCTAACACTAACACCACTCATTCTAACACTAATACCACTCATTCTAACACTAATACCACTCATTCTAACACTAACACCACTAATTCTAACACTAATACCACTCATTCTAACACTAATACCACAAATTTGAATGCTAATACCACTCATTCTAACACTAATACCACTCATTCTAACACTAATACCACTCATTCTAACACTAATACCATTAATTTTAACACTAACACCACGTACAGTACCGTTAACCTTCTCTCATGTTGTCTTCTCTCCAGAGTGAGGCAAGACTCTGGTCCCAGGGCCCTGTTCCTCGTACCTGGCTAACTGAGTTAGCCGGATAATTCTCAGCATAGCTTGACTTAAGCCAGACCTTTCCGTTCCCTGACGTCGGATTGTCTAAATCTCTATGGTAACAGATCAGAAAGTTTGAACCTGGTCGAGGGCAGGGTTTAGTTGTGAGGATTCGAGTTTAGGAGAGGAGTGTAGGATACAATCGCAGGACAATGTGGAGTAAGAGAGACGAGGCAACGAGTCGACGTTCCGATAATAATAGCTTTACTTGAGCATAGTCAAAAGGCACACGTTACAGGGGAAAACAAAACCTCAGCAATGCTGGAAAACATGGACTACAAATACGGGAAGGTACTGACACTGGAGATACGGAGATACACACAGTACGGAAGGGTACTGACGGGAAAACAACGAACAATGACGCGACACTGGAAGACAGGGGCGGGGAGAATATATACAGGTACTAATTAGACAACAAGGAACAGCTGGGGGCTGACAGGCAGGACACATGAATACAAGGGAAGGAGACTAGACACTGAACTAACAGGCAGGAATAAACATTGTAACATAACAACACAGGGAAGACTAGGACTAGACAGGAACATGAATATGAATACACACAGGGAACATATTCACACAGGGAACAAGAACATAGGCAGTGCATTAGTGATAGCAACTAATACCAGGTACAAGTGCATGGCCGGAGCCAGCAACGCCATTAACCCCAGAATTTCGCCAGGGGGCGTCAGAGGATTGCCTATGTTCAGAGAGTTCATGAGTCCAAAGGGCAGATCCTGACATTAGTTCAGTTAGCTGGATAACCTGCATGGCCACACCCTCGCAAAGAAATGCCAGCTCCCTTCCTGAAATAATTCTCACAGTCTAGATCCCATTATACCATTCTGAATTATGTTTTTGTGCTTCGTTTTTCTAGAGGGGGCTTTTGAAATGTAAAATAATAGACCTAAAATGCTGATAATAAATCATATTCAGCCTATAGATTTACTTTGTCCTAAATAATGTACGTCATATTTATCCAGATATGGCGCTGGCGCGTCGCGACACACAAGTGGTTATTTTAATAACGCGGAGCATTGCAAATGTGAATCCCGCTGGGATATTTTTTAATGAATGAAACCTATCGGGCGTTTGGCTCTGATTTGTTTCATATTCTCGGCTGTGGATGTATTTGCTTAACGGAGCGCCCGGATTGTGTTTCATTCAAGCATAAATTGAAGCTTATGCGTGGACTATGGATTATGAATTACGAGGAATCTGAATCTGTGAATTGTTTAATTGTATCACTGTCACTCACACATTATTGTGATATTGTAACTGGGATTAAAATGTCTGAGATGCGCTGTTTGACGGATTTGAGAAATTGAATGAGCCGTTGACATTAATGAATTTGAGAAAATGCATTTATCTGTTCAAGCACTGTTATCTGATGAATATAAACCAAAGGTTAATCAATTAAATGCATGTATGGATGATGTCCAAAACAGATTAAAACCTGATTAATAGTGAAACTGTATAGCCTCCCTCCAAGCCTCTCTGACACCGTTATTTCGGGTCGCGCCTTGAAAAATTTGGGAACCATGTATTTATATATAAAGCACATGATACCTAAGCCGAGCGCATACAGTACAGATATCCTCATAAGTATCTATTAATTCGTATCAATTAGATACTCTTTGGGCTTGTTTGTATCTACTTATTCTGAAATAGTTGAACTAATTATTTTCGCTAGCAATAGATCTCATTCGATTATTCATTCCATTAACACTTTAAGTGCCGAAAACGTGTTTAGGCGTCTTTCCTAGCCATGCTAAAGTTGCAGAGGACGCCCTAACTCGTCTTTAATATTAGCACTATTACTCAGTAGTACTAATTTATACATTCTATATCCAGTTTAATCACCTGTACATTGTATATTACTATTGCACTTTACTATTACATTTGCACTCTGGTTGGATGACAAAGTACTGTACTTGTGCTGCATGATGACAATAATGTAATAACTACAGTTAACTAAAGTATTTTACCGTAACACTAATACCACTCATTCTAACACTAATACCACTCATTCTAACACTAATACCACTCATTCTAACACTAACACCACTCATTCTAACACTAACACCACTCATTCTAACACTGATACCACTCATTCTAACACTAATACCACTCATTCTAACACTAATACCACTCATTCTAACACTAATACCACTCATTCTAACACTAACACCACTCATTCTAACACTAACACAACTAATTCTAACACTGATACCACTCATTCTAACACTAATACCACTCATTCTAACACTGATACCACTCATTCTAACACTAACACCACTAATTCTAACACTAACACCACTAATTCTAACACTAACACCACTAATTCTAGCACTAACACCACTCATTCTAACACTAACACCACTCATTCTAACACTAACACCACTAATTCTAACACTGATACCACTCATTCTAACACTAATACCACTCATTCTAACACTAATACCACTCATTCTAACACTAATACCACTCATTCTAACACTAATACCACTCATTCTAACACTAATACCACTCATTCTAACACTAATACCACTCATTCTAACACTAATACCACTCATTCTAACACTAATACCACTCATTCTAACACTAATACCACTCATTCTAACACTAATACCACTCATTCTAACACTAACACCACTCATTCTAACACTAATACCACTCATTCTAACACTAATACCACTCATTCTAACACTAACACCACTAATTCTAACACTAATACCACTCATTCTAACACTAATACCACAAATTTGAATGCTAATACCACTCATTCTAACACTAATACCACTCATTCTAACACTAATACCACTCATTCTAACACTAATACCATTAATTTTAACACTAACACCACGTACAGTACCGTTAACCTTCTCTCATGTTGTCTTCTCTCCAGAGTGAGGCAAGACTCTGGTCCCAGGGCCCTGTTCCTCGTACCTGGCTAACTGAGTTAGCCGGATAATTCTCAGCATAGCTTGACTTAAGCCAGACCTTTCCGTTCCCTGACGTCGGATTGTCTAAATCTCTATGGTAACAGATCAGAAAGTTTGAACCTGGTCGAGGGCAGGGTTTAGTTGTGAGGATTCGAGTTTAGGAGAGGAGTGTAGGATACAATCGCAGGACAATGTGGAGTAAGAGAGACGAGGCAACGAGTCGACGTTCCGATAATAATAGCTTTACTTGAGCATAGTCAAAAGGCACACGTTACAGGGGAAAACAAAACCTCAGCAATGCTGGAAAACATGGACTACAAATACGGGAAGGTACTGACACTGGAGATACGGAGATACACACAGTACGGAAGGGTACTGACGGGAAAACAACGAACAATGACGCGACACTGGAAGACAGGGGCGGGGAGAATATATACAGGTACTAATTAGACAACAAGGAACAGCTGGGGGCTGACAGGCAGGACACATGAATACAAGGGAAGGAGACTAGACACTGAACTAACAGGCAGGAATAAACATTGTAACATAACAACACAGGGAAGACTAGGACTAGACAGGAACATGAATATGAATACACACAGGGAACATATTCACACAGGGAACAAGAACATAGGCAGTGCATTAGTGATAGCAACTAATACCAGGTACAAGTGCATGGCCGGAGCCAGCAACGCCATTAACCCCAGAATTTCGCCAGGGGGCGTCAGAGGATTGCCTATGTTCAGAGAGTTCATGAGTCCAAAGGGCAGATCCTGACATTAGTTCAGTTAGCTGGATAACCTGCATGGCCACACCCTCGCAAAGAAATGCCAGCTCCCTTCCTGAAATAATTCTCACAGTCTAGATCCCATTATACCATTCTGAATTATGTTTTTGTGCTTCGTTTTTCTAGAGGGGGCTTTTGAAATGTAAAATAATAGACCTAAAATGCTGATAATAAATCATATTCAGCCTATAGATTTACTTTGTCCTAAATAATGCACGTCATATTTATCCAGATATGGCGCTGGCGCGTCGCGACACACAAGTGGTTATTTTAATAACGCGGAGCATTGCAAATGTGAATCCCGCTGGGATATTTTTTAATGAATGAAACCTATCGGGCGTTTGGCTCTGATTTGTTTCATATTCTCGGCTGTGGATGTATTTGCTTAACGGAGCGCCCGGATTGTGTTTCATTCAAGCATAAATTGAAGCTTATGCGTGGACTATGGATTATGAATTACGAGGAATCTGAATCTGTGGATTGTTTAATTGTATCACTGTCACTCACACATTATTGTGATATTGTAACTGGGATTAAAATGTCTGAGATGCGCTGTTTGACGGATTTGAGAAATTGAATGAGCCGTTGACATTAATGAATTTGAGAAAATGCATTTATCTGTTCAAGCACTGTTATCTGATGAATATAAACCAAAGGTTAATCAATTAAATGCATGTATGGATGATGTCCAAAACAGATTAAAACCTGATTAATAGTGAAACTGTATAGCCTCCCTCCAAGCCTCTCTGACACCGTTATTTCGGGTCGCGCCTTGAAAAATTTGGGAACCATGTATTTATATATAAAGCACATGATACCTAAGCCGAGCGCATACAGTACAGATATCCTCATAAGTATCTATTAATTCGTATCAATTAGATACTCTTTGGGCTTGTTTGTATCTACTTATTCTGAAATAGTTGAACTAATTATTTTCGCTAGCAATAGATCTCATTCGATTATTCATTCCATTAACACTTTAAGTGCCGAAAACGTGTTTAGGCGTCTTTCCTAGCCATGCTAAAGTTGCAGAGGACGCCCTAACTCGTCTTTAATATCAATATTTCAAAAATCTGTAATCGAAATCATATTTTTCCTCCGCAGCCCTGAGACACAGTGCTGGCCTCCTCTCAACCCTCTAGCGGTTCAAGAGCGCCATCTGGTGGCCGATCGGCAGAAGCGCCAAACAGGAAGTCATGTGGATGAAGTGCTGATCACCCATATTACTTCCGGCCACTCTCTATAGCTCCCGCGACTCCATCTTGAAACACTCGATAATAGATCGCTCGCCCTAACTCAATAAACAACGTTATTTGGACGTATATACTATTATACAACCTGGAAATGGACCGGGTATTTCGACATCCCATAATGGAAAACTGTCTACCCCACGCTGATCGCCCAACGGCCCGCGGAGACTGGGGTGAGTTTTAGCGTGTAGTATTACCGTGTTCGACACTAACTGCTATGATGAACATTTGACCCACATTAGATGAATGGTATAACGTTGCCCACGGAATTATAAACGATCCCCCGCCCATCCGGTCATCATCAGATGATACGTAGAAACTTCTAGAAGCACGTCCATTTGAAATTTTTCATCTGGCACCGATCGCTACCAAACTGTATTTGATCATCAATATAATGCATTTGGGGCTATAAATCACGTTCTGGAGAAAGCTGCAGAAAGAGATGAAAACATACTTATACTTTAGATCATATTTTAGTATGAATATGTGAATGAAAAAGTTTAACGTTCATACACCCTGAACAATACATATAGGACATTGAATGGGCCCTAATAATGGCAATCTAGCAATAGAATTTAAAAAGTTATAGCCCTGCAAAGAAGGGGAACTTCTCCATAGACAAATAGAGCTGGCAAGGGATGGTATATCATGAATTTAACCTTCGGCAGTTAAAGTGTTAAGCCAGCAGGCACATATAAAGAAATATAATCTGATTGATTGGGGTAATGAGGGACTTAAAATTAGCCTATAGATTATGCATTTAACTTGTCGGCGAGGCTATTGAGCCGTACTGTATTGTACCCATTCTGCAATCTGTTAATAAAGTTTTAAATCAATCAATCAATCAATGCCGTTAGATAATCAGGATTTCTGCGATCGACATCTGCTGTCTTTTCAGGTGAGGCGGCCGCGCGCGATTATCCTGAGTATCAAGTCTGGCTCGAATTAACGAGACTGAATCAGCGTTCGAGGAACAGGGAAAGCTCGGATTCAAACATCGGGTTAATTGAATCTGGATAATGGGACTTTTGATCGACTTAGTTGAACCAGGTACGAGGAATAGGGTCCAGAGGAAGCCCACCATGTACCTAACCCTAACCCTTCTCTCATGTCGTCTCCTCCCCAGAGCGGGGCAAGACCCTGGTCCAGAGGAAGCCCACCATGTACCTAACCCTAACCCTTCTCCCATGTCGTCTGCTCCCCAGAGCGGGGCAAGACCCTGGTCCAGAGGAAGCCCACCATGTACCTAACCCTAACCCTTCTCTCATGTCGTCTCCTCCCCAGAGCGGGGCAAGACCCTGGTCCAGAGGAAGCCCACCATGTACCCGGCCTGGAAGGCCAGCTTCGACGCCCACATCTACGAGGGCCGCGTGCTGCAGGTGGTGCTGATGAGGGCGGCCGAGGAGCCCCTGGCCGAGGTGACGGTGGCCGTGTCCGTGCTCGCCGAGCGCTGCAAGAAGGCCAACGGACACGCTGAGTTCTGGGTAGGACTGTGTTTGTGTTCCCGTAGAGTTCCGGTTCAGGTTCAGGTTCCTTTATTGAGCCATTTGTGTAAAAACACATTGGTAATTGATGCGGCGTTACAGTGTGTGCATTTTTCATTTCTTTTTTCACCGTAACAACAACACCAACACAGACACAGGACAAAAAGGATTAATCAATAAAATACATATATATATATAAAGTGAAGAGTGCAGAGTTCCAGTAAAGACTAGTGCAGTGCAGTCATTGTGCCAGTGTCACTTGGGGGCAGAGGGGGGGGGGGCGGGACCTGAGGCATTGATCAGCCTGGCGGCCGAGGGGGGGGGGGACCTGAGGCATTGATCAGCCTGACGGCTGAGGGGGGGGGGGGGGTCCAGAGGGGAGCAGGGTGAAGAGGCTGTGGGAGGGAGGGGGGGGTCCAGAGGGGAGCAGGGTGAAGAGGCTGTGGCCGGGGGAGGGGGGGGGGGGTCCAGAGGGGAGCAGGGTGAAGAGGCTGTGGGAGGGGGGGGGGGTCCAGAGGGGAGCAGGGTGAAGAGGCTGTGGGGGGGAGGGAGGGGGGGTCCAGAGGGGAGCAGGGTGAAGAGGCTGTGGGGGGGAGGGAGGGGTCCAGAGGGGAGCAGGGTGAAGAGGCTTTATCTTTATCTTTATTACGGATCCCCATTAGTCATCACCGCAGCAACAACTAGTCTTCCTGGGGTCCACACACAACAAAAACAGTACATACATACATAACAAGGCTGTGGGGGGGAGGGGGGGGTCCAGAGGGGAGCAGGGTGAAGAGGCTGTGGGGGGGAGGGGGGGTCCAGAGGGGAGCAGGGTGAAGAGGCTGTGGGAGGGAGGGGGGGGGGGGGGGGGGGGTCCAGAGGGGAGCAGGGTGAAGAGGCTGTGGGAGGGAGGGGGGGGTCCAGAGGGGAGCAGGGTGAAGAGGCTGTGGGAGGGAGGGGGGGGGGGGGGGGGGGTCCAGAGGGGAGCAGGGTGAAGAGGCTGTGGGAGGGAGGGGGGGGTCCAGAGGGGAGCAGGGTGAAGAGGCTGTGGGGGGGAGGGGTCCAGAGGGGAGCAGGGTGAAGAGGCTGTGGGAGGGAGGGAGGGGGGGGGGGTCCAGAGGGGAGCAGGGTGAAGAGGCTGTGGGAGGGGGGGGGGGGGTGGGGGGGGTCCAGAGGGGAGCAGGGTGAAGAGGCTGTGGGAGGGAGGGGGGGGTCCAGAGGGGAGCAGGGTGAAGAGGCTGTGGGGGGGAGGGAGGGGGGGGGTCCAGAGGGGAGCAGGGTGAAGAGGCTGTGGGAGGGAGGGGGGGGGGGGGGGGGGTCCAGAGGGGAGCAGGGTGAAGAGGCTGTGGGAGGGAGGGGGGGGTCCAGAGGGGAGCAGGGTGAAGAGGCTGTGGGAGGGAGGGGGGGGTCCAGAGGGGAGCAGGGTGAAGAGGCTGTGGGGGGAGGGGGGGGTCCAGAGGGGAGCAGGGTGAAGAGGCTGTGGGAGGGAGGGGGGGGGTCCAGAGGGGAGCAGGGTGAAGAGGCTGTGGGGGGGAGGGGGGGGGTCCAGAGGGGAGCCGGGTGAAGAGGCTGTGGGAGGGAGGGGGGGGTCCAGAGGGGAGCAGGGTGAAGAGGCTGTGGGGGGGAGGGGTCCAGAGGGGAGCAGGGTGAAGAGGCTGTGGGGGGGAGGGGGGGGTCCAGAGGGGAGCAGGGTGAAGAGGCTGTGGGGGGGAGGGGGGGGGTCCAGAGGGGAGCAGGGTGAAGAGGCTGTGGGGGGGAGGGGGGGTCCAGAGGGGAGCAGGGTGAAGAGGCTGTGGGGGGGAGGGGGGGGTCCAGAGGGGAGCAGGGTGAAGAGGCTGTGGGGGGGAGGGGGGGGTCCAGAGGGGAGCCGGGTGAAGAGGCTGTGGGAGGGAGGGGGGGGTCCAGAGGGGAGCAGGGTGAAGAGGCTGTGGGGGGGAGGGGGGGGTCCAGAGGGGAGCCGGGTGAAGAGGCTGTGGGAGGGAGGGGGGGGTCCAGAGGGGAGCAGGGTGAAGAGGCTGTGGGGGGGAGGGGGGGGTCCAGAGGGGAGCAGGGTGAAGAGGCTGTGGGGGGGAGGGGGGGGGGGGGGGTCGGCCATGATCTTCCTCGCCCTCTTCAGCGCCCCCTGGAGTCGTGCAGGGACCTGAGTAATAGTTTGTATTTGTTTTTTATGTATTGCATTGTGTGTGTGTGTGTGTGTGTGTGTGTGTGTGTGTGTGTGTGTGTGTGTGTGTGTGTGTGTGTGTGTGTGTGTGTGTGTGTGTGTGTGTGTGTGTGTGTGTGTGTGTGTGTCTTTTAAGATGAGATAAGATATTCCTTTATTAATCCCCTTGGGGAAATGCGGGCGTCGTAGCAGGGGAGGGGAGGGGGGAGGGGAGGTACAGGGTAATAGTAGAGAGACATAAATATAGACAATAAAAACTGTGTAAACAATATAAACAATCGTCATTATTTCATACTTTGAACAGTCTGTTCAACTTTCAACTTTTATTCATCCAGGCGAGGTTGACACTTTAACCCTTAACTCATTCCCCGTCGGGAATTAGACGGAGCCCGTCGTAGCAATGCCACGCTTTAAAAGATAGGAGTGTGTCACCTTGTTTGTAGAGCTTATATCTATATTCTATATTATAGCTATGGATACAATACTATGGCCCATTTGACATCACCTATCTATCGTTCAATATGTGAAAAATAATAAATGTTTCCAAAGTCATGGAAAGTCATGGAAAAAATAGTATACGAACAGGTCGAAAAGTACCTTGCGGAAAAAAATCTAATCTACGAATTCCAATCTGGCTTCAGAACATCCCACTCCACTGACACATGCCTTCTCTATTTGAACGACCACATCAAGCAAGAGGTGGACGCGGGCAAATACAGCGGCATGGTCATGCTGGACCTACAAAAGGCCTTCGACACTGTCAATCACACCATTCTGATTGACAAGCTAAAAGCAATTGGTTTTGATAGTCTATCAGTGAGCTGGATACAATCCTACCTGGAGGGGAGAGAGCAGATGGTGGAGGTAAACGGTACCCTATCCCTCCCCCCTCACAGTAAGCTGTGGTGTTCCACAAGGAAGCATACTAGGACCACTACTGTTCCTAATTTATGCAAATGACATGTCGTCAGCTTGTGACTGCAACTTGTTCCTGTTTGCGGACGACTCAGCCCTGCTGGTCTCTGACAAGAACAAGTTACAGGTTGAAAAAACCCTCAGCTCGGAACTAGGCAAAATCTGCATACGGCTTCTCAGTTACAGTGGGTGACAATATTGTCACAAGGAAAGATGAAATTACCTACCTGGGCTCCATCCTAGAGGCTAATCTTTCCTGTGACAAAATGGCATCCAATGTAATAAAAAAAGTCAACCAACAAACTCGATTCTTGTACCGGATCTCCTCTCTGGTAAACAAGAATAACCTGAAGACTCTGGCAGGGGCACTCATTCAAGGGTACTACGACTATGCTTGCACCTCATGGTACCAAAGCACCTCAAAGGCACTAAAAACCAAATTACAAACATCTCAAAACAAACTAGTCAGACTACTGCTTGACCTGACTCCTAGAACCCACCTCACCCCTGCCCACTTTGCCAACCTAGGATGGCTTAGAGTAGACGACAGAGTACAGCAACTTGCAATGGGCCTGGTCTACAAGATACACTACACGACCAGGGTACCCATGTACATGTCAAAATACTTCCCAAAGGCCAATGAATACCACAATCACAACACCAGAGGGAGCTCCACAAATCATGTTAAACCCAGATTCGGCTCAAACAAGGGACTAAAGACGTTTCGCAATTATGCCACATCAATGTGGAACGCCCTACCCACAGCTGTAAAGGAATGTGAATCAGTACCCACTTTCAAAAACACTCTCAAAGAACACCTACTCTAATCCTACTCTAAGCGATGCCGTTTCATGCCTGTACACGTTATTATTCGCAAATCAAATCTATATCATAGCTATTATGTTCCATCATGAATGCATGAAAGGGGGGGGGGGTCGTTTCTCATTATTTGATTGGCAGTAATGGCATTCGTATTGAACACTAAAAATGCTGATCAGCTGGATCGGTATAAAAGCATTGCAGGATCAAGCAAAAATTTACGTCAGATAGTCCTTACCTGTGATCGGGAGTATTCAAAAAATAATATTCCAATAGTTTGATCGTCATCTGGTACATCCGATGTCCATTTGGTCGACGGCATAACCCACCACAACATATGGATTGGGGATATTTGACGCGCTTCAATGGAACCGGGAGAACCGCTCCATTCGCCCCGAGAAGGAAAAGTGAAGCCGGAGACATTTGGCCGTTACACAGGCCAAGATACAAGGTTACAAAGGGTGCGGCCGGTATTGCACTTTGGCGAACTCAGACTCATTCCGTATGGTAACACCAAGGTCCCTGGATGAATAATGAATACATTTCTTATTTAACCTTTATTTACCCAGGCATATTATATTATCCAATATTTATAAATCAGCCATGACTCAGTTGATATTTTGTACTAATGGCTTATTGAGTGATTGTTTTAGCCGTTATCTTGCCAAGCTTTCGTGTGTACTGATGCCAGCTCAACACAATAACCTTAGCTTATATAACCTTAGCAAAAAAAAATTATATATACTATATATTATATATATAACAATTGTTTTTTAATGCCCTTTGTACACCGCTTTGAGGAGGGCTTTATTTGAGAAAATTCAAATTGTAAATCCAGATTTGTTTTGGCAGTCTGAGAGTTGTATGTTAAGTTGTTTTTTTGTGGAGGACATCTTCGGTTTTGCAGGATTTTTGGAGAAGGCATGGCACTTGAGACAAAACACACTGTATCCTATATAATTGTATTTGAATTCACCTTGTTTTTTCTGTTTATTTACATTGAGTACAGCTTGTGTTATATTACGTTTTATTGTATTTTCTTGTATTTTCTTATGGCCATCTTGGTCTATATGTCATTTGTTAAGTAATTGGTAAAGTATATTATTATATACTTATTGTTATGTGTCTTGTAAGCCCATATGGGCTGGGCATACATCTGTATGTAAGACACGAAAATAAAAAAAATATCAAATCAAATCAAAATATACATTATACCTGTTATGTCTTATTCTTATTACTTGTATTATTGCACAAATGTCTTATTCTTATTACTTGTATTATTGCACAATCGCTGCGGGCATGACCACCCGCATTTCACTGTATGCCGTGACAAATAAAACTCTTGACTTGACTTGACTTGATAACATTACCTCCACTCTGTCCGCAGCAGGTCTCTCTGCTCCTGGAACAGCACTTCTCTTTAGTAAAAGGTGCTTTGGTCTGGTCTCTCTGCTCCTGGAACAGCACTTCTCTTTAGTAAAAGGTGCTTTGGTCTGGTGTCTCTGCTCCTGGAACAGCACTTCTCTTTAGTAAAAGGTGCTTTGGTCTGGTCTCTCTGCTCCTGGAACAGCACTTCTCTTTAGTAAAAGGTGCTTTGGTCTGGTGTCTCTGCTCCTGGAACAGCACTTCTCTTTAGTAAAAGGTGCTTTGGTCTGGTGTCTCTGCTCCTGGAACAGCACTTCTCTTTAGTAAAAGGTGCTTTGGTCTGGTCTCCCTGCTCCTGGAACAGCACTTCTCTTTAGTAAAAGGTGCTTTGGTCTGGTCTCTCTGCTCCTGGAACAGGACTTCTCTTTAGTAAAAGGTGCTTTGGTCTGGTGTCTCTGCTCCTGGAACAGCACTTCTCTTTAGTAAAAGGTGCTTTGGTCTGGTGTCTCTGCTCCTGGAACAGCACTTCTCTTTAGTAAAAGGTGCTTTGGTCTGGTCTCTCTGCTCCTCGAACAGCACTTCTCTTTAGTAAAAGGTGCTTTGGTCTGGTGTCTCTGCTCCTGGAACAGCACTTCTCTTTAGTAAAAGGTGCTTTGGTCTGGTGTCTCTGCTCCTGGAACAGCACTTCTCTTTAGTAAAAGGTGCTTTGGTCTGGTCTCTCTGCTCCTGGAACAGCACTTCTCTTTAGTAAAAGGTGCTTTGGTCTGGTCTCTCTGCTCCTGGAACAGCACTTCTCTTTAGTAAAAGGTGCTTTGGTCTGGTGTCTCTGCTCCTGGAACAGCACTTCTCTTTAGTAAAAGGTGCTTTGGTCTGGTCTCTCTGCTCCTGGAACAGCACTTCTCTTTAGTAAAAGGTGCTTTGGTCTGGTCTCTCTGCTCCTGGAACAGCACTTCTCTTTAGTAAAAGGTGCTTTGGTCTGGTGTCTCTGCTCCTGGAACAGCACTTCTCTTTAGTAAAAGGTGCTTTGGTCTGGTCTCTCTGCTCCTGGAACAGCACTTCTCTTTAGTAAAAGGTGCTTTGGTCTGGTCTCTCTGCTCCTGGAACAGCACTTCTCTTTAGTAAAAGGTGCTTTGGTCTGGTGTCTCTGCTCCTGGAACAGCACTTCTCTTTAGTAAAAGGTGCTTTGGTCTGGTCTCTCTGCTCCTGGAACAGCACTTCTCTTTAGTAAAAGGTGCTTTGGTCTGGTCTCTCTGCTCCTGGAACAGCACTTCTCTTTAGTAAAAGGTGCTTTGGTCTGGTGTCTCTGCTCCTGGAACAGCACTTATCTTTAGTAAAAGGTGCTTTGGTCTGGTCTCTCTGCTCCTGGAACAGCACTTCTCTTTAGTAAAAGGTGCTTTGGTCTGGTGTCTCTGCTCCTGGAACAGCACTTCTCTTTAGTAAAAGGTGCTTTGGTCTGGTCTCTCTGCTCCTGGAACCAGCACTTCTCTTTAGTAAAAGGTGCTTTGGTCTGGTGTCTCTGCTCCTGGAACAGCACTTCTCTTTAGTAAAAGGTGCTTTGGTCTGGTGTCTCTGCTCCTGGAACAGCACTTCTCTTTAGTAAAAGGTGCTTTGGTCTGGTCTCTCTGCTCCTGGAACAGCACTTCTCTTTAGTAAAAGGTGCTTTGGTCTGGTGTCTCTGCTCCTGGAACAGCACTTCTCTTTAGTAAAAGGTGCTTTGGTCTGGTCTCTCTGCTCCTGGAACAGCACTTCTCTTTAGTAAAAGGTGCTTTGGTCTGGTCTCTCTGCTCCTGGAACAGCACTTCTCTTTAGTAAAAGGTGCTTTGGTCTGGTGTCTCTGCTCCTGGAACAGCATATCTCTTTAGTAAAAGGTGCTTTGGTCTGGTGTCTCTGCTCCTGGAACAGCACTTCTCTTTAGTAAAAGGTGCTTTTGTCTGGTCTCTCTGCTCCTGGAACAGCACTTCTCTTTAGTAAAAGGTGCTTTGGTCTGGTGTCTCTGCTCCTGGAACAGCACTTCTCTTTAGTAAAAGGTGCTTTGGTCTGGTGTCTCTGCTCCTGGAACAGCACTTCTCTTTAGTAAAAGGTGCTTTGGTCTGGTCTCTCTGCTCCTGGAACAGCACTTCTCTTTAGTAAAAGGTGCTTTGGTCTGGTCTCTCTGCTCCTGGAACAGCACTTCTCTTTAGTAAAAGGTGCTTTGGTCTGGTGTCTCTGCTCCTGGAACAGCACTTCTCTTTAGTAAAAGGTGCTTTGGTCTGGTGTCTCTGCTCCTGGAACAGCACTTCTCTTTAGTAAAAGGTGCTTTGGTCTGGTCTCTCTGCTCCTGGAACAGCACTTCTCTTTAGTAAAAGGTGCTTTGGTCTGGTCTCTCTGCTCCTGGAACAGCACTTAAGGTGCTTTGGTCTGGTGTCTCTGCTCCTGGAACAGCACTTCTCTTTAGTAAAAGGTGCTTTGGTCTGGTCTCTCTGCTCCTGGAACAGCACTTCTCTTTAGTAAAAGGTGCTTTGGTCTGGTCTCTCTGCTCCTGGAACAGCACTTCTCTTTAGTAAAAGGTGCTTTGGTCTGGTGTCTCTGCTCCTGGAACAGCACTTCTCTTTAGTAAAAGGTGCTTTGGTCTGGTGTCTCTGCTCCTGGAACAGCACTTCTCTTTAGTAAAAGGTGCTTTGGTCTGGTGTCTCTGCTCCTGGAACAGCACTTCTCTTTAGTAAAAGGTGCTTTGGTCTGGTGTCTCTGCTCCTGGAACAGCACTTCTCTTTAGTAAAAGGTGCTTTGGTCTGGTGTCTCTGCTCCTGGAACAGCACTTCTCTTTAGTAAAAGGTGCTTTGGTCTGGTGTCTCTGCTCCTGGAACAGCACTTCTCTTTAGTAAAAGGTGCTTTGGTCTGGTCTCTCTGCTCCTGGAACAGCACTTCTCTTTAGTAAAAGGTGCTTTGGTCTGGTCTCTCTGCTCCTGGAACAGCACTTCTCTTTAGTAAAAGGTGCTTTGGTCTGGTGTCTCTGCTCCTGGAACAGCACTTCTCTTTAGTAAAAGGTGCTTTGGTCTGGTGTCTCTGCTCCTGGAACAGCACTTCTCTTTAGTAAAAGGTGCTTTGGTCTGGTGTCTCTGCTCCTGGAACAGCACTTCTCTTTAGTAAAAGGTGCTTTGGTCTGGTGTCTCTGCTCCTGGAACAGCACTTCTCTTTAGTAAAAGGTGCTTTGGTCTGGTGTCTCTGCTCCTGGAACAGCACTTCTCTTTAGTAAAAGGTGCTTTGGTCTGGTCTCTCTGCTCCTGGAACAGCACTTCTCTTTAGTAAAAGGTGCTTTGGTCTGGTCTCTCTGCTCCTGGAACAGCACTTCTCTTTAGTAAAAGGTGCTTTGGTCTGGTGTCTCTGCTCCTGGAACAGCACTTCTCTTTAGTAAAAGGTGCTTTGGTCTGGTCTCTCTGCTCCTGGAACAGCACTTCTCTTTAGTAAAAGGTGCTTTGGTCTGGTGTCTCTGCTCCTGGAACAGCACTTCTCTTTAGTAAAAGGTGCTTTGGTCTGGTCTCTCTGCTCCTGGAACAGCACTTCTCTTTAGTAAAAGGTGCTTTGGTCTGGTGTCTCTGCTCCTGGAACAGCACTTCTCTTTAGTAAAAGGTGCTTTGGTCTGGTCTCTCTGCTCCTGGAACAGCACTTCTCTTTAGTAAAAGGTGCTTTGGTCTGGTGTCTCTGCTCCTGGAACAGCACTTCTCTTTAGTAAAAGGTGCTTTGGTCTGGTGTCTCTGCTCCTGGAACAGCACTTCTCTTTAGTAAAAGGTGCTTTGGTCTGGTGTCTCTGCTCCTGGAACAGCACTTCTCTTTAGTAAAAGGTGCTTTGGTCTGGTCTCTGCTCCTGGAACAGCACTTCTCTTTAGTAAAAGGTGCTTTGGTCTGGTCTCTCTGCTCCTGGAACAGCACTTCTCTTTAGTAAAAGGTGCTTTGGTCTGGTCTCTCTGCTCCTGGAACAGCACTTCTCTTTAGTAAAAGGTGCTTTGGTCTAGTGTTTCTTCTCTTGGACTGGCAGTAGTCATCAGGGTCAAAGAATCGCTACAAACCTGATCCGTGTACGGACAAGTGTTATCATTCATTTGTAGCACAACTAGTCACACAATTGGTGCCTTTCAGGATTTCAGAGAGACTTCTAAAACCACCAAAGGTCACCAATGACCACCTCATTGCCACCGACTCTGGTCACATCAGCCTCCTCATCCTCTTGGATCTGTCTGCGGCCTTTGACACGGTCTCCCACTCCATTCTCCTCAACCGCCTCTCTGACCATCTGGGTGTCACTGGGACCGCTCTCACCTGGTTCGAGTCCTACCTTGCAGACAGAACACATCATCTCCATTAGTAACTCCACCCCTGCCCCAGTCAACCAAGGCGTGCCTCAGGCAGGGCTGTACAGTGCGACATATATGTCACACGTGCTACCGAAAAATCGGTCGGTGCGATGACACACGTGCGATAGACGTTTGGTTCATATCGATACTCTTATTTTGAAAATCCTGTGGCAAGTCTCATTTCCGCCCAAGCGCAGCTCCGGCAGCCCAACAACAACAGCGTGTGTAGATGTTACAGCATCGCTCCAGAGTGCGCATTTTGCGACCAGGAATTATCTAAGTCCCTGCCTGTTTTCCCTGCAACGCGTCCAATGCACCTAACATGCTTTGCATCCTCGCCAAAACTAACGTTAGCTGCTAACGGTAACTAAGCTAAGCTAACCCGGCTCAGAGGCAGAGAAAACAGTTCCATTAGTGAGGAAAGGGAGGGGGGGGCGGGGGAGCCTCAGCCTCTCTCTGTCCCTCTCTCTACGTTCAATGATTTTAAGTTTGATAGTATTTACTGAGGATGGCCAGATAATGTTGATATTTAAACATAAAAAATATAATACATAATAAATGTGTACATGATCATGCAACATAAAATAAATTGTAGGAACGGTTTGGGAGAGGGAGGTAGGGAGGGGTTTTAGGTTGCGAGTTCCAAAAATGTGTACTTAGTTATTTAAATTTTAAAGCTCAATAGATCAAAACGTGGCACTTTACAGTGAACAGGAGGTCTATTTGTATTCAAAACAATAGATTGTTTTTCATTTAAATGTCTGGAAGAGCTAAATATTTTTTTTCAAATGATATTTTCGTTACCTTTTTGAGTTTATCTAAATGTTACCGATTGTGTTAAATGGCCTTATGAAGTTATGATATCGTCTCGTATCGATCGCAGGCACCTGCATCGTATCGTGGCAGACTTTGTGATATGTGATGTGATATCGTATCGTTGCCCAAAGACTCTATATCGTATCGTGATGAAACTGGTGATTCCCACCCCTAGTAGATACATCCAACACCAAATCCCATAATTTTTTACACGTAACGTGTCTGGCTGTGTGACGTCAACTTGTCAGCATGAAAATGACAGCACCAGGATAGCTTAGCACAGTAGCTTAACAGACATTGTCGCTTTTGGGATTTGGCACAAACCCATTTATTATTTACAAAAATATACAATAAGGACTATGGCCATACGATGCCTGGTCATACGGCATTATTCAATATACACAACTATATTAAAACAAACACTAGCCACATGGTTACTAGAGAAACTACTATAACAAGTTGGTGCTCGACGCTGTCGGACGTCAGGTGGAACAGGAAGTGAAGAAGTCACTGGCTCAGGTTAAATCAAATTAAGCCTGTAGCTACATCAGGTATAAACATGGCACTGCAACTAAATAACAACACATACAATAGGCACATTTGTGACTGTTACAAATATAATATATTTTGGCCTGTGCTACAAAACTATCAACCTCTGTAGCACCAGTGCTGTGTGCAAAACAAGTTAACGTACAGCCCTGCCTCAGGGTTCCGTTATTGGTCCACTCCTCTTCACTGTCTACATGCTTGGTCACATCATCCAGAAACATGGTCTCAATTTCCACTCTTATGCTGATGACACTCTCTCACACCTCGTCAACTGCCTCCTTTACATCCAGGCCTGGATGTCATCCAACTGCCTTAAACTCAACAGCAAGAAGGCAGAGCTCATGGTTGTGCCCAAGCAGTCACTGCTCCGGAAGGTTGGAGATCTCCTT
Source organism: Notolepis coatsorum (assembly GCF_963971535.1). NCBI lineage: Eukaryota > Metazoa > Chordata > Actinopteri > Aulopiformes > Paralepididae > Notolepis > Notolepis coatsorum. Next base: position 12,887,099 of record NC_140170.1, on the reverse strand, counting down.
CTAGAAGTTGACGGCTGCTCCATCCACCCTTCCAGTCCGCAGCCTGGGCGTCATCCTGGACTGCATCCTCTCATTTCATTCACACATTCAATCAATAACCAAATCGGCTTTTTTCCACCCAAAAGATATATCCAGACTCCGGCCATCTCTCCCTGACTCTGTAGCAGAGACACTCATCCATATATACATTACATTTACATTTAGTCATTTAGCTGACGCTTTTATCCAAAGCGACTTACAAGTTCTGTACGACAAGTCATCAGGAAGGGTACAACTCTATCAGCTGAGCAACAATGTTCATCAAAGTGTTGCGTGTTACAGTGTAGGTTAGTTTATTAGGACAAGTGCATGACAGTAAGTTCAAGTTCAAGTTCCTTTTATTGCCACATTGCCAGGCCGGTGGAATTCAAGCACGGTGCAGGTGGTAGCTGCGACAATACCCACAGAAAACATAACGGACACATGGAACAGTACAGTACAGAAAACACCACCTAGAACAAATACACGACGGAACAGAACAGCACGAAAAAATACAGACATCAGGTACAACGTAACAGAAACCAGATAAACATAACAGCATGGGGTAAATTTAGGAGGAGTTGGAGTTGAGCAGTTGTATGGCCTTGGGGAAGAAACTATGATTGAACCTCACAGTTCGACTACCCAGTGACCTGAACCTCCTACCAGAGGGGAGGTGTTGGAAGAGGTGATGAGCTGGGTGCAGGGGGTCACTGATGATTTTGTTTGTGCGTGTGATGGTGTGATGTTTGTGTATGGAGTCCAGAGTGGGGAGTTTGCAGTTGATGATTTTGGATGCCCTTTTTATGATCCTATCTAGTCTGTGTAGTGTGTGTTTGGGTGTGTTGCCGTACCATACAGTGATGGATAATGACAGAATGTTTTGTATTATGGCTGTGTAGAATTGGACCATTCAATTCTTCCCGACCTTGTATTTCTTGAGTTGTCTGAGATGAAATAGTCTTTGATTGGCTGTTTTGAGTAGATGAGTGGTGTGATGGTCCCAGTTTAGTTTATTGCTGATGTATGTTCCTAGGAATTTGAATGTGTCTGTGGCTGAAATGGGTTGATTGTTGATGAGCATGGGTGTTTTAGTGGGTGTGGTTTTCCTTATTTTTTTTTTATCTACTTTTTTCTCCCATTTTAAATTTTTCTCCCATCCCGATTTCGTATTATCCAATTCTCCCCTCCCCTGTCTTGAACGCTGTTAGGCCATGCCTCCCACTGGCAGGCTGCAATTAGGACGAAGCCTTGCATCACGTGTCCCCTCCGGTACTCGAGGAGGCAGCCGTCGCATCTTTTCACCTGCACAGCGCGATCTCAGAGGGACACGCCGCCCCCGATACTTCCTGATTCTGCTGTGCAGGTGCTCCAACCGACCTGTAGGAGTCGCTGTCTACAACGTCCGATCCCCACCCGCCAGCTTCCCACCCCCTAATACTGCCAATTGTATTAGTATGAATGACCAGCCAAGCTGGTAGCAATGTCGAGAGCTGGGCTCGAACCCAGCATCTCCTGCATTAGTGGCGAGCGCTTTGCCCACTGCACCACTTAGCCGCTAACCTCGTTCCCAGTTTTATCTCCTCCATGAGATAGAGACTGGTAAAGCACTATGGCCGAAAGTGTGAATTTCCGGTGTATGTACTTCCCCTGGAAGCTGCCTCCGAACGGACCAAACTTTTCCCGAATCCTGTCGACAAACGAGCTAGAACGTCCCGGTCATGTAGTAAATTCTTCAGGCAAAGCCGTTGCAGTGACTTAAACGAGGAAATATTGTGCACTTCACACATTTCTATAATTGTTTTGTCCAAACAATTGAGCCGTACTGTATTGTACCCATTCTGCAATCTGTTAAATAAAGTTTTCATTCATTCATTTCAGCAATACGTGCAATTTACTAAAAACGTTGCCATTTCTCTCCTGTACCCGCTACTATTTTGAAATCACATCTATATTATCGGTATTATGTTTCATCATGAATGCATGAAAGGGTGGGGGGGGGGGTAGTTTTTTGATGCTTTGATCATCACCAACGGCACACATTGTGGAGTAAAATACACACATATATTGTGATCGAAGTGAACTCATGGTTGGATCACAGCAGGATTGATACCATATAGGCCTTACCTTCACTAGGTTGTACCCCAAAAAGAATATTCCAATTATCTGATCGCAAGTCCCAGTATTGGTGTCGATCATGTCGCCAACATAATCCGCCACACATCATGCACCAGGAGCAATTCACGCTTCTCAATCTGATCGGGACAACCGGTCCCCTTGCCCGACCAATAGAAATCTGACCGGAGACTTCTGATCGACCCACAGGCCAAGATATCATGTTTCAAAGGGTGCTCGATACTGCCACCTGGGTGGATGCGGCCGGTATTGCACATTGGCATTCTCAGGATGATTCCCCATGTTAACCCAGATGTCCGTGTGCCTGTAATGAATGGAAATATCAAATAAAATAAATAACGATGAAAACCCGACTACTCTGGTTTTCGGGGGGTCCTGACGCTCAACGCATGGAGAGATAACCCGACTATCATCAGGTCTGGCGTCCAAAGTGTTAATGAATATAACTCATCAGTTTCGTCAACATAAATAATCCAATAAGGGCACGGTTGGTACGAAAGTGATGGTGACGTCTTATAATATATATATGGTATATTATATGGTGACTATAATATTAGTGTAGCCTAATCTTTATCTGCAACTGTGAAGAAAAACCCCATTGGTTTAAACGGAATGAATAGACACTTAAAAAAAACATTTAAAAAATATATATATGTAACGGTTGTGACAACGTCACCTCAAACTTCGATGCCCCGAGTGGGAGTGGAACCCCGGTCTCCCACACCGCGGGCAGCAACACAGACCGCTATACCAAGCGGTGAATTCACTTCTAAGTACCGTGTCTATGCGTCTTTTGAGGATGTGAGAGTGAGTTTAACCCATAGCACCGCTACTCACCCCAGCCCTTCTTGACTGCGCTTCACGATACCATCCATTACATATATATATATATATATTTTTTTTTAATAAAAAATTCAAATGTTGATTTAGAATTTGAATGTCAACATTATGATCGAAGCTAACTGTGTTGACCAGCTCCTCTATACTACTGTGTTGACCTCTAACCTATACACTACTGTGTTGACCTCTAACCTCTATACTACTGTGTTGACCTCTGACCTCTACTCTACTGTGTTGACCAGGTTGACCTGCAGCCTTCTGGGAAGGTGATGGTGGCGGTGCAGTACTTCCTGGAGGGAGCGGAACCAGGTGAGAGGAACTAAGATGGAGCTGTTCTCTTTAGCTGTGAAAGGGTTAAAGGCCCCTGGTTATATTTCAGTTAGTTAAATAGTTAATTATATTGACCAATTTGTTTACACTGCTTGTGTTGTTTTTACTACCTGTACCCCCCATTCCCCCATGCTCAGTATATTTTTACTGTATTTATTTACTGTATATTTTATTCCATTTTTATTCTATTTTACTCTACTCTTATCCTAGGCAACTTGATTTGATTTGTGTTATTATTCTAATTCGTGACCTGTCCTGTCTAAATGTTTAAATGTTGAGCGATTTGCAGTGTCAAATTTCCCACGGGATAATACAAGTATTTCTATTCTATTCTGTTCTATTCTGTTACACTTGTTCTTTCAACGTCACGTCACGTCACGTCAGCTGGGACCTTAACCGGCACCCCGCGAGGCCAGACCCCATGCCCGCGCGAGGCGGTCGGGGTCGCATTGTGGTCGGAATTCTACATAACGCCTACCAGCTGTAACACGAGAGGTCACACAGAGAGGTCACACAGAGACAGAGAGGTCACACAGAGAGGTCACACAGAGAGGTCACACAGAGAGGTCACACAGAGAGGTCACACAGAGACAGAGAGGTCACACAGAGAGGTCACACAGACAGGTCACACAGAGAGGTCACACAGAGAGGTCACACAGAGAGGTCACACAGAGAGGTCACACAGACAGGTCACACAGAGAGGTCACACAGAGAGGTCACACAGAGAGGTCACACAGACACAGAGAGGTCACACAGAGAGGTCACACAGAGAGGTCACACAGAGAGGTCACACAGAGACAGAGAGGTCACACAGAGAGGTCACACAGAGAGGTCACACAGAGAGGTCACACAGACACAGAGAGGTCACACAGAGAGGTCACACAGAGAGGTCACACAGAGAGGTCACACAGACAGGTCACACAGAGAGGTCACACAGAGAGGTCACACAGAGAGGTCACACAGAGACAGAGAGGTCACACAGAGAGGTCACACAGAGAGGTCACACAGAGAGGTCACACAGACAGGTCACACAGAGAGGTCACACAGAGAGGTCACACAGAGAGGTCACACAGACAGGTCACACAGAGAGGTCACACAGAGAGGTCACACAGAGAGGTCACACAGAGAGGTCACACAGAGAGGTACACAGAGAGGTCACACAGAGAGGTCACACAGAGAGGTCACACAGAGAGGTCACACAGAGACAGAGAGGTCACACAGAGAGGTCACACAGAGAGGTCACACAGAGAGGTCACACAGAGAGGTCACACAGAGACAGAGAGGTCACACAGAGAGGTCACACAGAGAGGTCACACAGAGAGGTCACACAGAGAGGTCACACAGACACAGAGAGGTCACACAGAGAGGTCACACAGAGAGGTCACACAGAGAGGTCACACAGACACAGAGAGGTCACACAGAGAGGTCACACAGAGAGGTCACACAGAGAGGTCACACAGAGAGGTCACACAGACACAGAGAGGTCACATAGAGAGGTCACACAGAGAGGTCACACAGAGACAGAGAGGTCACACAGAGAGGTCACACAGAGAGGTCACACAGAGACAGAGAGGTCACACAGAGAGGTCACACAGAGAGGTCACACAGAGAGGTCACACAGACACAGAGAGGTCACATAGAGAGGTCACACAGAGAGGTCACACAGAGACAGAGAGGTCACACAGAGAGGTCACACAGAGAGGTCACACAGAGAGGTCACACAGAGAGGTCACACAGAGACAGAGAGGTCACACAGAGAGGTCACACAGAGAGGTCACACAGAGACAGAGAGGTCACACAGAGAGGTCACACAGAGAGGTCACACAGAGAGGTCACACAGAGAGGTCACACAGACACAGAGAGGTCACACAGAGAGGTCACACAGAGAGGTCACACAGAGAGGTCACACAGAGAGGTCACACAGAGAGGTCACACAGACACAGAGAGGTCACACAGAGAGGTCACACAGAGAGGTCACACAGAGAGGTCACACAGACATAGAGAGGTCACACAGATTACAGGCTAGCATGTGTCAATGATTAGTGTAGTGGCCGCTTGTCGCTCCCCAATGTACGACAAGCGTCATGCACCCACTTAGATAATTTCCTAACTCAGCAATCAAAGTTGTGGATGTTGAAATAGTTGAATGTCCAAGCTGCAGCTGATGGAGTTTACAGGGTTTTATTGTCCAAAGGAAAGATGAATGATGATGATGTTGAACAGAACAGTTGTCAGTTGTTTGTTATAGATAAGCAGTTCCAACAGTGAAAACAGGTTTGAAAGTGAATCCTCGGCAGGTGCATGCCTCTGATTAACAGAGCCTCTTATAATACAGGTGGTGTGCCCCCTAGTGTTCAAACATAAATACACCATTCAAACATAAATACATCATTACCATAAATATAATACAACTTCTAATAATGTCGGTTTTGGCTCTCTTACAATTAGTAACGACATTGATTTTGATGGTTTTTTTGTCATGTCTTTTTTTAAAGGTGGGAGTATTTCATTTTTAACCTGATATTACAAAAAGCAAAAAAAACATCAAAATCTGTGTTGTTGCTAATCATTGACATATGCTAGCCTGTAATAATAAACGGTTACAATTAGGGATGTCCGATATTATCGGCCTACCGATATTATCGGCCGATATTGGCATTAAAATGTGATATCGGAAATTATCTGTATCGGTTTAAAAAATAATAATAATTTGTTCTTTTTTTTTTACATTTATTTCACTTTTATTTACCCAGGTAAGCAAGTAAGAACAATTTCTGATTTAATTTATTGTCAAAAAGTATGCATAATGTTGTGTTAATTCCATGACAAGATATATGTAATGTTAATTACCTGAAATTATTACGTTTTTTGGGGGGGGAAACCCTGCATATATCGGTATCGGTTGATATCGGTATCGGAAATTAAGAGTTGGACAATATCGGTATATCGGTATCGGTAAAAAAGCCAATATGGAACATCCCTAGTTACAATTATTTCAACATATAATATTTTTATGCCGTTTTTGAAGAGGACAATTTAGTCCCCTAATAAAAATGAGGAAACTAGGAAATTAGGGCATTCTGAGGTGTTCTGACCCGTCTCTGTAGAGGTTCTGACCCGTCTCTGTAGAGGTTCTGACCCATCTCTGTAGAGGTTCTGACCCATCTCTGTAGAGGTTCTGACCCGTCTCTGTAGAGGTTCTGACCCATCTCTGTAGAGGTTCTGACCCATCTCTGTAGAGGTTCTGACCCGTCTCTGTAGAGGTTCTGAGGTGTTCTGACCCGTCTCTGTAGAGGTTCTGACCCGTCTCTGTAGAGGTTCTGAGGTGTTCTGACCCGTCTCTGTAGAGGTTCTGACCCGTCTCTGTAGAGGTTCTGAGGTGTTCTGACCCATCTCTGTAGAGGTTCTGACCCGTCTCTGTAGAGGTTCTGAGGTGTTCTGACCCATCTCTGTAGAGGTTCTGACCCATCTCTGTAGAGGTTCTGACCCGTCTCTGTAGAGGTTCTGAGGTGTTCTGACCCGTCTCTGTAGAGGTTCTTAGGTGTTCTGACCCGTCTCTGTAGAGGTTCTTAGGTGTTCTGACCCATCTCTGTAGAAGTTCTGAGGTGCTCTGCCCCGTCTCTGCCCCGTCTCTGTAGAGGTTCTGCCCCGTCTCTGCCCCGTCTCTGACCCGTCTCTGCCCCGTCTCTGTCCCGTCTCTGCCCCGTCTCTAGAGGTTCTGCCCCGTCTCTGCCCCGTCTCTGCCCCGTCTCTGACCCGTCTCTGACCCGTCTCTAGAGGTTCTGCCCCGTCTCTGACCCGTCTCTAGAGGTTCTGCCCCGTCTCTGACCCGTCTCTGACCCGTCTCTGACCCGTCTCTGCCCCGTCTCTGACCCGTCTCTGCCCCGTCTCTGACCCGTCTCTGCCCCGTCTCTGCCCCGTCTCTGCCCCGTCTCTGCCCCGTCTCTGCCCCGTCTCTGCCCCGTCTCTGACCCGTCTCTGACCCGTCTCTGCCCCGTCTCTAGAGGTTCTGCCCCGTCTCTGCCCCGTCTCTGCCCCGTCTCTGCCCCGTCTCTGCCCCGTCTCTGACCCGTCTCTGCCCCGTCTCTGCCCCGTCTCTGCCCCGTCTCTGCCCCGTCTCTAGAGGTTCTGCCCCGTCTCTGCCCCGTCTCTAGAGGTTCTGCCCCGTCTCTGCCCCGTCTCTGCCCCGTCTCTGCCCCGTCTCTAGAGGTTCTGCCCCGTCTCTGCCCCGTCTCTGCCCCGTCTCTGCCCCGTCTCTGCCCCGTCTCTAGAGGTTCTGCCCCGTCTCTGACCCGTCTCTGACCCGTCTCTGCCCCGTCTCTGCCCCGTCTCTGCCCCGTCTCTGCCCCGTCTCTGCCCCGTCTCTGACCCGTCTCTGACCCGTCTCTGCCCCGTCTCTGCCCCGTCTCTGACCCGTCTCTGCCCCGTCTCTAGAGGTTCTGCCCCGTCTCTGCCCCGTCTCTGCCCCGTCTCTAGAGGTTCTGCCCCGTCTCTGCCCCGTCTCTGCCCCGTCTCTGACCCGTCTCTAGAGGTTCTGCCCCGTCTCTGACCCGTCTCTGCCCCGTCTCTGCCCCGTCTCTGCCCCGTCTCTGCCCCGTCTCTGCCCCGTCTCTAGAGGTTCTGCCCCGTCTCTGCCCCGTCTCTGCCCCGTCTCTGCCCCGTCTCTAGAGGTTCTGCCCCGTCTCTGCCCCGTCTCTGACCCGTCTCTGCCCCGTCTCTAGAGGTTCTGCCCCATCTCTGACCCGTCTCTTCCCCGTCTCTGCCCCGTCTCTGACCCGTCTCTGCCCCGTCTCTGCCCCGTCTCTGACCCGTCTCTAGAGGTTCTGCCCCGTCTCTGACCCGTCTCTGCCCCGTCTCTGCCCCGTCTCTGCCCCGTCTCTTCCCCGTCTCTGCCCCGTCTCTGACCCGTCTCTGACCCGTCTCTGCCCCGTCTCTGACCCGTCTCTGCCCCGTCTCTGCCCCGTCTCTGACCCGTCTCTAGAGGTTCTGCCCCGTCTCTGCCCCGTCTCTGCCCCGTCTCTGACCCGTCTCTGCCCCGTCTCTGCCCCGTCTCTGCCCCGTCTCTGCCCCGTCTCTGCCCCGTCTCTGACCCGTCTCTGCCCCGTCTCTGACCCGTCTCTAGAGGTTCTGCCCCGTCTCTGACCCGTCTCTGCCCCGTCTCTGACCCGTCTCTGCCCCGTCTCTGACCCGTCTCTAGAGGTTCTGCCCCGTCTCTGACCCGTCTCTGCCCCGTCTCTGCCCCGTCTCTGCCCCGTCTCTGACCCGTCTCTGCCCCGTCTCTGCCCCGTCTCTGCCCCGTCTCTGACCCGTCTCTGACCCGTCTCTGCCCCGTCTCTGACCCGTCTCTAGAGGTTCTGCCCCGTCTCTGACCCGTCTCTGCCCCGTCTCTGCCCCGTCTCTGCCCCGTCTCTGCCCCGTCTCTGCCCCGTCTCTTCCCCGTCTCTGCCCCGTCTCTGACCCGTCTCTGACCCGTCTCTGCCCCGTCTCTGACCCGTCTCTGCCCCGTCTCTGCCCCGTCTCTGACCCGTCTCTAGAGGTTCTGCCCCGTCTCTGCCCCGTCTCTGCCCCGTCTCTGACCCGTCTCTGCCCCGTCTCTGCCCCGTCTCTGCCCCGTCTCTGCCCCGTCTCTGACCCGTCTCTGCCCCGTCTCTGACCCGTCTCTAGAGGTTCTGCCCCGTCTCTGACCCGTCTCTGCCCCGTCTCTGCCCCGTCTCTGCCCCGTCTCTGACCCGTCTCTGCCCCGTCTCTGCCCCGTCTCTGCCCCGTCTCTGCCCCGTCTCTGCCCCGTCTCTGACCCGTCTCTGCCCCGTCTCTGCCCCGTCTCTGCCCCGTCTCTAGAGGTGGGGGTCAGCAGCCAGCAGCAGCAGCAGCAGCAGGAGGAGCAGGAAGCCCCCACGCTGCACCGCAGACGAGGAGCCATCAAACAGGCCAAGATCCACTTCATCAAGAACCACGAGTTCATCGCCACCTTCTTCAGACAGCCCACCTTCTGCTCCGTCTGCAGGGAGTTCGTCTGGTCAGTACAGCCTGCCTGCCCCCTCAACCCTAACCCTAACCCTGCCCCCTCAACCCTAACCCTAACCCTGCCCCCTCAACCCTAACCCTAACCCTGCCCCCTCAACCCTAACCCTGCCCCCTCAACCCTAACCCTGACCCTGACCCTGCCCCCTCAACCCTGACCCTGACCCTGCCCCCTCAACCCTGACCCTTCCCCCTCAACCCTGACCCTGACCCTGCCCCCTCAACCCTAACCCTAACCCAGGGGTCGGCAACCTGCGGCCTCGAGGCCGCATGCGGCTCTTTAGCCAATCAGCTGCGGCTCCCTGGCCAAAAAAAATGTATTTAAAAAAAAAAATCTTATTTTGGAGATCGATGTCATACTGTGACACTGAAATGAAAAAATATTTCATCAACTAAGATATTTAGTCAACAAAAGGCTTACCTGTATGCCTGATATGTGGTGCGAAATTTGCGAACAATGAAAAATGTACTTTTTATTTTATAGATTTTCCACAAATAAGGGAAGGAGTCTAATAGAGCTGCATAGTTCAGGGTTTTATTTCGTGTTTTTTCTCCTTTTCTGTGTTTTATTTCAAAGTAGGTCTACACATGGTATTCTTTTTTCAAAGTGGACTACTTTCTATTTTATAAATGTTCCACAAATAAGGGAAGGACTCAAATATACCTGAATAGTTCAGGGTTTTATTTCAAAGTCGGTCTACAGACACCAGTGTTTTGTCTCCTCTTCTGTGTTTTATTTAAAAATAGGTCTAGTACATAGCCAGTATTTTTTCTCCTCTTCATAAGAGTTTGAGGTTTTTCTTTGGTAAAAACAGGTAAAAACAGCAATTAAAAAGTCAAAGAATTTCTTTTTGTTTCTTTATAATCCCATTAATGCAACAAACTGTGTGCTATAAGTATAAAGTATAATAAATCGCAAATTACTTTGGGTATGCAATTGTCAGGTGTTTTATGCTAAATGTGGGGTATGCTTGGGGATATATAAAACGTTATACACTGTGTTATCTTCATTTTAAGGGTAAATAGGTTGTGCGGCTCCCTGAGCATTTTATTTTGTGGGACGGGGGAAAAGTGGCTCTTTTGATAGTAAAGGTTGCTGACCCCTGGGCTAACCCGTCTGCAGGGAGTTCGTCTGGTCAGTACAGCCTGCCTGCCCCCTCATATTTGAATATTCAGAGTTAATTATATTGTCTACACTGTTTATTTTTCTCATATTTTAATATTCAGAGTTAATTATATTGTCTACACTGTTTATTTTTCTCATATTTGAATATTCAGAGTTAATTATATTGTCTACACTGTTTATTTTTCTCATATTTTAATATTCAGACTCCAGAGTTAATTATATTGTCTACACTGTCTATTTTTCTCATATTTCTATATTCAAAGTTAATTATATTGTTTACACTGTTTATGTTACTCATCTTTTTATATTCAGATCTCATTTGATTGCCTATATTTATGTATTTCTACTATGCTGCTATGACGCCCGAATTTCCCCAAGGGGATCAATAAAGGAATATCTTATCTTCAGTTGCGGCATCGTGATAGTAATGAGTTGTTCGCAAACTAATCCTTTTTGAACAGCTCTCTTTGAGGGAAGTTCTTCTTTGTGACCCCGAGAAGAATCACTTAGGTAGCCCTGCTAGTGTTGGGGTTAGGGTTAGAAGACTCGAGAAGAATCACTTAGGTAGCTCTGCTAGTGTTGGGGTTAGGGTTAGAAGACTCGAGAAGAATCACTTAGGTAGTCCTGCTAGTGTTGGGGTTAGGGTTAGAAGACTTGAGAAGAATCACTTAGGTAGCCCTGCTAGTGTTGGGGTTAGGGTTAGAAGACTCGAGAAGAATCACTTAGGTAGCCCTGCTAGTGTTGGGGTTAGGGTTAGAAGACTCGAGAAGAATCACTTAGGTAGTCCTGCTAGTGTTGGGGTTAGGGTTAGAAGACTCGAGAAGAATCACTTAGGTAGCCCTGCTAGTGTTGGGGTTAGGGTTAGAAGACTCGAGAAGAATCACTTAGGTAGTCCTGCTAGTGTTGGGGTTAGGGTTAGAAGACTCGAGAAGAATCACTTAGGTAGCTCTGCTAGTGTTGGGGTTAGGGTTAGAAGACTCGAGAAGAATCACTTAGGTAGTCCTGCTAGTGTTGGGGTTAGGGTTAGAAGACTTGAGAAGAATCACTTAGGTAGCCCTGCTAGTGTTGGGGTTAGGGTTAGAAGACTCGAGAAGAATCACTTAGGTAGCCCTGCTAGTGTTGGGGTTAGGGTTAGAAGACTCGAGAAGAATCACTTAGGTAGCCCTGCTAGTGTTGGGGTTAGGGTTAGAAGACTCGAGAAGAATCACTTAGGTAGTCCTGCTAGTGTTGGGGTTAGGGTTAGAAGACTCGAGAAGAATCACTTAGGTAGTCCTGCTAGTGTTGGGGTTAGGGTTAGAAGACTCGAGAAGAATCACTTAGGTAGCCCTGCTAGTGTTGGGGTTAGGGTTAGAAGACTCGAGAAGAATCACTTAGGTAGCCCTGCTAGTGTTGGGGTTAGGGTTAGAAGACTCGAGAAGAATCACTTAGGTAGCCCTGCTAGTGTTGGGGTTAGGGTTAGAAGACTCGAGAAGAATCACTTAGGTAGCCCTGCTAGTGTTGGGGTTAGGGTTAGAAGACTCGAGAAGAATCACTTAGGTAGCCCTGCTAGTGTTGGGGTTAGGGTTAGAAGACTTGAGAAGAATCACTTAGGTAGCCCTGCTAGTGTTGGGGTTAGGGTTAGAAGACTCGAGAAGAATCACTTAGGTAGCCCTGCTAGTGTTGGGGTTAGGGTTAGAAGACTTGAGAAGAATCACTTAGGTAGCCCTGCTAGTGTTGGGGTTAGGGTTAGAAGACTCGAGAAGAATCACTTAGGTAGCCCTGCTAGTGTTGGGGTTAGGGTTAGAAGACTCGAGAAGAATCACTTAGGTAGCCCTGCTAGTGTTGGGGTTAGGGTTAGAAGACTCGAGAAGAATCACTTAGGTAGCCCTGCTAGTGTTGGGGTTAGGGTTAGAAGACTTGAGAAGAATCACTTAGGTAGCCCTGCTAGTGTTGGGGTTAGGGTTAGAAGACTCGAGAAGAATCACTTAGGTAGCCCTGCTAGTGTTGGGGTTAGGGTTAGAAGACTCGAGAAGAATCACTTAGGTAGTCCTGCTAGTTTGCACGTTTATTCTTTTATCCGTGCTCACGCATTCAGAGGCCTCCCTGGACCTGAGATTGTGTTTTGCTGTGAAAACTCACCCTAGACGAAACCTTTCACCCGCCGCCGCCATCCTTTTGTGATCATGATCAGTTGTCGTCAATCACCTGTAAGTCACAGGAAGACCTGGAAGACGTTTTTTGAGCTAGACTGTAAAGTTTGTATTTTAAAAACAATGATTTTTAATTACCAACAATGAGTAAGTCGGCTATTCTTGGTCCTTGCTCCACAATGGTGGAACGAACTTCCCACCACAGTCAGGACAGCTGAAACACAATTCGTCGTCGACTAGAAACACTTTTCTTGAACCAATACCAGAAGTGAAAAAATATATACTAACCTTGTAACCTTGGACTGTCTTTTACTACTATGCACTACTAAGGAATCTACCTTGCCTATATTACACCCTACTATGCTAATTATGTCTATACTACTATACACTCAAGTCTAGCACTCAAGTTTAACACTGTTTGACGAACGATCTTACTGACCCTTAGCTGCCAGAGTTGTACCTTGTCGTACAGAACCTTCCTGCTGACCTGTTGTACAGAACCTTCCTGCTGACTTGTCGTACAGAACCTTCCTGCTGACTTGTCGTACAGAACCTTCCTGCTGACTTGTTGTACAGAACCTTCCTGCTGACTTGTTGTACAGAACCTTCCTGCTGACTTGTTGTACAGAACCTTCCTGCTGACTTGTTGTACAGAACCTTCCTGCTGACTTGTCGTACAGAACCTTCCTGTTGACCTGTTGTACAGAACCTTCCTGCTGACCTGTTGTACAGAACCTTCCTGCTGACTTGTCGTACAGAACCTTCCTGCTGACTTGTTGTACAGAACCTTCCTGCTGACCTGTTGTACAGAACCTTCCTGCTGACTTGTTGTACAGAACCTTCCTGCTGACTTGTTGTACAGAACCTTCCTGCTGACTTGTCGTACAGAACCTTCCTGCTGACTTGTTGTACAGAACCGTCCTGCTGACTTGTCGTACAGAACCTTCCTGCTGACTTGTTGTACAGAACCTTCCTGCTGACTTGTCGTACAGAACCTTCCTGCTGACTTGTTGTACAGAACATTCCTGCTGACTTGTTGTACAGAACCTTCCTGCTGACCTGTTGTACAGAACCTTCCTGCTGACTTGTTGTACAGAACCTTCCTGCTGACTTGTTGTACAGAACCGTCCTGCTGACTTGTTGTACAGAACCTTCCTGCTGACTTGTTGTACAGAACCTTCCTGCTGACTTGTTGTACAGAACCTTCCTGCTGACTTGTTGTACAGAACTTGTAAGTCGCTTTGGATAAAAGTGTTCAGCTAGATGTAAATGTAAACATTAGCCAATCTAATTACATACAGCATGCGTTGCAAAATGATTGCGGAGAATCTAAAGTAGACGTAGACGGTACTAAATAGTGGTGGGGGGAAATATCGATACAGTATACTCAGGTACATGCAACACAGATTACAGTGTTGACATCTGTCTGCTTGAGAAAATCCCATTAGCTGCAATAGAAATTATTGATGTGAGATGAACAGACTGAAAACTTTATTTTATTAGATAAAACATGTTGACAAAGTTTTACTTTGCAGTTGAAAAAAGGTAATAAATCGCAATATTAATATCGCAATATTAATATCGCAATACTCAGCATATTGCAATATATTTTTTAATCACAATACTATCGTATCGTGACTTAAGTATCGTGATATCGTATCGTGAGGCCGCTGGTGATTCCCACCCCTGGTACTAAATGGGCTGTAACCCTAGTATTCTCCTTTTTAAAAGCAGACCCTGATAAACAGAGGGCCATGGCTCTAACAATACAGCTCATTATCAAGACAAACGATTAATCAGCCAACCTTGTCTCCAGTCATTGTTTAATTTTTTGCACTTTGCAGATTTTCAACCTTAATCCTATCGTTCTGTTGTGAACATGACATGAGATTATCTGTGAGCAGGACATGAGATTATCTGTGAGCAGGACATGAGATTATCTGTGAGCAGGACATGAGATTATCTGTGAGCAGGACATGAGATTATCTGTGAGCAGGACATGAGATTATCTGTGAGCAGGACATGAGATTATCTGTGAACATGACATGAGATTATCTGTGAGCAGGACATGAGATTATCTGTGAGCAGGACATGAGATTATCTGTGAGCAGGACATGAGATTATCTGTGAGCAGGACATGAGATTATCTGTGAACAGGACATGAGATTATCTGTGAACAGGACATGAGATTATCTGTGAGCAGGACATGAGATTATCTGTGAACAGGACATGAGATTATCTGTGAGCAGGACATGAGATTATCTGTGAGCAGGACATGAGATTATCTGTGAGCAGGACATGAGATTATCTGTGAGCAGGACATGAGATTATCTGTGAGCAGGACATGAGATTATCACCTGCTGCTGTTTCTCGAGAGCTCGGCACCCTGGGAAATTCCTCCGGGTGATGTCACCGAGAGGAGAGCAGACCTCTAGCGACCTGCAGATTAGAGGCTGTCCTCTCTGTGACATCATGTCCTCTCTGTGACATCATGGGGTCCTCTCTGTGACATCATGGGGTCCTCTCTGTGACATCATGGGGTCCTCTCTGTGACATCATGTCCTCTCTGTGACATCATGGTGTCCTCTCTGTGACATCATGGGGTCCTCTCTGTGACATCATGTCCTCTCTGTGACATAATGTCCTCTCTGTGACATCATGGTGTCCTCTCTGTGACATCATGGTGTCCTCTCTGTGACATCATGGGGTCCTCTCTGTGACATCATGTCCTCTCTGTGACATCATGTCCTCTCTGTGACATCATGTCCTCTCTGTGACATCATGGTGTCCTCTCTGTGACATCATGGGGTCCTCTCTGTGACATCATGTCCTCTCTGTGACATCATGTCCTCTCTGTGACATCATGGTGTCCTCTATGTGACATCATGTCCTCTGTGACATCATGTCCTCTCTGTGACATCATGTCCTCTCTGTGACATCATGTCCTCTCTGTGACATCATGGGGTCCTCTCTGTGACATCATGGGGTCCTCTCTGTGACATCATGTCCTCTCTGTGACATCATGTCCTCTCTGTGACATCATGTCCTCTCTGTGACATCATGGTGTCCTCTCTGTGACACCATGTCCTCTCTGTGACATCATGTCCTCTCTGTGACATCATGGTGTCCTCTATGTGACATCATGTCCTCTCTGTGACATCATGGTGTCCTCTCTGTGACATCATGTCCTCTCTGTGACATCATGTCTTCTCTGTGACATCATGTCCTCTCTGTGACATCATGTCCTCTCTGTGACATCATGGTGTCCTCTCTGTGACATCATGTCCTCTCTGTGACATCATGTCCTCTCTGTGACATCATAGTGTCCTCTCTGTGACATCATGTCCTCTATGTGACATCATGTCCTCTCTGTGACATCATGGTGTCCTCTCTGTGACATCATGTCCTCTCTGTGACATCATGTCCTCTCTGTGACATCATGTCCTCTCTGTGACATCATGGTGTCCTCTCTGTGACATCATGTCCTCTCTGTGACATCATGGGGTCCTCTCTGTGACATCATGTCCTCTCTGTGACATCATGGGGTCCTCTCTGTGACATCATGTCCTCTCTGTGACATCATGTCCTCTCTGTGACATCATGTCCTCTCTGTGACATAATGTCCTCTCTGTGACATCATGGGGTCCTCTCTGTGACATCATGGTGTCCTCTCTGTGACATCATGGTGTCCTCTCTG
This sequence comes from Notolepis coatsorum, assembly GCF_963971535.1. NCBI lineage: Eukaryota > Metazoa > Chordata > Actinopteri > Aulopiformes > Paralepididae > Notolepis > Notolepis coatsorum. The sequence continues at coordinate 12,870,802 of NC_140170.1, read as the reverse complement.
TGACATCATGGGGTCCTCTCTGTGACATCATGTCCTCTCTGTGACATCATGTCCTCTCTGTGACATAATGTCCTCTCTGTGACATCATGGCCTCTCTGTGACATCATGTCCTCTCTGTGACATCATGTCCTCTCTGTGACATCATGGGGTCCTCTCTGTGACATCATGTCCTCTCTGTGACATCATGTCCTTTCTGTGACATGGGGTCCTCTCTGACATCATGTCCTCTCTGTGACATCATGGTGTCCTCTATGTGACATCATGGGGTCCTCTCTGTGACATCATGTCCCCTCTGTGACATAATGTCCTCTCTGTGACATCATGGGGTCCTCTCTGTGACATCATGGGGTCCTCTCTGTGACATCATGGGGTCCTCTCTGTGACATCATGGGGTCCTCTCTGTGACATCATGGGGTCCTCTCTGTGACATCATGGGGTCCTCTCTGTGACATCATGGTGTCCTCTCTGTGACATCATGGGGTCCTCTCTGTGACATCATGTCCTCTCTGTGACATAATGTCCTCTCTGTGACATCATGGTGTCCTCTCTGTGACATCATGGTGTCCTCTCTGTGACATCATGGGGTCCTCTCTGTGACATCATGGTGTCCTCTCTGTGACATCATGGGGTCCTCTCTGTGACATCATGTCCTCTCTGTGACATCATGTCCTCTCTGTGACATCATGGTGTCCTCTCTGTGACATCATGGGGTCCTCTCTGTGACATCATGTCCTCTCTGTGACATCATGTCCTCTCTGTGACATCATGGTGTCCTCTATGTGACATCATGTCCTCTGTGACATCATGTCCTCTCTGTGACATCATGTCCTCTCTGTGACATCATGGGGTCCTCTCTGTGACATCATGTCCTCTCTGTGACATCATGTCCTCTCTGTGACATCATGTCCTCTCTGTGACATCATGGTGTCCTCTCTGTGACACCATGTCCTCTCTGTGACATCATGTCCTCTCTGTGACATCATGGTGTCCTCTCTGTGACATCATGTCCTCTCTGTGACATCATGTCCTCTCTGTGACATCATGTCCTCTCTGTGACATCATGGTGTCCTCTCTGTGACATCATGTCCTCTCTGTGACATCATGTCCTCTCTGTGACATCATGGTGTCCTCTCTGTGACATCATGTCCTCTATGTGACATCATGTCCTCTCTGTGACATCATGGTGTCCTCTCTGTGACATCATGTCCTCTCTGTGACATCATGGGGTCCTCTCTGTGACATCATGGTGTCCTCTCTGTGACATCATGGTGTCCTCTCTGTGACATCATGGGGTCCTCTCTGTGACATCATGTCCTCTCTGTGACATCATGTCCTCTCTGTGACATCATGTCCTCTCTGTGACATAATGTCCTCTCTGTGACATCATGGCCTCTCTGTGACATCATGTCCTCTCTGTGACATCATGTCCTCTCTGTGACATCATGGGGTCCTCTCTGTGACATCATGTCCTCTC
>NC_140170.1:12614328-12864328 GCF_963971535.1 Notolepis coatsorum | reverse complement strand
CTGCTGTGGGGCGTGGTCAAGCAAGGCCTCAAGTGTGAAGGTAGGCTGCTGTGGGGCGTGGTCAAGCAAGGCCTCAAGTGTGAAGGTAGCCTGCTGTGGGGCGTGGTCAAACAAGGCCTCAAGTGTGAAGGTAGCCTGCTGTGGGGCATGGTCAAGCAAGGCCTCAAGTGTGAAGGTAAGCTGCTGTGGGGCGTGGTCAAGCAAGGCCTCAAGTGTGAAGGTAGCCTGCTGTGGGGCGTGGTCAAGCAAGGCCTCAAGTGTGAAGGTAGGCTGCTGTGGGGCATGGTCAAGCAAGGCCTCAAGTGTGAAGGTAGGCTGCTGTGGGGCGTGGTCAAGCAAGGCCTCAAGTGTGAAGGTAGGCTGCTGTGGGGCGTGGTCAAGCAAGGCCTCAAGTGTGAAGGTAGGCTGCTGTGGGGCGTGGTCAAGCAAGGCCTCAAGTGTGAAGGTAGGCTGCTGTGGGGCGTGGTCAAGCAAGGCCTCAAGTGTGAAGGTAGGCTGCTGTGGGGCGTGGTCAAGCAAGGCCTCAAGTGTGAAGGTAGGCTGCTGTGGGGCGTGGTCAAGCAAGGCCTCAAGTGTGAAGGTAAGCTGCTCTTAGTCCCTTAGTCCCTTAGTCTCTTAGTCCCTTAGTCCCTTAGTATCTTAGTCCCTTAGTCTCTTAGTATCTTAATCCCTTAGTCCCTTAGTCTCTTAGTCCCTTAGTCTCTTAGTCCCTTAGTCTCTTAGTCTCTTAGTCCCTTAGTCTCTTAGTCTCTTAGTCTCTTAGTCTCTTAGTCTCTTAGTCCCTTAGTCTCTTAGGGCCCGCGTCCATTTACCGCATATTTCTGGGCGCAATCGTCTTTTTTCAATTGTTCCCAATGAGGACAGAGCGTATGCGGCCGCATGCTGCTGCCTATAGGAAATGCGCTGCGGTCAGCTTCTTTTTTCAGCGCCTTTCAGTTTATTTGTGCGGCAGCACCCAGCGTTTAAAGTTGAAACTTTCTGAACTTTTCAGAGTGATGAGCTGAGCGCATTTTCAGACAACCAATCACAGCCAATCATAATAATAATAATAATAATAATAATAGATTAAATTTGTACCGCACTTTATATTTGCGAGAATCTCAAAGTGCTACAGGAGATAAAGATAAAAAGTTAAATGAATAAAACAATTAAAATGAATAAAACGGAACATAAAAGTAGAATAAAATAAAATAATAATAAAATGAATAGAAGTAAAAATTTAAGTAAAAGAATAAAAAAAAAAATGTAGGCCCCTTTTAAAAGCCTCTGCGGATTGTGGTGCTCTCAGGTGGATGGGGATAGCATTCCACAGTCTGGGTGCGGCAGAGCAGAAGGCGCGATCGCCCATGGTGTGCAGCTTAGTCCTGGGGGCTTTGAGGAGGTAGGCTGTGCCGGAGCGGAGGGAGCGTGAGGAGGACTGGGGGGTGAGGAGTTCCTTGAGGTAGGCAGGGGCACCACCGTGTACGCACTGGTGAGTGAGGAGGGAGACCTTGTACTCAATCCTGTGTTCCACGGGGAGCCAGTGAAGTGATCTTAGTGATGTGGTCATATTTGCGCACCCTCATCAGGATCCTAGCAGCGACATTCTGGATGGTTTGCAGTTTTTGAATGTTTTTACTAGGGATCCCGATGAGGAGTGCATTGCAATAGTCCAATGTGTTGGTTAGTGATGGTGTGCATGATGGGGTGTGTTGGTTAGTGTTGGTGTGTGTTGGTTAGTGATGGTGTGCATGATGGGGTGTGTTGGTTAGTGTTGGTGTGTGTTGGTTAGTGATGGTGTGTGTTGGTTAGTGATGGTGTGCATGATGGGGTGTGTTGGTTAGTGTTGGTGTGTGTTGGTTAGTGATGGTGTGCATGATGGTGTGTGTTGGTTAGTGTTGGTGTGTGTTGGTTAGTGATGGTGTGTGTTGGTTAGTGTTGGTTAGTGTTGGTTAGTGATGGTGTGTGTTGGTTAGTGTTGGTTAGTGTTGGTTAGTGATGGTGTGTGTTGGTGTGTGTTGGTTAGTGTTGGTGTGTGTTGGTTAGTGTTGGTGTGTGTTGGTTAGTGATGGTGTGTGTTGGTGTGTGTTGGTTAGTGTTGGTGTGTGTTGGTTAGTGTTGGTGTGTGTTGGTTAGTGTTGGTGTGTGTTGGTTAGTGATGGTGTGTGTTGGTTAGTGTTGGTGTGTGTTGGTGTGTGTTGGTTAGTGTTGGTGTGTGTTGGTGTGTGTTGGTTAGTGTTGGTGTGTGTTGGTTAGTGTTGGTTAGTGTTGGTGTGTGTTGGTGTGTGTTGGTTAGTGTTGGTGTGTGTTGGTGTGTGTTGGTTAGTGTTGGTGTGTGTTTGTGTGCATGATGGGGTGTGTTGGTTAGTGTTGGTTAGTGTTGGTGTGTGTGTTGGTTAGTGTTGGTGTGTGTTTGTGTGCATGATGGGGTGTGTTGGTTAGTGATGGTTAGTGTTGGTGTGTGTTGGTTAGTGATGGTGTGTGTTGGTTAGTGATGGTGTGTGTTGGTTAGTGATGGGGTGTGTTGGTTAGTGATGGTGTGTGTTGGTTAGTGTTGGTGTGTGTTGGTTAGTGATGGTGTGTGTTGGTTAGTGTTGGTGTGTGTTGGTTAGTGTTGGTTAGTGATGGTTAGTGATGGTGTGTGTTGGTTAGTGTTGGTGTGTGTTGGTTAGTGTTGGTTAGTGATGGTTAGTGATGGTGTGTGTTGGTTAGTGTTGGTGTGTGTTGGTTAGTGTTGGTGTGTGTTGGTTAGTGTTGGTGTGTGTTGGTTAGTGATGGTTAGTGTTGGTTAGTGTTGGTGTGTGTTGGTTAGTGTTGGTGTGTGTTGGTTAGTGTTGGTGTGTGTTGGTTAGTGTTGGTGTGTGTTGGTTAGTGTTGGTGTGTGTTGGTTAGTGATGGTGTGTGTTGGTTAGTGTTGGTGTGTGTTGGTTAGTGATGGTGTGTGTTGGTTAGTGTTGGTGTGTGTTGGTTAGTGATGGTGTGTGTTAGGGATGCCCCGATCACGTTTTTTGCCACCGATACCGATCACCGATCGTCGTGAGCCATATCGGCCGATACCGATCCGATACCGATCGTTTTTGATTAAAAAGAAATTAAAAATTATTTTATATAAATTTTTTTTATTTTTTTTATTTTTTTTAATAAAATATATATATTATATAATTAGACTTGTACTTGTATTATCTGCGAGACATCGCCACCACGCAACAAGCTCCACTGTCTGTGTGTACTCTAGTAGCCTCCAGCTACGGCCAGGATTCTCCGGAGCTGCACCTGGACCTATACTCGAGTAGCCTCGAGCAGAGCTACGGCCAGGATTCTCCGGCGCTGCACCTGGACCCTATTGGCATAACGTTACTTAACTGTGCTCAGCAAGCCCTCAGCTCGAATACGCATCGAATCAGTGTTATAAGACATTGATATCAGGAGCTATCTGTAGCTACTGCTAGCCGGATATATAACGTTAATACAACGCCTCAGTGAATTATTTAGTTCAATGGGACATTTCGTTTTGAACGGTGAACTAACTTGCGCTAACGTGAGCTAACAGGTAGCATACACGTCTCTACTAGACTTTGTGGAGCGTTTGTTGATGTCAGGAGCTATCGGTAGCTGGCCGACTAGATGTTATAAGACATTGATATAAGACATTGATATCAGGAGCTACTGCTAGCCGGCTAGATGACGTTAAGACAACTATTTAGTTCAATCGGACATTTCGTTTTGAACGGTGAACTAACGTCAGCTAACGCAAGCTAACGGAGATATCAACATGGACCACTAGACTTCTGGGGCATTTGTTGATATCCGGAGCTATCAGTAGCTAGCCGGCTAAATACCGTTAGACAATGCCTACTAAAAGTGAATAGTTGACTGGGTAATTTTGTTTAAACAGTAACGATAGCTAGGTAGCTAACGTTAGCTCAGGTCGAATGCACTATCTAGACTCAGCAGAGGAGGTCCGCCTCCTCTGTGTTTACAAACTACACGGGTACGGGCGGGGCTAGGGAGGAGGAGCAGTTTGCAGGTCCTGTGCGTCTGAGACAAGCGAGTGAGATATCCACTTGATCAGTTTCCGCGATCGGCGAATATGACTAATTATCGGAATTCCCCGATCGCATATTTATACTGATTATCGGCCGATAACGATCGGTGGCCGATCGATCGGGGCATCCCTAGTGTGTGTTGGTTAGTGTTGGTGTGTGTTGGTTAGTGATGGTGTGTGTTGGTTAGTGTTGGTTAGTGTTGGTTAGTGTTGGTGTGTGTTGGTTAGTGTTGGTGTGTGTTGGTTAGTGTTGGTGTGTGTTGGTTAGTGTTGGTGTGTGTTGGTTAGTGATGGTGTGTGTTGGTTAGTGTTGGTGTGTGTTGGTTAGTGATGGGGTGTGTTGGTTAGTGATGGTGTGTGTTGGTTAGTGTTGGTGTGTGTTGGTTAGTGTTGGTGTGTGCTGGTTAGTGATGGGGTGTGTTGGTTAGTGATGGTGTGTGTTGGTTAGTGATGGTTAGTGATGGTGTGTGTTGGTTAGTGTTGGTGTGTGTTGGTTAGTGTTGGTGTGTGTTGGTTAGTGATGGTTAGTGTTGGTGTGTGTTGGTTAGTGATGGTTAGTGTTGGTGTGTGTTGGTTAGTGTTGGTGTGTGTTGGTTAGTGATGGTTAGTGTTGGTGTGTGTTGGTTAGTGATGGTTAGTGTTGGTGTGTGTTGGTTAGTGTTGGTGTGTGTTGGTTAGTGATGGTGTGTGTTGGTTAGTGATGGTGTGTGTTGGTTAGTGATGGTTAGTGTTGGTGTGTGTTGGTTAGTGATGGTTAGTGTTGGTGTGTGTTGGTTAGTGTTGGTGTGTGTTGGTTAGTGTTGGTGTGTGTTGGTTAGTGTTGGTGTGTGTTGGTTAGTGATGGTGTGTGTTGGTTAGTGTTGGTGTGTGTTGGTTAGTGTTGGTGTGTGTTGGTTAGTGATGGTGTGTGTTGGTGTGTGTTGGTTAGTGATGGTGTGCATGATGGGGTGTGTTGGTTAGTGTTGGTGTGTGTTGGTTAGTGTTGGTGTGTGTTGGTTAGTGATGGTTAGTGTTGGTGTGTGTTGGTTAGTGTTGGTTAGTGATGGTTAGTGTTGGTGTGTGTTGGTTAGTGTTGGTGTGTGTTGGTTAGTGATGGTTAGTGTTGGTGTGTGTTGGTTAGTGATGGTTAGTGATGGTGTGTGTTGGTTAGTGTTGGTTAGTGATGGTTAGTGTTGGTGTGTGTTGGTTAGTGTTGGTGTGTGTTGGTTAGTGATGGTTAGTGTTGGTGTGTGTTGGTTAGTGTTGGTGTGTGTTGGTTAGTGTTGGTGTGTGTTGGTTAGTGTTGGTGTGTGTTGGTTAGTGATGGTTAGTGTTGGTGTGTGTTGGTTAGTGATGGTGTGTGTTGGTTAGTGTTGGTTAGTGTTGGTGTGTGTTGGTTAGTGTTGGTGTTAGGGCTGGGCGATATGGAAAAAAATTATATCGCGATAACGATATGATAATTTTATTTTATTTCTCGATATCGATAATTATCGAATTGTTATAAGTATTAAAAAAAAAAAAAATTAACAACAGATGTATGTTTATTTTGCAGCAATTCTTTGTCGTTGCCGCCATCTTTAGTGTTACATCCCCTCACACTCCAGTTCTCAGGCTGCAGCTGGTTTAAAAGCTAAAGTAAACCGGCTTCTCTGCTGGCTGTGGCTCCAGAGGAGTTGAACAGTTCTGGCTCTGTTAGTTTATTTTCGATCTTTTGGCGCTTTTTTGGTGGACAAACCACCGCACATGTGCACTGTGACTCGTGACTGGAGACTAGCTCTGCTAGCACACATAGCCTACTGTGTACAGACTGTTTCAAAATGTATTTTAAATTAGAAAGCAAACAAAATAAATGGACAAGAGAAAAATAAAATGTTGGTGTGTGTTGGTTAGTGTTGGTGTGTGTTGGTTAGTGTTGGTGTGTGTTGGTTAGTGATGGTGTGTGTTGGTTAGTGATGGTGTGTGTTGGTTAGTGTTGGTGTGTGTTGGTGTGTGTTGGTTAGTGATGGTGTGTGTTGGTTAGTGATGGTGTGTGTTGGTTAGTGTTGGTGTGTGTTGGTTAGTGTTGGTGTGTGTTGGTTAGTGATGGGGTGTGTTGGTTAGTGTTGGTGTGTGTTGGTTAGTGATGGTGTGTGTTGGTTAGTGATGGGGTGTGTTGGTTAGTGTTGGTGTGTGTTGGTTAGTGTTGGTGTGTGTTGGTTAGTGTTGGTGTGTGTTGGTTAGTGTTGGTGTGTGTTGGTTAGTGTTGGTGTGTGTTGGTTAGTGTTGGTGTGTGTTGGTGTGTGTTGGTTAGTGTTGGTGTGTGTTGGTTAGTGTTGGTGTGTGTTGGTTAGTGTTGGTGTGTGTTGGTGTGTGTTGGTTAGTGTTGGTGTGTGTTGGTTAGTGTTGGTGTGTGTTGGTTAGTGATGGTGTGTGTTGGTTAGTGTTGGTGTGTGTTGGTTAGTGATGGTGTGTGTTGGTTAGTGTTGGTGTGTGTTGGTTAGTGTTGGTGTGTGTTGGTTAGTGTTGGTGTGTGTTGGTTAGTGTTGGTGTGTGTTGGTTAGTGATGGGGTGTGTGAGAGAGTGTTAAACTGTGTTTTCCTCTTCTGTTGTAGACTGTGCCATGAATGTCCACCACAAGTGTCAGGATAAAGTAGCTAACCTCTGTGGAATCAACCAGAAACTACTAGCGGAAGCACTCACACAAGTCAGCCAGGTAAGTTACTGTGTGTGTGTGTGTGTGTGTGTGTGTGTGTGTGTGTGTGCGTGTGCGTGTGTGTGTGTGTGTGCGTGCGTGACCCCACCTGACCCACATGTAGTTGTGTAGCGGTTAGGCAAAAATACCCCGGTTCACGGTATATCACGGTATTCGGTAAAATACAAATAAAAATTCCCATTGAACAAAACTTCTTTTATTACAGTGCACAAATCAGCTTTTCTGTAAGTGTTCTGTAAAAGTTCCTCCTTCACTAGATCTGCTAAACTCACCCTGGTCCAGATGACTGTCCTGCCGCTATTTGATTTTAGCGATGTAATCTACCGCTTGGCCTGTAAAGGTGATCTAGAGCGCTTAGATATCCTATATCACTCCGCCATTCGCTTCGCTACCAATGCCCCCTACAGGACCCACCACTGCGAGCTATACTCCCTAGTAAACTGGCCCTCCCTGGAGATTAGACGCAACATCCACTGGCTGGCCTTTGTATATTAAACACTTCTAGGCCGTAATCCCCCTTACTTTACTCGCCTAGTCCACCCTCGTCCACTCCCAAATTACCACACCCGGTCAGCCACACATATCCTGGTAAACGCCCCCCATGCCAACTCCTCACAAGGCCGTTCCTCCTTTCAGTACGCAGCAGCTGATAGCTGGAACACACTACAAAAAACCTTAAATATGGAAATGTTTATTTCAATTCGATTGTTTAAGGAAACTTTAACAAACTCCCTAGAGCACTCATGTACTGTAGATGTTTCTCCATGTGCTAACACCATGCTGCCACTATTGTTCTGTTGTCCGCCAGTTGTTGTTCAGTTCAGTTGTTGCTCTGTATGTATGTCCTGCCTTTTTAATAATGTTCCTTTGTGTTTTATTTTTATTTATTTGATTTTATCCCCATCCCCTTTCCCCTAGGGGCCTTTTTACCCCCAAATAGGCCGTTATTGAAAATAAGAACTTGTTCTTAATTAACCTGCCTATTCAAATAAAGGTTTGATGATGATGATGATGATGATTTATGAATGTGTGTATAGACTGTATTACACACAGAGGGAATTGTCTGACCACTTTCAAACTAAGTACAGAATAAAAAATACTTCCAAATAAACTTTCATTTATGAATAGGCCTATGTACTTCAAACTTCAAACTTCAAATTACTTTATTTTCCTTTCGGAACTTCATTTGTGCAGTGGTTAAAAGACAAACATACAGTCACAATACATAGTTACTCACCACTATATAAAAAAAACACCAACTACATTAAAACTACAGTACTTAAAGCATGATATAAATAAATAAATAAATAAATAAATACATAAATAAATAAATAAATAAATAAATAAATAAATAAATAAATAAATAAATAAATAAATAAATAAATAAATAAATAAATAAATAAATAAATAAATAAATAAATAAATAAAATAAATGTTTATCGTCGTCTTTCGACATCCCCGCCTCAGACTCCTATCCTTCTCATGATTATGAATAAGTAACGGAACGTAGGCCAATCTCACTAATGTTACTCGACCGAAATCAATGAGCAACATGATTCACCGGTACTACTAGCTAGCTTGCTAACTAGCTAACGTTAACTATCTCCCGTCAAAACGTTAGCTGTAATGGATCATACATGATGTGGTGTGCTGTTATTTATCTGAAAATAATGCTCTATACACGGGGGGTAATTAACGTGAGCTAACGTTAGCCCTTCGACGAGTGGTTTGCATGGCCACTGGACAGTAACGTTAGCTACAGCTTCCGACGTTAGCCTAGCTAACGTTAGCTACATATCTAGCAAGCTATAGACAAAGAACGTTTAATGTGACTGATCTAGTGAGCTAGAATCAGAATATTCCACCCATCAATAGCTAATGTCAAGTATAAATAACGCAATGGCCATACCAACCCGTTCGTTTTAACGGGAGCTAGTTAACGTTAAGTTAGCTAGTTAGCCAGCTACTGACAGTTTGTAAACAGACAGGCAGATTCGCAACATACCGTCGGCGCCTACCGTCTGAACGTAATGTCTGCCTACCTGACTGACCCACATGTAGTTGTGTAGCGGTGTGACCCCTGACTGACCCACATGTAGTTGTGTAGCGGTGTGACCCCTGACTGACCCACATGTAGTTGTGTAGCGGTGTGACCCCTGACTGACCCACATGTAGTTGTGTAGCGGTGTGACCCCTGACTGACCCACATGTAGTTGTGTAGCGGTGTGACCCCTGACTGACCCACATGTAGTTGTGTAGCGGTGTGACCCCTGACTGACCCACATGTAGTTGTGTAGCGGTGTGACCCCTGACTGACCCACATGTAGTTGTGTAGCGGTGTGACCCCTGACTGACCCACATGTAGTTGTGTAGCGGTGTGACCCCTGACTGACCCACATGTAGTTGTGTAGCGGTGTGACCCCTGACCCACATGTAGTTGTGTAGCGGTGTGACCCCTGACTGACCCACATGTAGTTGTGTAGCGGTGTGACCCCTGACCCACATGTAGTTGTGTAGCGGTGTGACCCCTGACTGACCCACATGTAGTTGTGTAGCGGTGTGACCCCTGACCCACATGTAGTTGTGTAGCGGTGTGACCCCTGACTGACCCACATGTAGTTGTGTAGCGGTGTGACCCCTGGTGTTAACCCTTTCACTGCCACACGACAGCCGGTTAACCCTTTCACTGTGACAATACAGAAGGTTAGCCCTTTAGCGGATGCGGAGCTAATGATGGAGCATCGCCGTCGGTTGTGCGATAGTAAAGGGCTAACCTTCTGTCGTGTGGCAGTGAAAGGGTTAAAGCAAGGCCAAATCTGTGAACTGTTATTTCCCAGCAGAGATGAATATGACGGGTGAAAGGTCTTGTACAGTGCATCAGTGGTAACGCTGTAGACTATATTAACACTGATCTCTAGCCAGTCAGCTTTTTTTTTTTAAACGCTCTTAACACTATGATCGCCGCGGACAAGTTTTCACGTCATTCCTAGCCATGCTCATTCTGCCGAAGACGCCGTAACTCATCTTTGATGTCAATATTTCAAAAATCTGTCATCGAAATCATATTTCCTTTCCGGAGCCCTGAGACACACTGCTGATCTCCTCTCAACTCTCTAGCGGTTCAAGAGCGCCATCTGGTGGCCGATCGGCAGATCGCCAACCGGAAATGAACCTTTGAACTGGTAGTGCTCATCCATATGTGGTCCGGACACTCGCTATCGTTAGAGAGACTCCGTATTGACACAGTGAACATCGATCGGTGCAAATAACTCGAAGAAACAACATGATTTGGACGTATATACTATTATACAAACTGGAAATGGATCAGGCATTTCTCCATCCCATAATAGAAATAATTCTGTTCCACGCTCATCTGCCAGCAGCGCGAGGAAGCCACGGTAAGATTCAGCGTTATTTTCTAACGTCTTCTATACTAACTGATCTGATGAACATATGACCCACTCTGGATGAATCATCTAACGCTGCCCACGGAATTATAAACGATCCCCCGCCCATCCGGTCATCATCAGATGATGCGTAGAAACTTCTAGAACCACGTCCAGTTGACATTTTTTATCTCGCAGAGATTCCTACCAAACTGTATTTGATCATCAATATAATGCATTTAGGGCTATAAATCAAGTTCTGAAGAAAGCTGCAGAAAACGATAAAAACATACTTATCCTTTAGACCATATTTTAGTATGAATATGTGAATGAAAAAGTATAACGTTGCTACACCCTGAACAATACATATAGGACATTGAATGGGCCATAATAATGGCAATTTAGCAATAGAATTTAAAAAGTTATAGCCCTGCAAAGAAGGGGAACTTCTCCATAGACAAATAGAGCTGGCGAGGGATGGTAAATTATGAATTTAACCCATGGCGATTAAAGTGTTAACCACGTCTATGTCTCTCTGTTGTTGTTTTTCTCATCATGTTTATTCTTTCTTTCTTTCTCCTCTGTTCCACAGAAGTCATCTAGTCGCCAGTCGGACCCTGACCTGCCTGAGCTGCCGGACACGGGAGTGTACGAGGAGCTCAACAAGAACATTAATCTGGACGCCAACGGTCAGTGTGTGTCTGTGTGTCGGGTTGCCGCGGTGATGTGACATTTCCCATGATTTATTAACTCATGATGACAATACCGGTGTTACCGGACATTTGACAAAATGGTGCTCAATATGCCTAGCGCTTACTTTGATCTTTAAAGGTCCCATGCATTATAAATGGCCTTTTCCAGTGTTTAGCATTGTTTCCTAGCAATGGGGGATTATATCAATGTGGTCTGTGTCTCTAATTATCATATTGACTCATCAGTCTAGTCTCGAGTTCACGAGATCCTCCCTCACTCAACTAAGCTGTTCTGATTTGCTGACGTGAATAAGGCACTGGTTGTAGTCACCGCCCACAATTCGCTCAACAACAGAGCAGTGAAATGACTTCCTCAAACAGAGGGTGCGACAGACAGCAGAGAGCGAGCGAGAGAGAGAGAGAGAGAGAGAGAGAGGGAGAGTGAGAGAGACCACGGCGCAGGAGTGTGTGTAAATGTGTGCGCGCCGCAGGGATGGGTCTTCTCCCCGCAGTTGGGAGCACTCCATATCACTGTCAAAATATCTTTGCGCATGCTCCCACGCGCACGCCCATATTCCGATCCATGCAATAATATTCACAGAGGTATATATTGTCATTTGAAACAAGTTACCAATGCATTGTCCCGTGGGATTATGCCCCCCGCGGCGAAATTAATTAGTATCCCCATCAATCTCTCTATCTCTCTCTCTGTCTGCCAGTCGCAGACTGTGTGGGTGACTGTCACTCAAAGCACTTATGTGCGGAGCCAGGCCAACACAGCCTGAAATCCTGAGGTCGAAAAATGTTGCTTTTGAGTACTTGATTAAAAATATAAAACAATGCATTTTTTTGAAAGAAACTTTACAGATGTGTTCCATAGACTCACTGTGTAAAGTTGCCCAAATAGTGCAAGGAATAGCAATGCATGGGACCTTTAACACCTCACTGTGTCGGGACCAGCTGTATGTCCCCTTTAACACCTCACTGTGTCGGGACCAGCTGTATGGGACCTTTAACACCTCACTGTGTCGGGACCAGCTGTATGGGACCTTTAACACCTCACTGTGTCGGGACCAGCTGTATGGGACCTTTAACACCTCACTGTGGCAGGACCAGCTGTGTGGGACCTTTAACACCTCACTGTGTCGGGACCAGCTGTATGGGACCATCACCTACATGCAGGGGCGTAGCTGGGGGGGGGGGTAGCTTAGGATGATTCCAAGGGCCCAGCACTGAGGGGGGGCCCCAAAAAAAAGATTTTTTTTTTTTTTTTTTTTTTTTTTTACTAGACATCACTCAGGTGTATTATTGATGCTCTCATTGATACTATGTTTGTTTCTGAAGTGTGTGTGTGTGTGTGTGTGTGTGTGTGTGTGTGTGTGTGTGTGTGTGTGTGTGTGTGTGTGTGTGTGTGTGTGTGTGTGTGTGTGTGTGTGTGTGTGTGTGTGTGTGTGAGATATATATAGAGAGAGGGGGGGCTTTGGTAGACTATTGCATTGGTCCATTCATTGAAGATGAACGCAATGCGACATCCTTTACTAGGCTCACCCACCAACAGTGCAGGTGCTGAACTGCGGATCCGAATGTATAGGTAAAAACCATATTATGCGTTTTCATCAATAAAAAAATGGCCAAAAAAAATTCGCTTGCGCGCCTACGCGCGCTCGCATACACTGGGGGCCTACAAATACATTCTTTCATGGGGCCCAGAATCTGGAGCTACACCCCTGCCTACATGCTCCACAGGGCCTACACACACCTGGAGAGACCATCACCTACATGCTCCACAGAGCTACACACACCTGGAGAGACCATCACCTACATGCTCCACAGGGCCTATACACACCTGGAGAGACCATCACCTACATGCTCCACAGGGCCTATACACACCTGGAGAGACCATCACCTACATGCTCCACAGGGCCTACACACACCTGGAGAGACCATCACCTACATGCTCCACAGGGCCTACACACACCTGGAGAGACCATCACCTACATGCTCCACAGGGCCTACACACACCTGGAGAGACCATCACCTACATGCTCCACACACACCTGGAGAGACCATCACCTACATGCTCCACAGGGCCTATATACACCTGGAGAGACCATCACCTACATGCTCCACAGGGCCTATACACACCTGGAGAGACCATCACCTACATGCTCCACAGGGCTACACACACCTGGAGAGACCATCACCTACATGCTCCACAGAGTCTATACACACCTGGAGAGACCATCACCTACATGCTCCACAGGGCCTATACACACCTGGAGAGACCATCACCTACATGCTCCACACACACCTGGAGAGACCATCACCTACACACCTGGAGAGACCATCACCTACATGCTCCACAGGGCCTATACACACCTGGAGAGACCATCACCTACATGCTCCACAGAGCTATACACACCTGGAGAGATCATCACCTACATGCTCCACACACACCTGGAGAGACCATCACCTACACACCTTGTGCAAAACTGTTTACCGTTTTTGGATAGCAAAATAAATCAGCTTTGTTTTGTGGTGAAGTGCCCCTTTAACTGTAGTTTGCTAAAGATGCCGTGAAGGTGTTCTGTAAAAAGTGAATGTGCTGTTTGTATCCATTAGATGGCGCCCCCTATGGCAGACTATGGGAGGGATCCAATCCTCAGCCTGTTTCTCGTCTCACCCATCTGACCCGCGTCAATGTGGACAACTTCGTCCTCCACAAGGTCTTGGGCAAGGGCAGCTTTGGCAAGGTAGGCCCCACATACATAGAATGACCCAGCGTTAGTCAGGAAGGCCCCGGATACATAGAATGACCCAGCGTTAGTCAGGAAGGCCCCGGATACATAGAATGACCCAGCTTTAGTAAGGAAGGCCCCACATACATAGAATGACCCAGCTTTAGTAAGGAAGGCCCCGGGTACATAGAATGACCCAGCTTTAGTAAGGAAGGCCCCGGGTACATAGAATGACCCAGCTTTAGTAAGGAAGGCCCCGGGTACATAGAATGACCCAGCGTTAGTAAGGTAGGCCCCACATACATAGAATGACCCAGCTTTAGTAAGGAAGGCCCCGGGTACATAGAATGACCCAGCTTTAGTAAGGAAGGCCCCGGGTACATAGAATGACCCAGCTTTAGTAAGGACGGCCCCAGATACATAGAATGACCCAGCTTTAGTAAGGACGGCCCCAGATACATAGAATGACCCAGCTTTAGTAAGGAAGGCCCCAGATACATAGAATGACCCAGCTTTAGTAAGGACGGCCCCAGACACATAGAATGACCCAGCCTTAGTAAGGTAGGCCCCGGATACATAGAATGACCCAGCTTTAGTAAGGAAGGCCCCAGATACATAGAATGACCCAGCTTTAGTAAGGAAGGCCCCGGGTACATAGAATGACCCAGCTTTAGTAAGGAAGGCCCCGGGTACATAGAATGACCCAGCGTTAGTAAGGTAGGCCCCACATACATAGAATGACCCAGCTTTAGTAAGGAAGGCCCCGGGTACATAGAATGACCCAGCTTTAGTAAGGAAGGCCCCGGGTACATAGAATGACCCAGCTTCTCTTCTCTTCTCTTCTCTTCTCTTCTCTTCTCTTCTCTTCTCTTCTCTTCTCTTCTCTTCTCTTCTCTTCTCTTCTCTTCTCTTCTCTTCTCTTCTCTTCTCTTCTCTTCTCTTCTCTTCTCTTCTCCTCTCCTCTCCCCACTCCTCTCCTCTCCTCTCCTCTCCACTCCACCTCCTCCCCTCCCCTCCAGGTTCTCCTGGCAGAACTGAAGGGTTGTGGGGAGTACTTTGCAGTGAAGGCGCTGAAGAAGGATGTTGTGCTGATGGATGATGACGTGGAGTGCACCATGGTGGAGAAGAGAGTCCTGGCCCTGGCCTGGGACAACCCCTTCCTCACACACCTCTACTCCACCTTCCAGACCAAGGTACTGAGGCCCCTTCTGCAGCACACACACCCCTCTACTCCACCTTCCAGACCAAGGTACTGAGGCCCCTTCTGCAGCACACACACCCCTCTACTCCACCTTCCAGACCAAGGTACTGAGGCCCCTTCTGCAGCACACACACCCCTCTACTCCACCTTCCAGACCAAGGTACTGAGGCCCCTTCTCCAGCACACACACCCCTCTACTCCACCTTCCAGACCAAGGTACTGAGACCCCTTCTCCAGCACACACACCCCTCTACTCCACCTTCCAGACCAAGGTACTGAGGCCCCTTCTCCAGCACACACACCCCTCTACTCCACCTTCCAGACCAAGGTACTGAGGCCCCTTCTGCAGCACACACACCCCTCTACTCCACCTTCCAGACCAAGGTACTGAGGCCCCTTCTGCAGCACACACACCCCTCTACTCCACCTTCCAGACCAAGGTACTGAGGCCCCTTCTCCAGCACACACACCCCTCTACTCCACCTTCCAGACCAAGGTACTGAGACCCCTTCTCCAGCACACACACCCCTCTACTCCACCTTCCAGACCAAGGTACTGAGGCCCCTTCTCCAGCACACACACCCCTCTACTCCACCTTCCAGACCAAGGTACTGAGGCCCCTTCTGCAGCACACACACCCCTCTACTCCACCTTCCAGACCAAGGTACTGAGGCCCCTTCTCCCCCACTCACACACCCCTCCCCCCACTAGCTAGTAGTGTGAGGTATGGAGACCCCTTCTCCCCCACTCACACACCCCTCCCCCCACTAGCTAGTAGTGTGAGGTATGGAGACCCCTTCTCCCCCACTCACACACCCCTCCCCCCCACTAGCTAGTAGTGTGAGGTATGGAGACCCCTTCTCCCCCACTCACACACCCCTCCCCCCACTAGCTAGTAGTGTGAGGTATGGAGACCCCTTCTCCCCCACTCACACACCCCTCCCCCCCACTAGCTAGTAGTGTGAGGTATGGAGACCCCTTCTCCCCCACTCACTCACACACCCCTCCCCCCCACTAGCTAGTAGTGTGAGGTATGGAGACCCCTTCTCCCCCACTCACACACCCCTCCCCCCCACTAGCTAGTAGTGTGAGGTATGGAGACCCCTTCTCCCCCACTCACACACCCCTCCCCCCCACTAGCTAGTAGTGTGAGGTATGGAGACACAAGCATGTGATAGACTTCAGGGCTCCCTAGACCGACCACTGTGGGGGGGCAAATGCGCGCAACGACCAGGAAAGGGAGGGGGGAATTGGCATACTGACTAAATTGGGATGGGAGGAAAATACAAGAAAAATAGGAGGAGAAAGTGGATAAAAAAAACGACCTACCTCATATAGTCATATAGTCTACACATAAACAAACAAGTTATATAAACATATAACTGTATGATATCATGTGCAATAGTGCTGTATATACCGTATATATACATTTATATATTTATATTTACCGTATATATACATATATATTTATATCCATATATGTCTGAATATACCTACTTATACACCTGCATATAACCCATATAACTCTGTATGATAGCTTGTACAATAATGCTGTATATTAGTGATGCACCGATGTGAAAATTGTGGCCGATACCGATAACCGATATTAATATTGCTGCTCTGGCCGATACCGATATATTTTTTTCTATTACTCTGTATAGAAAACACTTTTTTATGATAATCAGATAAAGAGCTATTTTCCAAAACGCTTTTTTTTCACTTTTGTAATTTATTTTCAGAAATTACTGATATTTTGAAACAATTTAAGACCATTAAAAACATAATTTAATTTAAATAAAAGAAAAAAAAAATATATATATATATATAAATAAATAATATATATATATATTTTTTTAATATCAGCCCGATACCGATGTGTAAAAAAAGGACCATATCGGCCGATATTATATCGGCGGCCGATATATCGTGCACCACTACTGTATATATATATTTATTCTTACCTTATATATACAAACAAGGTACCCTAACTGGCACGATATAGGCCTACTGTACGTCATATTTTGTAGTCCGCGTAGGTTTTGGTGGCCCCTAGAGGGAAACCTCTAGCCCTGGTGGTGCCTTTGAGCAACAGCGATTGCCTTGCTGATCTGGAGTGTGGTGGTGTTCAGCCGTTAACGTGTCGTAGATGGATTCTCTTGAGGCTTGTTTAACAGTGACCCTGGCCCACAGGAACACCTGTTCTTTGTGAT
Organism: Notolepis coatsorum; assembly: GCF_963971535.1. Lineage (NCBI taxonomy): Eukaryota > Metazoa > Chordata > Actinopteri > Aulopiformes > Paralepididae > Notolepis > Notolepis coatsorum. The sequence continues at coordinate 12,847,406 of NC_140170.1, read as the reverse complement.
GGAGTACCTGAACGGGGGAGACTTGATGTTTCATATCCAAGAGAAGGGACGCTTTGACCTCCTCAGAGCCACGTGAGTAGATCTGTACCATGTGGCCGACTGTCTTCATTCATCCCTTGCTACTGAGGAACCATATGAGTCTGTTTTTAAATCTTGTGCAGCCTGTGTATTTGCAAAAAAAAATAAAAAAAAGGTTTTACATATTGGATTGAATAAAAACAGTACTGTAACGAACAGTGTATAAAACAGGCACGCCACAGTCCAAAAACCCACAAGAACTTGCAATTTCCACACACACAGTCTCTTTTGTTTACTTTATTTAAACACAAATAACACCCCAACAATACCCTGCACCGGCAGACGGCGCCTCCGAATGTCCCACTCACCACGAGCGCATGAAAGGCAAATAGAATGGTCAGACAGTCCGGGGGTCGATACACAAAGGGGTTTCGTTGCCAGAAACAGGGATTGTTCAATACTCAGGTTTGTCGTCCAGTCCAGGGTCAGCACACAAGGAAGAATCGCAGCCAGTCCAGGGTCGATACACACACGAAACACCTACTCGCTTTCCTCTCTCCTTCTACCACCACTTACTGTCACAAACTCTGAACACAACTCTCTCCCTCTCTCTATCACAACAACACACTCCGACTCGCTCAACCTGCCCATCTCTAATCCTAGTGTTTATGAATGGTCTGGTACCCGTGTATGCGCGTAAGATGTGTGTCAAATTAATTATGCGCAGGTGTATCTTATCCATTCTAATCAACTAGTGGGTGTGTCGGGCATGTGTGCGTATGAGATGTGGGTGCCCTAGTGCTGCGCATGTGTGTGTTCCGTCAGTGCTAAACTTCTCCCTAAGGCTCCACTCCGTCCACTACGGACATGTGCATGGAACAGGGAAATAAGGACACGTTATAAACGCTCCTATTCCTCGCTCCACGCACCAATCGGCCAACCTGCTTTGAGACGTGACACGTCTGCCTTGTCTCGCCAGCCCGGAATTCCCCGTCGGCGAGTGACACGTTGCGAGCGCCACTTGCTGTCGCCTCCGGGATCCCCCTCGCTGCGGCTAACGCAGAGCCAGATTCCTGCGCCTCGACATCTTCCTCTCAGTGGCGTCCCGCGACGGTCGCCACAGTACATAAAAAAATACTAAAACCTACTGAAAATATTGTTGATAAAAATGTATATATTTGCATTGAACAAAGATGGTATACCTTTTAAAGGAACATGCCAACAAATGCGCGTATCGTTTTCTCCAGGGTCAGACAAGAAGATAGATGAATAGAATAGAATAGAAATACTTTATTCATCCTGAGGGAAATTTGGCACTACAGATCGCTCACAGTAAACATTTAGGTAGACAAAAACAAAAGTCACAAATAAGAATAAAAAGAAGCCTAAGAATAAAGAATAAAATACGGTCCGGGATATACACTTCCTATGTTATGTATATACATTCTAATATAAAAGATACAGTAGAAATATAGAGTAAGTGTACAGTAAGTGTAATATAGAACAATGTTGTTTTAAAAGTAAAAGTCCAGGAAGATGGTAACTGCCACTCTGTGCTCAGTGATGCAGTGAGGCACAGTGATGCGTTGTAAAGTCTGGTGGCTGTTGGAATGAAGGACTTCCTGTGCCGTTCAGTGCTGCATCTTGGGAGTCTTAGGCTATGGTTAGACTAGTGTATTCCTGGCGTTTTTTTATACGTTTTTGACGACGTTTCATGTCCTATCTACACAGAAATGCGTTTTTTGGCGTTTTTTTGTGGATACGGCTGAAACGCAAAATTGTGTTTGCGTTTGGAGATACGCAAAAAAAACGAGTCGACAACAGCGTGTAGTCAGCACGGAGCAGTTGTTGCGAAAACGCCCATGCGCAGTAGATACCATCTGCGTGCCCTTCCGGTGACAACAGTGTGTGTGTTTGGGACAGAGCTCCGTGTCCCAAATAGCTTCAGCTACCATGTGTTGTCAAGTTATTGTTATAAGGACCCCAGTCCAAGCTACAACAGTCTGCATTCCCTTAACAATTGTTTGTATTGAGCCGTATTGTATTGTACCCATATGCAATATGTTAAATAAAGTTTACATCCATTCATTCTGCTAGCATTACCGATTGCATGAGCAGCTGGCTAACGTGAGCTATCAGGATTCAGACCCTGTTAGCTCAGAGTTCCTCTTTCAACTTAACAAGCATTAAACAAAATGGCCCAGTCATCTATTCACCTTTGTTTAATACACACAGCGTTGTCTCTAATGTTATCCAACTACTGATAGCTCGCGATATCATCAGTTTCGTGCTGGCTAAGTAGCGTGAGCTAACGTTAGCTTCTAGCCACAATGCTATATTGTTATAATGGCATACTCCATTGACGTTAGCATGCAGCTAACAATGCTACCGATCGTTTTTTAGACTAAACTATCCGCTCTTGGTGGTCACTTGTGTTGATGTTAGTTTTGTTTCATCAACAAATGACAGGCAGAACACACAGTGAATGTATCCGTTTTGTTTATTGCACTTTTATTAGGCTTTGCTGAAAAAAGAATTGCTGCATTGAGTGAGCAAGCAAGATGGTGGCGCGGCATAGGCGCCTGCCTTATTGACATTTTCTTTGCTGGAGCTTCCACCAGGAAGTGTATTGGCACATTCGTTCTGATTGGTTGAAATTGCCTTCATGTTTGCCACCTACTGCCACCTACTGCTTTGGCAGTGTACTACATCAGTGTGCTCGGCTGACAAAAACGAAAAAAAACGAAAGTGTGACTCAGGCGCACGACGTCGCGCCGATACGCATAAGAAAACAATACGAAGATGATACGAAAGGTGTAACCTCTGCCTTAGTCTAGCACTGAACGTGCTCCTCCTGTTATGGTTTAAACAACCCCAACAGCACAACACAGACAGGTAGTTCAGAGTTAGCCAAAAACAAAGGGCGTATTTATTTTCACAAACAGAAAGGTGCAACAATAATGTGAATGCATTCGAGGGGAATGTCCTTTAGCCACTGCCCAGAGCAGAGTTGACTCTGCGGCTCTGCTGCTCTGCAGCTTAATACTAACCCACTCGTGGGGAAAAAGAAACGGAGAATGTCATTAGTCGTGAAACGTAGGAATTACGAGGCAGAGTCCAGTAACAAGGCAGAGTCCAGTAACAAAAACAATTCGACAATTCTTCAGTGTTTAAGGGAACACACAAAAAAACAGATGAAGGCAGTGAGTCCAGGACAAAAATGAGGATATCAGTTCATCAAAAAATAGACTTCCAAAAAACTCACCAGGAGCAACGTTGAAGTGTAAATACGAGGCACGGGTCCACGGAGGCAGAGAGAGGAAACAGCAGCAACTTCCAAGGGCGCACTGGAGAAACACACGAGAGGAAAAAGCAGTAGCTGGTGGTGACCAAAACGACCCGACACTGAATGTTCAGCAAACCGTGAATAAGAGGGCGAGCTGATTGGAACTCCTCTCAGGTGCGTGATGGTAATTGGCACCTGGAAGCGCGCAGTACTGGGCCAGCCCTCACACCTCCTGTCAGCCAAGTCTGTGTATAGTGGGTGGGAGGGGTTGTCCCTGATGGCGTGGAGCTTAGCAAGGCTCCTCCTCTCCGCCACCACCGCTAGAGAGTCCAGCTCCACCCCTACCACGTTACTCCGGCCTCGTAGTGGTGACCGGAGTGCTGGACGTCCCGCGATGATGTCGGGGAGGTTGCGACCCTCTCTGCGCCGCCCCCTATCTCCCTGTCTCCGGCTGTCTCGGAGCAATGACCGGAGTGTTGAATGTCCCGTGATTAAGACGGGGAGGACGCGACCCTCTTTGCGCCGCCCCTGTGCCTCAAATAGATTCGCTATCAGCTTTATCTTTAATCTTTCAAAATGTTCAGTTGCTATCGCTATCCGCTATATCTTTAATCTTTCAAAATGTTCAGTTGCTATTGCATGCACTCATCTGTGTTTCACTACGCACATGAGTGCATGCTTACCAACTGTTAGTCTGCAACACTACTATCACCGACATCTAAGAAGGGAGATCCCCCCTTGAATGGCCCTTCTAAGGTCTCTCTCCTCCACACTGCCTGTGGAGCATTTTTTCCCTATTGTTAGGTTTTAGTGAGTTTTTCCTTACCTTTGCGTGGGGTATGTCTGGGAGTGCTTGCATTCTTTCATTTATTTGCATTTATTTAAAATTTGTTGGACCTTATGGTGTTCTTGTTCTGTTCTTGACTTATTGTTATGTTTCTTCTTGACTTGTTTAAAGAAGACGTGTACGGCCCATGGGGACATTAACGTGTGTTGTCGGGCCTTACAAATAAATTTGATTTGATTTGATTTTACTGGCCTTCCTGACCAGCTGTTTGTGTCCCCCGCTCTCAGTCCGCTGCAAGAAGTACAAGAAGGCGCCACCACTGACTCGTAAAACATCCTCAACATCCTTGTATAGATGTTGAAGGATCAACGTCTATATACCAATTAGGGATGTTCGATATTGGCTTTTTTTTACCGATATCCGATATTGTCCAACTCTTAATTTCCAATACCGATATCAACCGATACCGATATATGCAGGGTTTCCCCCCCAAAAAACACAACATTATGCATACTTTTCACAATAAATAAAATAAGAATGTGTTCTTACTTGCTTGCCTGGGTAAATAAAGGTTAAATAAATGTAAAAAATTATAAAAATAAATATTTTTGAAAACCGATACCGATAATTTCCTATATTACATTTTAATGCCAATATCGGACATCCCTAATACCAATAGATACCAATTTCCTCTACGTTCAGTAGAAATCTATCCAGCTGCAAGTTAGCCTACTTTAGCACAAATTAATGGAAGTGGATACGGAATACTAGCCTAGCTTAAAACTCCAGGAGAGGTGTTGTTGTCAACAGCTAGGCTAGCTGGCCCGTATCTGCTTCCATAAATTTTTTTTAAAATCAAATTAAACTTTTTCAATTAACCTGTTAACCTCTTCCGCCCGTCCGGGGGCGGACCGCAAATGACATCACGTCATAAATCAAGCTCTACAGACTGTCTAACAAAATTATCGTTTTGTTTTTCAAACGTATTCAAGAATAAACATCATAACCATATCACAACAGCAGTTATAATGTATATTTTCATCAATACGTTTGTTTACCAATAGGATACGTTTGTTTACCAATAGGTTAAAGTGTTATTAGTGAGATTTTAGTTTTCGCTTTTGTATTGTTGTGTCGTGGGGATTGGCCATTTTGAATTACCGGCTGTTTGGGAAATGTAGTCATTTTGAGGCCATTTTGAAGAGGACATCCAGAGCTTTCAATGAGCGTTGGAATAAAAAAGAAAATACACTTCCCAAAGGCCTCTAGGTCCCGCCAAGCAAATGACTTGTTATGGATTTTTTTTTATTCTCTTATTACTCTGGATAATATACCACAAAACTGAACGTTATTGGCATATATTGGAGCGCAGTTAGTTTGCCTCCCCTATTTTTAGCATTTAGCAACAATCCGCATTGCAAACGGATTCAAAATGGCGGACTTGTCAACAAAAAAGAAAACTACTGTACATACAGTAGATTTCATTCTCTGTTCCTTATGCACGCCTGGTGATACTAAATCCAAATGGAACTCGGCCATTTGAAAGATAAGATTTGGCACATCCATAAATGTGCGAATTGGCTATAATAAGGTAATTTATAAGCCTGCTATTCTATGATCTATAATAATATTTCAAAGATGTGACAGGCTGCCTCCTCGTGTACCGGAGGGGACACGTGATGCAAGGCTTCTATCCTCCCTACAACCGGCCAGTGGGGGGCATATGCGAGCAATGTTCAAGACAGGGGAGGGAAGAATTGGCACAATGGAATTGGGATGGGATGGTAGAAAAATAGAAAAAGAGGAGAAAAAGTGGATAAAAAAAATTCAAATTGCATTGGTCCGGATGGGATAATTCAGTACTGTATCTACAAAACCTTCTGTTTAATCATCTTCCCTTTATTCAGTTTTTCATGTCTGGTCATTTTTAGCATGGTGTTATTCACTGTCAAAGATGCAAAGAAAAATCATAATTTATATTCTCCTTTGTTTCGTCACAATTTAAGCAAACGTAGTAATAGACACCTTGTAGAAGTGGAGCAATATTCCATTTACTTAGGTATGTATTTTAGGCGGATTTTCAGAAAATAGGGCTCCAGGCTTAACACATTGTGCGCCATAAACGGCGTAAGTCGTTGTTGCCCGCCATGCGTTGAACGCCAACAGCGGCGTAAATAGTTTTTGGGATCAATATAATTTTTTTTTGCCATGGCATTCATAATTCATCCAGCCTCCCTCCGGACTGCAGCGGCACCCTGTCTGAGATTGCAACGCCTCAATACCGCCGCCTGGTGGATGGTCGGGCGAGTTACACTCACGTCAAACCGGAGGTGGCGGTCGGACTCGGTGCATCGAGGAAATCCCTCCGGCAGTCATATCTTGTTACGGGACTCCAGACAAACACTTGAGTGCATTTGGATCGCTTTCGAAACGCAATAATCGATATGATTCCGGCGTTTATTGCGCCATACAAACCGGAAATGGATCTAGGAGATCGGCGTCAAATAATTAGGATCTTTTTCCTCCAGTCTCATCGGCGAACGGTAAGAGGACACTAACGTTATTTTCAGCCCGATTGTCCATTTCCTTGTTTGCAATCAGTCTGATCAATATATCAACCCATACTAAATAAAGCCGTTACTGACAATCAAGGAATTATAAACGTCCCCCCCCCTTTCCTTCATGCATGATGAAGCATAATGCAGTGGTTCTCAACTGGTCTAGCCTCGGGACCCAACATTTTCCTTAGTCATTAAGTCGCGACCCAAATTTTTTTACCACTATGATTTATTAAAAAAAAAATTGCAGTAATACGCAATCTTTCATGCACTGTTAAAAACATGAAATAAACACAAAAAGTGCAACAAAAGTGCAACTAGGGCTAAAAACCCAATGAAATAAAATAATAATAAATAATATATGTTTCTTAGCAGATTTCTTAGCTTAACATAACAGACCTAAGTTTGGGGGAACTAATGGGATAACTGGGGTTGCAACAAAAGTGCAACTAGGGCTAAAAACCCAATGAAATAAAATAATAATAATAAATTATTATGCTTCTTAGCAGACTTCTTAGCTTAACACTTTGGCTGCCATGGGTTAAATTCATTATCAACCGTAGGTTGCCGGCTCTATTTGTCTATAGAGAAAGTCCCCTTCTTTGCAGGGCTATAACTTTTTAAATTATATTGCTACATTGCCATTATTAGGGCCCATTCAAAGTCCTATATGTATTGTTCATTGTGTAGCAACGTTAAACTTTTTCATTCACATATTCATAGTAAAGTATGGTCTAATGTATAAGTATGGTTTCATCTCTTTCTGCAGCTTTCTCCAGAACGTGATCTATAGCCCCAAATACATTATATTGATGATGCAATACAGTTTTATGGCAATCAGCGCGATATAAAAAATTCCAACTAGACGTACTTCTAGAAGTTACTACACGTCATCTGATGTTGACCGGATGGGCGAGGGGGCGTTTATAATTCCGTGGGCAGCGTTATACCAATCATCTAATGTGGGTCAAATGTTGATAATAGCAGTTAGTATCGAAGACGGTAACTTTACACGCTAAAACTCACCCCAGTTTCCGCGCGCCGTTGAGCGATCATCGTAGAGTAGAAATTTTATCATTATGGGATGGCGATTTACCCGGTCCATCTCCAGCTTGTATAATGGTATATACGTCCAAATCATGTTGTTTATCGAGTTATTGGCAATCGATCGCTATGTAGTGTGTCGAGATCGAGTCCCGGAACCTATATCGAGTGCCCAGAAGTAATACGGCCGACCAGCACAATCTCTATAGCACTTCCTGTTAAGCGATTGCGCCGATCGGCCACCAGATGGCGCTCCTGAACCGCCAGAGAGCTCAGTGGGTCCTCCTGGTGGATCTCAGGCCAGCGGAGGGGACATATGAATCCGATCCCAGATTTTTGAAATATTGATATTAAAGACGCTGCAAGGCGTCTTCGGCAACTTGAGCATGACCGGGAATGACGTGTTTAGGCGTTTCCCGGCACCCAAAGTGTTCAAATAATTGGGATCTTTTTCCTCCAGTCTCATCGTCGAACGGTAAGAGGACACTAACGTTATTTTCAGCCCGATTGTCCATTTCCTTGTTTGCAATCAGTCTGATCAATATATCAACCCATACTAAATAAAGCCGTTACTGACAATCAAGGAATTATAAACGTCCCCCCCCCCCCTTTCCTTCATGCATGATGAAGCATAATGCAGTGGTTCTCAACTGGTCTAGCCTCGGGACCCAACATTTTCCTTAGTCATTAAGTCGCGACCCAAATTTTTTAACCACTATGATTTATTAAAAAAAAAATTGCAGTAATACGCAATCTTTCATGCACTGTTAAAAACATGAAATAAACACAAAAAAGTGCAACAAAAGTGCAACTAGGGCTAAAAACCCAATGAAATAAAATAATAATAAATAATATATGTTTCTTAGCAGATTTCTTAGCTTAACATAACAGACCTAAGTTTGGGGGAACTAATGGGATAACTGGGGTTGCAACAAAAGTGCAACTAGGGCTAAAAACCCAATGAAATAAAATAATAATAATAAATTATTATGCTTCTTAGCAGACTTCTTAGCTTAACATAACAGACCTACAGTAAGTTTGGGGGAACTAATGGGATAACTGGGGTTGCAACAAAAGTGCAACTAGGGCTAAAAACATAATGAAATCAAATAATAATAATAACAATAATAATAATAATAATAATAATAATAATAATAATAATAATAATAATAATAATAATAATAATAATAATAATAATAATAATAATAATAATAATAATAATAATAATAATAATAAATAATATATCCTTCTTAGCAGACTTCTTAGCTTAACATCCCAGGGAACTAATGGGATAACTGGGGATGTTGTTTGCTCCTGACAAGAGTCTCAAAGTCTGGGGTGATGGTAGGCAAAGCAACTCTGAGGTCATGCTCAATGTCCAATCTGTTCCTCTGCTCTGTCTTCAGCTGGACCAGAGCTGAGAAGCCACTTTCACAAAGATAGGTAGTAAAAAAAGAAAAAATCTAAAAAAAATGTATTTGATTTATTTTACACACATATCCGCGACCCACTCAAAATGGCCCCGCGACCCACCAGTTGAGAAACACTGGCATAATGTATACCGATCATATACATTTGAATTTTTTAATATAGCGTGTATAGCAGGGGTAGGCAACCCTAGGCACGCGTGCCTGCATAGGCACGCGGGGGCATTTGCATAGGCACAGGGGGCAGCATTAAAAAAAAAATGAAAATTATAATTTTTTTTTTTTTTTTATAAATATTATAGTGAAATATTTTGCACTGTTGTCGCATTTATCTTGTTGAAATCCTCCCACAGGTTCTTTTTACTACCACATATTTAATTGAGACCCTTTATTTGTTTATTATTTCAATTTAGCTGGAAATTGCTACATCATTCAGTAACATTTGCAGAGCCTTATAACAAAAACATTATTACGGTCACCATTGTGACCAGTGGGATTAATCAACAAATTGTATTATTTATTTTTCTATTTCATTGAACATTGCACATGTTAAAAGCAATTTTCTTTACTCAAAATGTGAGTATTACCAAGTCAACTTGTGTTCTTAAAACAATGACAATAAACATAGTTTTATTAGGTTGAAATAATGTGGTTGTGTACTTATTTTTCTGTTAACTTATTATGGATTGAAAACTGAAAACCTTAATGCACAGTAACTGAACTCAATATTTTTAAGTTCTGGTAACTTATTATTATATATTTTTTTACAGTGTAGTCTTGCGATCAATCAAAACTTATTTACACGATATACCTCACATTCACCCTCCATTCACATCCTGGTGTTCTCCATTAGGCCTGTAGGTGGAGCTATGACAGCACACGTACAGTACACACACCAATGGTGTGTGATGTGTCCAAAAATGAATGGGCAAATGTGAGTGAAATGGTCGCACTGTATGCAGCTGTTTGTCTGCATTGCACCCCCCCCCCCAACTCAGATTTAGGGTTGATACAACCATCATAATAATATTGTTAATAATAACAATAACAATAATGATGTAATAATGTAAAAAAAAATCATTAAAAAGACCTGATTATGAGAAAAGAAAATTACGATGCATGGAATATTGTTGAGGCACACTAGTTACAACTATATTTCAAACAGGCACTCCATGTCAAAAAGGTTGCTGACCCCTGGTGTATAGGAAAGAAACGCCAATCGATAATCTATCATATGCGTCAGGGCCTATAACTAGCGTTTTTGGAATTACAGCAGAAAAGCTTAAAAACATACTTATATTCTAGAAGGTATTAACACAACAATGTATGAATGAAAAAATATAACGTTTCCACATCCGGAACGATAATCGATGTTGAATGGCCATAGTAATGTCAATATAGCAATACAATTTAAAAAGTTATAGCCCTGCAAAGAAGGTAAACATCTCCATAGGGTTACAGTGCTGGCAGACTGGGTACAATGATGGGCACAATGCCCGGCGCCCAATGTGTTAAGAGGGCCCTAGCCCTATTTTCTGAAAATCCGCCTAAATTGAAGATTGCGCCACTTCTACAAGGTCCATTTGCATGTTCTTGGTATCTAGGGACATCTATGGATCTCATGGAATGTATTCCCAGTGTTTTGTAGATACAGTACTGAATTCTGCCATCCGGACACATGCTATTTGAAATATTATTATAGAATATAGAATACCAGGCCCATAAATTACCTTATAATAGCCAACTCGCACATCTATGGATCGGGCCCAATCTCCTCTTTAAAATGGCAGAGTTAAATTTGGATTGAACCTACTGTATGCACAGTTCCATTCTTATAATGGATATGGCTCCACCATTTTGGATCGGATTGCAACGGGATTGTTGCTAAATGTTCACAGAAGGTAGACACACTAACTGCACTCCAATCTATGCCAATAACGTTCCGTTTTGAGAAATAAGAGAAATAAAAATAATTCATACAGAAGTAATTTGGAATCGGCTGGGAAAGGTAGTTTTTCAAAATTCCAACGCTCATTGAGAGCTCTGGATGCCCTCTCCTCATATGACTACAATCGGCGACATTTAGCGAATTCAAAACATAACATAAATTATAAACACATTCCATAAACTAAAATCTTACTAATAACACTTTACCCTATTGGTAAACAAATGTATTGCTGAAAATATACACTATGACTGCTGTTTGACAGGATTATGGTCTATACTCTTGGATACATTTTTTTTTATCCACTTTTTCTCCCATTTTCTATATTTTCTCCCATCCCAATTTCGTATCATCCAATTCAACCCTCCCCTGTCACGAACGCTGTTTCTTGCCTCCCACAAGCCGGCTGCAATGTGGACTAAGTCATACATAGCACAAGTCCCCTCCGGTACTTGAGGTAACAGCAGTCGCATCTTTTCACCTGCGCAGCTCGATCTCTCAGTGGCGAGGAGTAACACGTGGGAGGCTCACGCTGCCCCCGACACTTCCTGATTCTACTGCGCAGGCGCACCAACCGACCTGTAGGAGTCGCTGTCCACAACGCCCGATCCCCACCCATCAGTTTCCCCTCCCCCCAATACTGCCAATGTGTATTAGTACGGACGACCAGCTAAACTGAAAGCAATGTGGAGCGCTGGGCTCGAACAGGCGAGCCCAGCGTCTCCGCATTCGTGGCGAGCGCCTTGCCCACTATGCCACGTAGCCGCCTTACTCTTGGATACATTTAGGGGAAAATGCAACATTATGTCATACAGTCTAGAGAGATTGATTTATGACGTGATGGCATCGGGCTTAAACAGAACACAACATAATACAGTGACAACAATAATACACAGGACATCACAGGACACTACTTCAACAATAATAATCATAATAATGACAAGACAATTAGAAATAATAAATACAGAATACAAAATACAGAGTAAAAATTAAAAAAAAACACAAACACCACAAAAGACATTATACATTATCTCCCACTCTCCCATCCCCCCCAGGACCAACACCCCACCCCCACTCCGCCGCTATATTGTGTTCTTGACCTCCTTGGCCGGCACGACCCACAGCTCAATGCTGGCCTGTTAACCCTAACCCGCCTGTCCCACTCCAACTATATGAGCAGTCGAGATCTCCAATTAATTATTGTGAGTTTCTCAGGTTCTTTCCATCTCCACCTCATAGCTATCAGCTTCTTGGCTGCTGTAACGCCCGCCAAAATGATTATTTTCTTGTTGTATGGATGCTGGTAGTAATGATATATCGTTTAGAAGTAGTGTTGCTGCCGTGAGTGGAATTCTTATGTTACAAATGTTTGATAGTTTAGTTGTTATTGATTTCCAAAAATGTGCTACTGGTGGGCATTCCCAGAACATGTGCATATTTACGTAAGTGCCAGTGGCCCTCTGAGGGCACAAAGTGCACCGAGAGTCAGTCACCAGTCCCGTAGCAAACAGCTCTCTAGGTGTGAGATACGTCCTATGAATATAATTAAAATGAATTTGCTGGTGATTAGGGTTGCGGGAAGCTAATGTAACATTTATCCTTTTGTCTGCTTCCATTCATTATGCTAAGCTACGTTTGCTTGCAGCCGGATAGCTTTCTACTGAACGCACAGAGGGAATTTTCTTGTCTGACTCTGGAGAAGACGGTGAACGCATTTCCCATAATGTTGCCAAGTTCCTTTCAAGTGGTGTGTTTATATAACCCTGACCTAAAACCATAGGCCTGTATGTTCTCTCTCTCTCTCTCTCTCTCTCTCTCTCTCTCTCTCTCTCTCTCTCTCTCTCTCTATCTCTCTCTCTCTCTCTCTCTCTCTCAATTCAATTAAATTCAAATGGGCTATATTGACATGGGAAACATAAGTTTCCATTGCCAAACAAAACAATCAAACAGAGAAATCAGAAAAATTAGTGTCGCTCTCTCTCTCTATCTCCCTGTCTCTCTCTATCTCTCTCTATCTCTGTCTCTTTCTCTCTTTCTATCTCTGTGTCTCTTTCTCTCTCTCTCTCTATCTCTGAGTCTCTCTCTCTATCTCTGAGTCTCTATCTCTATCTCTGAGTCTATCTCTCTGTCTCTCTCTCTCTCTCTCTCTCTCTGTGTCTCTCTCTTTCTCAGGGCTTGTCCCTCTAAATACTATACTGGACTCTGGTGTATTGAAGGCCTGGTCTCCATTGGTTTTTGTTCACCAGTGTACTGGCCTTGTAAGGAGTGAACAGCACTTAGTCTGTGTGTGTGTGTGTGTGTGTGTGTGTGTGTGTGGTGTGTGGTGTGTGGTGTGTGTGTGTGTGTGTGTGTGTGTGTGCGCGCGCGCGCGCGCGCGGAGAGACAGACAGTGCGTGCAGACAAGGAGAGAAGCAGGTCAGTGATAGGCTAAACCCCACACAGACAAGGAGAGAAGCAGGTCAGTGATAGGCTAAACCCGACGAGTCAGGATACCTGGAATGGTGAGCGACGCCTCTCGGGTTGCACACCATGAAAGCAGTATTCAGCACCTGTGAATACTCTACAAAATGTCCTCCTCTGTGAATACTCTACCAAATGTCCTCCTCTGTGAATACTCTACAAAATGTCCTCCTCTGTGAATACTCTACAAAATGTCCTCCTCTGTGAATACTCTACAAAATGTCCTCCTCTGTGAATACTCTACAAAATGTCCTCCTCTGTGAATACTCTACAAAATGTCCTCCTCTGTGAATACTCTACAAAATGTCCTCCTCGATAATTCAGCCCGCGATAAACAGTCGACTGGAGGCTGGAGGGGCTTGTCAGGATTGGGGGGATGGGGGGGTAGGACACACACTCAGAAACACACAGAATCTTAAAGTTAGCCCAGAGGGGTAACCACTGGAATCGCTGAGCAATGAGAGAGGGTGGGGGAAAACACAAGAATAAAATAGATTAAAATAAAAACGGTAGGAAACACAAAACACCAGTATAAAAATACCCAAATAGCCACCACTGCCTAGCAGTTGAAAACAGCAAGAACAACAATAGCACTTGAGACAGAGAAAACCCTAGATATGAGCTTGGGACACTCCTCTACTGTTGAGGGAAAAACATGAAATGGACAAGCATCCGAACACAGTCAACCAAACCTACTTCAAGGTCCTGTGTCTTATAAATGGCCTTTTCCAGTGTTTAGCATTGTTTTATAGCAATGGGTGTTTGTATCAATGGGGACTGTGTCTCTAAATCTCATTTTGGCGGATTGCTCTAATTCAGTTGAGACAATATCCTCCCCCAGTGAACTACGCCGTTCTGATTTGACTGTTTTGCTGACGTGAATAAGGCACTGATCTGCATAACTAACGCCCCCTCTATGGTTGTAGCGCAACCATTCGCTCAACAGCAGAGCGAGTGGAAATACCTTCACTTCCTCAAGCGGGTAGGTGCCGACAGAGAGAGGCAGAGAACGAGCGAGCGAGAGAGAGAGAGAGAGAGATAGAGAGGGAGAGAGAGATAGAGAGGGAGAGAGAGAGAGGGACAGGAGCTTCTCTCTCTCGGGGAAGCACACACGCATTTACACACAACCTCGACCGGCGCGCGAGGATGGGGCTTCTCCCTGGGAGCACTCGCATATCACTGTCAAAATATCTTTGACTCCCACGCGCGAGCCCGTATTCCGATCCGTGCAATAATATTCACAAGGGTATATATTGTCATTTGAAACAAGTTACCAATGCATTGTCCCGTGGGATTATGCCCCCCTGCGGCAAAATTAATTAGTATCCCCCTCCTCTATCTCTCTATCTCTCTCTGTCTGCCTCTGTCTGACTGTGGGTGACTGTCACTCAAGCGCTTATGGGCGGAGCCCAGCCCAAAACAGCTTGAAATCTTGAAGTGGAAAAATGTTGCTTTTGAGTACTTGATTAGAAATACAAAACAATGATTTAAAAAAAAAAAAAAAAAAAAATTTACAGATGTGTTCCATAGACTCACAGGAATTGTGTAAAGTTGCCCAAATAGTGAAAAGAATAGCAAATCAAATCAAATGTATTTGTAAGGCCCGACAACACACGTTAATGTCCCCATGGGCCAGACACGTCTTCTTTAAACAAGTCAAGAAGAAACATAACAATAAGTCAAGAACAAAACAAGAACACCATAAGGTCCAACAAATTTAAAATAAATGAATGAATGCAAACACTCCCAGACATACCCCAGGTAAGGAAAAACTCACTAAAACCTAGCAATAGGAAAAAATGCACCACAGGCAGTGTGGAGGGAGAGAAACCTTAGAAGGGCCATTCAAGGGGGGATCTCCCTTCTTAGATGTCAGTGATAGTAGTGTTGCAGACGGACAGTTGGTAAGCATGCACTCATGTGTGTAATGAAACACAGATGAGTGCATGCAATAGCAACTGAACTTTTTGAAAGATTAAAGATAGAGCTGATAGCAACTGAACATTTTGAAAGATTAAAGATAGAGCTGATAGCGGATCTATTTGAGGCACAGGGGCGGCGCAAAGAGGGTTGCGTCCTCCCCGTCTTAATCACGGGACGTTCAACACTCCGATCATCGCTCCGATCATCGCTCAGAGACAGCCGGAGACAGGGAGATAGGGGGCGGCGCAGAGAGGGTCGCAACCTCCCCGTCATCATCGCGGGACGTCCAGCACTCCGGTCATCACTACGAGACAGCCGGAGAGAGGGAGACAGGAGGGCACGCAGCGAGGGTCGCATCCTCCCGGTCTTCATCACGGGACGTCCGACACTCCGGTCATCACTCCGGGACAGCAACTCACAGGGAGACAGGGAGACGGGACAGGCGTTAGACAGCTTGCGTGATTGTAATGGCCGGACATAGCAATAGATACAAGTGGTAAGCATTTTGTGAATAGAATAGATATATGAAGTAAGCATATGTGAATAGAATTACTTAGTACTTAACCCAGCAATGAAACCACATTGACAGACCACAAACCCTGTTGACAGACCACGGACAGAAGACGGTAAGAAGCTGATCCACGGCCTCGGTGGTGCACGTAGAGCAGTCACTGCAATCTTGGCCAAGACCCCGAGACATCCACCACGTTGGTCAGCACTACGAGACAAGCACTCCGAGAGATGGGGGGGGGGGGGTTGGGACAGGGGTTAGAAAGTTCCCATGCTTGTAGTGGGTGGAGATGGAGCAACAGATACATGCAGTGAGCACATGCACACATGGCGACGGCAGAACCGCAGTATACAAGAAAATTGTGAAATAGAGCAATAAATAGAACCACTGCAAGCGCATGGACACAGGGTGAGATACGAGACAACAGCCCAGGGCCGCACACCCCGTTGTACAGAGATGTACCTTCCTGCTGACTTGTTGTTCAGAGATGTACCCTTCCTGCTGACTTGTTGTACAGAGATGTACCTTCCTGCTGACTTGTTGTTCAGAGATGTACCCTTCCTGCTGACTTGTTGTACAGAGTTGTACCTTCCTGCTGACTTGTTGTTCAGAGTTGTACCCTTCCTGCTGACTTGTTGTTCAGAGATGTACCCTTCCTGCTGACTTGTTCTTCAGAGATGTACCCTTCCTGCTGACTTGTTGTTCACAGTTTACCCTTCCTGCTGACTTGTTGTTCAGAGATGTACCCTTCCTGCTGACTTGTTGTTCAGAGTTGTACCTTCCTGCTGACTTGTTGTTCAGAGATGTACCCTTCCTGCTGACTTGTTGTTCAGAGTTGTACCTTCCTGCTGACTTGTTGTTCAGAGATGTACCCTTCCTGCTGACTTGTTGTTCAGAGGTGTACCCTTCCTGCTGACTTGTTGTTCAGAGATGTACCCTTCCTGCTGACTTGTTGTACAGAGTTGTACCTTCCTGCTGACTTGTTGTTCAGAGATGTACCCTTCCTGCTGACTTGTTGTTCAGAGTTGTACCCTTCGTGCTGACTTGTTGTTCAGAGTTGTACCCTTCCTGCTGACTTGTTGTTCAGAGATGTACCTTCCTGCTGACTTGTTGTTCAGAGTTGTACCCTTCCTGCTGACTTGTTCTTCAGAGTTGTACCCTTCCTGCTGACTTGTTCTTCAGAGATGTACCCTTCCTGCTGACTTGTTCTTCAGAGTTGTACCCTTCCTGCTGACTTGTTGTTCAGAGATGTACCCTTCCTGCTGACTTGTTCTTCAGAGTTGTACCTTCCTGCTGACTTGTTGTTCAGAGTTGTACCTTCCTGCTGACTTGTTGTTCAGAGTTGTACCTTCCTGCTGACTTGTTGTTCAGAGTTGTACCCTTCCTGCTGACTTGTTGTTCAGAGTTGTACCTTCCTGCTGACTTGTTGTTCAGAGTTGTACCCTTCCTGCTGACTTGTTGTTCAGAGTTGTACCTTCCTGATGACTTGTTCTTCAGAGTTGTACCCTTCCTGCTGACTTGTTGTTCAGAGTTGTACCTTCCTGCTGACTTGTTCTTCAGAGATGTACCCTTCCTGCTGACTTGTTCTTCAGAGTTGTACCTTCCTGCTGACTTGTTGTTCAGAGTTGTACCTTCCTGCTGACTTGTTGTTCAGAGTTGTACCCTTCCTTCCTGCTGACTTGTTGTTCAGAGTTGTACCCTTCCTGCTGACTTGTTGTTCAGAGTTGTACCCTTCCTGCTGACTTGTTGTACAGAGTTGTACCTTCCTGCTGACTTGTTGTTCAGAGATGTACCCTTCCTGCTGACTTGTTGTTCAGAGTTGTACCTTCCTGCTGACTTGTTGTACAGAGTTGTACCCTTCCTGCTGACTTGTTCAGAGTTGTACCTTCCTGCTGACTTGTTGTTCAGAGATGTACCTTTCCTGCTGACTTGTTGTTCAGAGATGTACCCTTCCTGCTGACTTGTTCTTCAGAGATGTACCCTTCCTGCTGACTTGTTGTTCAGAGTTGTACCTTCCTGCTGACTTGTTCTTCAGAGTTGTACCTTCCTGCTGACTTGTTGTTCAGAGTTGTACCTTCCTGCTGACTTGTTGTACAGAGTTGTACCTTCCTGCTGACTTGTTTGTTCAGAGATGTACCCTTCCTGCTGACTTGTTATTCAGAGTTGTACCCTTCCTGCTGACTTGTTGTTCAGAGTTGTACCCTTCCTGCTGACTTGTTGTTCAGAGTTGTACCTTCCTGCTGACTTGTTGTTCAGAGTTGTACCTTCCTGCTGACTTGTTATTCAGAGTTGTACCCTTCCTGCTGACTTGTTCTTCAGAGTTGTACCTTCCTGCTGACTTGTTCTTCAGAGTTGTACCCTTCCTGCTGACTTGTTGTTCAGAGTTGTACCTTCCTGCTGACTTGTTGTTCAGAGTTGTACCCTTCCTGTTGACTTGTTGTTCAGAGTTGTACCTTCCTGCTGACTTGTTGTTCAGAGTTGTACCCTTCCTGCTGACTTGTTGTTCAGAGTTGTACCCTTCCTGCTGACTTGTTCAGAGTTGTACCCTTCCTGCTGACTTGTTGTACAGCGATGTACCCTTCCTGCTGACTTGTTGTACAGAGTTGTACCCTTCCTGCTGACTTGTTGTTCAGAGATGTACCCTTCCTGCTGACTTGTTGTTCAGAGTTGTACCCTTCCTTCCTGCTGACTTGTTGTTCAGCGATGTACCCTTCCTGCTGACTTGTTGTTCAGAGATGTACCCTTCCTGCTGACTTGTTGTTCAGAGTTGTACCTTCCTGCTGACTTGTTGTTCAGAGTTGTACCCTTCCTGCTGACTTGTTCTTCAGAGATGTACCTTCCTGCTGACTTGTTGTTCAGAGTTGTACCCTTCCTCTGACTTGTTCTTCAGAGTTGTACCCTTCCTGCTGACTTGTTGTACAGAGATGTACCCTTCCTGCTGACTTGTTGTACAGAGATGTACCCTTCCTGCTGACTTGTTGTTCAGAGTTGTACCTTCCTGCTGACTTGTTGTTCAGAGATGTACCCTTCCTGCTGACTTGTTGTTCAGAGATGTACCTTCCTGCTGACTTGTTGTACAGAGATGTACCCTTCCTGCTGACTTGTTCTTCAGAGTTGTACCTTCCTGCTGACTTGTTGTTCAGAGATGTACCTTCCTGCTGACTTGTTGTTCAGAGTTGTACCTTCCTGCTGACTTGTTGTTCAGAGATGTACCCTTCCTGCTGACTTGTTGTTCAGAGATGTACCCTTCCTGCTGACTTGTTCTTCAGAGTTGTACCTTCCTGCTGACTTGTTCTTCAGAGTTGTACCCTTCCTGCTGACTTGTTGTTCAGAGATGTACCCTTCCTGCTGACTTGTTGTTCAGAGTTGTACCCTTCCTGCTGACTTGTTGTTCAGAGTTGTACCCTTCCTGCTGACTTGTTGTTCAGAGTTGTACCCTTCCTGCTGACTTGTTGTTCAGAGTTGTACCTTCCTGCTGACTTGTTGTTCAGCGATGTACCCTTCCTGCTGACTTGTTGTACAGAGATGTACCCTTCCTGCTGACTTGTTGTACAGAGATGTACCCTTCCTGCTGACTTGTTGTTCAAAGATGTACCCTTCCTGCTGACTTGTTCTTCAGAGATGTACCCTTCCTGCTGACTTGTTGTTCAGAGTTGTACCCTTCCTGCTGACTTGTTCTTCAGAGATGTACCTTCCTGCTGACTTGTTGTTCAGAGTTGTACCCTTCCTGCTGACTTGTTCTTCAGAGATGTACCCTTCCTGCTGACTTGTTGTTCAGAGTTGTACCCTTCCTGCTGACTTGTTCTTCAGAGATGTACCCTTCCTGCTGACTTGTTGTTCAGAGATGTACCCTTCCTGCTGACTTGTTGTTCAGAGTTGTACCTTCCTGCTGACTTGTTGTACAGAGTTGTACCTTCCTGCTGACTTGTTGTTCAGAGTTGTACCCTTCCTGCTGACTTGTTGTTCAGAGTTGTACCTTCCTGCTGACTTGTTGTTCAGAGTTGTACCCTTCCTGCTGACTTGTTGTTCAGAGTTGTACCCTTCCTGCTGACTTGTTGTTCAGAGATGTACCCTTCCTGCTGACGTGTTGTTCAGAGTTGTACCCTTCCTGCTGACTTGTTCTTCAGAGTTGTACCCTTCCTGCTGACTTGTTGTTCAGAGTTGTACCCTTCCTGCTGACTTGTTGTTCAGAGTTGTACCCTTCCTGCTGACTTGTTCTTCAGAGTTGTACCTTCCTGCTGACTTGTTGTTCAGAGTTGTACCTTCCTGCTGACTTGTTGTTCAGAGATGTACCTTCCTGCTGACTTGTTGTTCAGAGTTGTACCTTCCTGCTGACTTGTTGTTCAGAGTTGTACCTTCCTGCTGACTTGTTGTACAGAGTTGTACCTTCCTGCTGACTTGTTGTTCAGAGATGTACCCTTCCTGCTGACTTGTTGTTCAGAGTTGTACCTTCCTGCTGACTTGTTGTTCAGAGATGTACCCTTCCTGCTGACTTGTTGTTCAGAGTTGTACCCTTCCTGCTGACTTGTTGTACACAGAGTTGTACCCTTCCTGCTGACTTGTTGTTCAGAGATGTACCCTTCCTGCTGACTTGTTGTACAGAGTTGTACCTTCCTGCTGACTTGTTGTTCAGAGATGTACCCTTCCTGCTGACTTGTTGTTCAGAGTTGTACCCTTCCTGCTGACTTGTTGTTCAGAGTTGTACCCTTCCTGCTGACTTGTTGTTCAGAGTTGTACCTTCCTGCTGACTTGTTGTTCAGCGATGTACCCTTCCTGCTGACTTGTTGTACAGAGATGTACCCTTCCTGCTGACTTGTTGTACAGAGATGTACCCTTCCTGCTGACTTGTTGTTCAGAGATGTACCCTTCCTGCTGACTTGTTCTTCAGAGATGTACCCTTCCTGCTGACTTGTTGTTCAGAGTTGTACCCTTCCTGCTGACTTGTTCTTCAGAGATGTACCTTCCTGCTGACTTGTTGTTCAGAGTTGTACCCTTCCTGCTGACTTGTTCTTCAGAGATGTACCCTTCCTGCTGACTTGTTGTTCAGAGTTGTACCCTTCCTGCTGACTTGTTCTTCAGAGATGTACCCTTCCTGCTGACTTGTTGTTCAGAGATGTACCCTTCCTGCTGACTTGTTGTTCAGAGTTGTACCTTCCTGCTGACTTGTTGTACAGAGTTGTACCTTCCTGCTGACTTGTTGTTCAGAGTTGTACCTTCCTGCTGACTTGTTGTTCAGAGTTGTACCCTTCCTGCTGACTTGTTGTTCAGAGTTGTACCCTTCCTGCTGACTTGTTGTTCAGAGATGTACCCTTCCTGCTGACGTGTTGTTCAGAGTTGTACCCTTCCTGCTGACTTGTTCTTCAGAGTTGTACCCTTCCTGCTGACTTGTTGTTCAGAGTTGTACCCTTCCTGCTGACTTGTTGTTCAGAGTTGTACCCTTCCTGCTGACTTGTTCTTCAGAGTTGTACCTTCCTGCTGACTTGTTGTTCAGAGTTGTACCTTCCTGCTGACTTGTTGTTCAGAGATGTACCTTCCTGCTGACTTGTTGTTCAGAGTTGTACCTTCCTGCTGACTTGTTGTTCAGAGTTGTACCTTCCTGCTGACTTGTTGTACAGAGTTGTACCTTCCTGCTGACTTGTTGTTCAGAGATGTACCCTTCCTGCTGACTTGTTGTTCAGAGTTGTACCTTCCTGCTGACTTGTTGTTCAGAGATGTACCCTTCCTGCTGACTTGTTGTTCAGAGTTGTACCCTTCCTGCTGACTTGTTGTACACAGAGTTGTACCCTTCCTGCTGACTTGTTGTTCAGAGATGTACCCTTCCTGCTGACTTGTTGTACAGAGTTGTACCTTCCTGCTGACTTGTTGTTCAGAGATGTACCCTTCCTGCTGACTTGTTGTTCAGAGTTGTACCCTTCCTGCTGACTTGTTGTTCAGAGTTGTACCCTTCCTGCTGACTTGTTGTTCAGAGATGTACACTTCCTGCTGACTTGTTCTTCAGAGTTGTACCCTTCCTTCCTGCTGACTTGTTCTTCAGAGATGTACCTTCCTTCTGACTTGTTGTACAGAGTTGTACCTTCCTGCTGACTTGTTGTTCAGAGTTGTACCTTCCTTCTGACTTGTTGTTCAGAGTTGTACCTTCCTTCTGACTTGTTATTCAGAGTTGTACCCTTCCTGCTGACTTGTTGTTCAGAGTTGTACCTTCCTTCTGACTTGTTGTTCAGAGTTGTACCCTTCCTGCTGACTTGTTGTTCAGAGTTGTACCCTTCCTGCTGACTTGTTGTTCAGAGTTGTACCCTTCCTGCTGACTTGTTGTTCAGAGTTGTACCCTTCCTGCTGACTTGTTGTTCAGAGATGTACACTTCCTGCTGACTTGTTCTTCAGAGTTGTACCCTTCCTTCCTGCTGACTTGTTCTTCAGAGATGTACCTTCCTTCTGACTTGTTGTACAGAGTTGTACCTTCCTGCTGACTTGTTGTTCAGAGTTGTACCTTCCTTCCGACTTGTTGTTCAGAGTTGTACCTTCCTTCTGACTTGTTATTCAGAGTTGTACCCTTCCTGCTGACTTGTTGTTCAGAGTTGTACCTTCCTTCTGACTTGTTGTTCAGAGATGTACCCTTCCTGCTGACTTGTTCTTCAGAGATGTACCCTTCCTGCTGACTTGTTGTTCAGAGTTGTACCTTCCTGCTGACTTGTTGTTCAGAGTTGTACCCTTCCTGCTGACTTGTTGTACAGAGTTGTACCTTCCTGCTGACTTGTTGTTCAGAGATGTACCCTTCCTGCTGACTTGTTGTTCAGAGTTGTACCTTCCTGCTGACTTGTTGTTCAGAGTTGTACCCTTCCTGCTGACTTGTTCTTCAGAGTTGTACCTTCCTGCTGACTTGTTGTTCAGAGTTGTACCCTTCCTGCTGACTTGTTGTTCAGAGTTGTACCTTCCTGCTGACTTGTTGTTCAGAGATGTACCTTCCTGCTGACTTGTTGTTCAGAGTTGTACCTTCCTGCTGACTTGTTGTTCAGAGTTGTACCTTCCTGCTGACTTGTTGTACAGAGTTGTACCTTCCTGCTGACTTGTTGTTCAGAGATGTACCCTTCCTGCTGACTTGTTGTTCAGAGTTGTACCTTCCTGCTGACTTGTTGTTCAGAGATGTACCCTTCCTGCTGACTTGTTGTTCAGAGTTGTACCCTTCCTGCTGACTTGTTGTACACAGAGTTGTACCCTTCCTGCTGACTTGTTGTTCAGAGATGTACCCTTCCTGCTGACTTGTTGTACAGAGTTGTACCTTCCTGCTGACTTGTTGTTCAGAGATGTACCCTTCCTGCTGACTTGTTGTTCAGAGTTGTACCCTTCCTGCTGACTTGTTGTTCAGAGTTGTACCCTTCCTGCTGACTTGTTGTTCAGAGATGTACACTTCCTGCTGACTTGTTCTTCAGAGTTGTACCCTTCCTTCCTGCTGACTTGTTCTTCAGAGATGTACCTTCCTTCTGACTTGTTGTACAGAGTTGTACCTTCCTGCTGACTTGTTGTTCAGAGTTGTACCTTCCTTCTGACTTGTTGTTCAGAGTTGTACCTTCCTTCTGACTTGTTATTCAGAGTTGTACCCTTCCTGCTGACTTGTTGTTCAGAGTTGTACCTTCCTTCTGACTTGTTGTTCAGAGTTGTACCCTTCCTGCTGACTTGTTGTTCAGAGTTGTACCCTTCCTGCTGACTTGTTGTTCAGAGTTGTACCCTTCCTGCTGACTTGTTGTTCAGAGTTGTACCCTTCCTGCTGACTTGTTGTTCAGAGATGTACACTTCCTGCTGACTTGTTCTTCAGAGTTGTACCCTTCCTTCCTGCTGACTTGTTCTTCAGAGATGTACCTTCCTTCTGACTTGTTGTACAGAGTTGTACCTTCCTGCTGACTTGTTGTTCAGAGTTGTACCTTCCTTCTGACTTGTTGTTCAGAGTTGTACCTTCCTTCTGACTTGTTATTCAGAGTTGTACCCTTCCTGCTGACTTGTTGTTCAGAGTTGTACCTTCCTTCTGACTTGTTGTTCAGAGATGTACCCTTCCTGCTGACTTGTTCTTCAGAGATGTACCCTTCCTGCTGACTTGTTGTTCAGAGTTGTACCCTTCCTGCTGACTTGTTGTTCAGAGTTGTACCCTTCCTGCTGACTTGTTGTACAGAGTTGTACCTTCCTGCTGACTTGTTGTTCAGAGATGTACCCTTCCTGCTGACTTGTTGTTCAGAGTTGTACCTTCCTGCTGACTTGTTGTTCAGAGTTGTACCCTTCCTGCTGACTTGTTCTTCAGAGTTGTACCTTCCTGCTGACTTGTTGTTCAGAGTTGTACCCTTCCTGCTGACTTGTTGTTCAGAGTTGTACCTTCCTGCTGACTTGTTGTTCAGAGATGTACCCTTCCTGCTGACTTGTTGTTCAGAGTTGTACCCTTCCTTCCTGATGACTTGTTGTTCAGAGTTGTACCCTTCCTGCTGACTTGTTGTTCAGAGTTGTACCCTTCCTGCTGACTTGTTGTACAGAGTTGTACCCTTCCTGCTGACTTGTTGTACAGAGTTGTACCCTTCCTGCTGACTTGTTGTTCAGAGATGTACCCTTCCTGCTGACTTGTTGTTCAGAGATGTACCTTCCTGCTGACTTGTTGTTCAGAGATGTACCCTTCCTGCTGACTTGTTGTTCAGAGATGTACCCTTCCTGCTGACTTGTTGTTCAGAGTTGTACCCTTCCTGCTTACTTGTTGTACAGAGTTGTACCCTTCCTGCTGACTTGTTGTTCAGAGATGTACCCTTCCTGCTGACTTGTTCTTCAGAGATGTTCCCTTCCTGCTGACTTGTTGTTCAGAGTTGTACCCTTCCTGCTGACTTGTTGTTCAGAGTTGTACCCTTCCTGCTGACTTGTTGTTCAGAGTTGTACCTTCCTGCTGACTTGTTGTTCAGAGTTGTACCTTCCTACTGACTTGTTGTTCAGAGTTGTACCCTTCCTGCTGACTTGTTGTTCAGAGATGTACACTTCCTGCTAACTTGTTCTTCAGAGTTGTACCCTTCCTGCTGACTTGTTGTTCAGAGTTGTACCCTTCCTGCTGACTTGTTGTTCAGAGTTGTACCCTTCCTGCTGACTTGTTGTTCAGAGTTGTACCTTCCTACTCACTTGTTGTTCAGAGATGTACCCTTCCTGCTGACTTGTTGTACCCTTCCTGCTGACTTGTTCTTCAGAGTTGTACCCTTCCTGCTGACTTGTTGTACAGAGTTGTACCCTTCCTGCTGACTTGTTGTACAGAGTTGTACCTTCCTGCTGACTTGTTGTTCAGAGATGTACCCTTCCTGCTGACTTGTTGTTCAGAGTTGTACCTTCCTGCTGACTTGTTGTTCAGAGTTGTACCTTCCTGCTGACTTGTTGTTCAGAGATGTACCCTTCCTGCTGACTTGTTGTACCCTTCCTGCTGACTTGTTCTTCAGAGATGTACCCTTCCTGCTGACTTGTTGTTCAGAGTTGTACCTTCCTGCTGACTTGTTCTTCAGAGATGTACCCTTCCTGCTGACTTGTTCTTCAGAGTTGTACCCTTCCTGCTGACTTGTTGTACAGAGATGTACCCTTCCTGCTGACTTGTTGTACAGAGATGTACCCTTCCTGCTGACTTGTTGTACAGAGATGTACCCTTCCTGCTGACTTGTTGTTCAGAGTTGTACCCTCCCTGCTGACTTGTTGTTCAGAGTTGTACCCTTCCTGCTGACTTGTTGTTCAGAGATGTACCCTTCCTGCTGACTTGTTGTTCAGAGATGTACCCTTCCTGCTGACTTGTTGTTCAGAGATGTACCCTTCCTGCTGACTTGTTCTTCAGAGTTGTACCCTTCCTTCCTGCTGACTTGTTCTTCAGAGTTGTACCTTCCTGCTGACTTGTTGTTCAGAGTTGTACCCTTCCTGCTGACTTGTTGTTCAGAGATGTACCCTTCCTGCTGACTTGTTGTTCAGAGTTGTACCCTGAACACACCTCGACCTTCCAGACGGGGTGGAGGCACTGCCCTCATGACATCTCCTTCATGGGCTACAAACGTAACACCACTCCCAGAACTGTCACTCTCCTCTCTCGAATATCATGCAGTATCTGTCTCTAATCCTTTCAATCTCACCATTGTTACACTCTACCGCCCTCCAGGTCCGCTCGATCACTTCACAGATGAGCTGGACATGCTTCTTAGCTCCTTACCGGAAGATGGTACCCCTCTCCTTCTACTGGGCGACTTCAACCTGCCTGACTCATCTCAGTCAGTCATAGTAGTCTCCCTCCTACAATCGTTTGACCTGACTCCCACTCCCATGCCTCCCACCCACAAAGCAGGCAACTCCTTGGATCTCATATTTTCCCGTAACTCCAGCATCATTAACACCACGGTAACTCCCCTACATGTATCTGACCATTCCTTCATATCCTTCTCACTAACTCTCATGCTTAACCGAAAGGTCTTCACCCCAACTCAAACAGTCTCACTCAGACGCAACCTGCCCTCCCTATCCCCCTCCACCCTCTCCTCTGACATACTATCCGCTCTACCTTTGAGTGACACCTTCTCTGCTCTCTCCACAGAGATGGCAACCTCCACCCTCCTTTCAGCCCTTGCAACCTCCTTCGACAAGCTCTGTCCCCTCGTTGAGAAACCTGCCCGCCGTTCCCCACCCAGTCCATGGCTGACAGATCCAGTGAGAGAACAAAGACAGGTCCTGAGAGCAGCTGAAAGGAAGTATAGAAAGTCACGCCTCACTGCTGACATCGACACATATCACAACCTCTTGTTAACATTCTCCAAAACCATCACTAATGCCAAAGCTTCTTTCTTCCACCATAGGATCGAGGCCTCTGCCAAGAATCTTCGCAAACTGCATGCTACCATGTCCTCCCTCCTCACTCCCCCCCCACCCCCCCCTCCCTCATCTTTCTCTGCCGAAGACTTTGCGATCTTCTTTGAGGAAAAAGTGGAGAACATCCGCAGCTCCTTCTCCCAACCCCCACCCATTCCAAATGCTGAATCGAGAACCTCATCCTTCACTCTGTCATCTTTCTCTCCCATTACAGAAGCAGAGACCCTGACACTGGTAACGTCAAACCGTCCGACTACTTGCCAGCTGGACCAGCTACCCTCCCCACTCCTCCAGACCATAGCACCAGACATCCTCCCATTCCTAACTGCAACCATCAACTCCTCACTCAACTCGGGGGTGGTCCCCACCTCCCTAAAACAAGCCAGAGTCACGCCGCTTATAAAAAAACCAACCCTGAACCCTACTGTCATAGGCAACTACCGTCCTGTCTCTCTTCTCTCCTTCCTTTCTAAAACACTTGAACGTGCTGTATCCAACCAACTTACTACTTATCTCTTACAGAATGACCTCCTAGACCCTAATCAGTCAGGCTTCAGGACTGGTCACTCCACAGAGACAGCCCTCATTGCGGTCACAGAGGCACTTCACTTAGCAAAAGCGAAAGGCCTCTCCTCTGTCCTGATTCTCCTAGATCTATCTGCAGCCTTCGACACAGTCAACCACCAGATCCTCCTTGCGGCCCTCGCAGGAATGGGAGTGGCTGGCTCTGCGCTGACATGGCTGTCATCATACCTCAATGACCGCTCCTACCAAGTGTCATGGAGAGGGACCCTGTCGGCCACCCGCCCCCTGCGGACGGGTGTCCCCCAGGGCTCGGTTCTAGGACCCCTTCTCTTCTCCCTCTACACTAAATCACTGGGTAACATTATCACGTCTCATGGCTTCTCCTACCATTGTTATGCCGACGATACTCAACTCTTCCTCTCCTTCCCTCCCTCAGATATCCACGTCTCTGTGCGGATCTCGGCCTGTCTGTCCGACATCTCAGCCTGGATGACGTCCAACCACCTCAAACTGAACCTAAGCAAAACAGAATTGCTCCACCTGCCGGCCAAATCCTCCCCCCTAACCGACCTTTCAATCACAGTCGAGAATGCAGCTGTGACTGCGTCCCCGACCGCCAAGAACCTTGGTGTTGTCCTCGACGACCAGTTGAACTTCTCTGCTCACATCGCAGCGACGACCAGAACCTGCCGATTCCTCCTGAGCAACGTCAGAAGGATACGCCCCTTCCTGACAAAAGAAGCCACCCAACTCCTCGTCCAATCAACAGTCATCTCCCGCCTCGACTACTGCAATGCACTGCTCGCTGGCCTCCCGGCCACTGCCACTAAGCCTCTTCAACTCATTCAGAACGCAGCGGCCCGCCTGATCTCAAACCTACCGAAGTCGGCCCATGTCACCCCACTTCTTAGGGACCTGCACTGGCTCCCCATTGCTGCACGAATCCGCTTCAAGGCCCTCGACCTAGCATACCGTGCGGCAAAGGGAACCGCTCCCGCCTACCTCCGGTCAATGGTCTCTAACTACACACCCTCAAGACCCCTACGCTCTGCATCTTCTGGCCGCCTCAGACCTACTCCTATCCAAGCTCCGGGAGGGTCATCAAAGAGAAGTCGCCTATTCTCAGTCCTTGCCCCACAATGGTGGAATGAACTACCCACCCCAGTTAGGACAGCCGAATCACGTCCAATCTTTCGCCGTCGACTAAAGACGCACTTCTTCAACCATTATCTGAATTAAAAAAAAAAAAAAAAAAAAACAATAAAAAAATCTAACCCTAACTAACCGTACTGTCATGCACTTGTCCTAATAAACTAACCTACACTGTAGCACTCAACACTTTGATGAACATTGTTGCTCAGCTGATAGAGTTGTGCCCTTCCTGATGGCTTGTCGTACAGAACTTGTAAGTCGCTTTGGATAAAAGCGTCAGCTAAATGACTAAATGTAAATGTAAATGTACCCTTCCTGCTGACTTGTTGTTCAGAGTTGTACCTTCCTGCTGACTTGTTGTTCAGAGTTGTACCCTTCCTGCTGACTTGTTGTTCAGAGTTGTACCCTTCCTTCCTGCTGACTTGTTGTTCAGAGTTGTACCCTTCCTGCTGACTTGTTGTTCAGAGATGTACCTTCCTGCTGACTTGTTGTTCAGAGTTGTACCCTTCCTGCTGACTTGTTGTTCAGAGTTGTACCCTTCCTGCTGACTTGTTGTTCAGAGTTGTACCTTCCTGCTGACTTGTTGTTCAGAGTTGTACCCTTCCTGCTGACTTGTTCAGAGTTGTACCCTTCCTGCTGACTTGTTGTTCAGAGTTGTACCTTCCTGCTGACTTGTTGTTCAGAGTTGTACCCTTCCTGCTGACTTGTTCTTCAGAGATGTACCCTTCCTGCTGACTTGTTGTTCAGAGATGTACCCTTCCTGCTGACTTGTTGTTCAGAGTTGTACCCTTCCTGCTGACTTGTTGTTCAGAGTTGTACCTTCCTGCTGACTTGTTGTTCAGAGATGTACCCTTCCTGCTGACTTGTTGTACAGAGTTGTACCTTCCTGCTGACTTGTTCTTCAGAGTTGTACCTTCCTGCTGACTTTTTCTTCAGAGTTGTACCTTCCTGCTGACTTGTTGTTCAGAGATGTACCTTCCTGCTGACTTGTTGTTCAGAGATGTACCTTCCTGCTGACTTGTTCTTCAGAGTTGTACCTTCCTGCTGACTTGTTCTTCAGAGTTGTACCCTTCCTGCTGACTTGTTCTTCAGAGTTGTACCCTTCCTGCTGACTTGTTATTCAGAGTTGTACCCTTCCTGCTGACTTGTTGTTCAGAGTTGTACCCTTCCTGCTGACTTGTTGTTCAGAGTTGTACCTTCCTGCTGACTTGTTGTTCAGAGTTGTACCTTCCTGCTGACTTGTTATTCAGAGTTGTACCCTTCCTGCTGACTTGTTGTTCAGAGTTGTACCTTCCTGCTGACTTGTTGTTCAGAGTTGTACCCTTCCTGTTGACTTGTTGTTCAGAGATGTACCTTCCTGCTGACTTGTTGTTCAGAGTTGTACCCTTCCTGCTGACTTGTTGTTCAGAGTTGTACCTTCCTGCTGACTTGTTGTTCAGCGATGTACCCTTCCTGCTGACTTGTTGTTCAGAGTTGTACCCTTCCTGCTGACTTGTTGTTCAGAGATGTACCCTTCCTGCTGACTTGTTGTTCAGAGTTGTACCCTTCCTGCTGACTTGTTGTTCAGAGATGTACCCTTCCTGCTGACGTGTTGTTCAGAGTTGTACCCTTCCTGCTGACTTGTTCTTCAGAGTTGTACCCTTCCTGCTGACTTGTTGTTCAGAGTTGTACCCTTCCTGCTGACTTGTTGTTCAGAGTTGTACCCTTCCTGCTGACTTGTTCTTCAGAGTTGTACCTTCCTGCTGACTTGTTGTTCAGCGTTGTACCTTCCTGCTGACTTGTTGTTCAGAGATGTACCCTTCCTGCTGACTTGTTGTTCAGAGTTGTACCCTTCCTGCTGACTTGTTGTACAGAGTTGTACCTTCCTGCTGACTTGTTGTTCAGAGATGTACCCTTCCTGCTGACTTGTTGTTCAGAGTTGTACCTTCCTGCTGACTTGTTGTTCAGAGATGTACCCTTCCTGCTGACTTGTTGTTCAGAGTTGTACCCTTCCTGCTGACTTGTTGTACACAGAGTTGTACCCTTCCTGCTGACTTGTTGTTCAGAGATGTACCCTTCCTGCTGACTTGTTGTACAGAGTTGTACCTTCCTGCTGACTTGTTGTTCAGAGATGTACCCTTCCTGCTGACTTGTTGTTCAGAGTTGTACCCTTCCTGCTGACTTGTTGTTCAGAGTTGTACCCTTCCTGCTGACTTGTTGTTGAGAGATGTACCCTTCCTGCTGACTTGTTGTTCAGAGTTGTACCCTTCCTGCTGACTTGTTGTTCAGAGATGTACCTCCCTGCTGACTTGTTCTTCAGAGATGTACCTTCCTGCTGACTTGTTGTTCAGAGATGTACCTTCCTGCTGACTTGTTCTTCAGAGTTGTACCTTCCTGCTGACTTGTTGTTCAGAGTTGTACCCTTCCTGCTGACTTGTTGTTCAGAGATGTACCTTCCTGCTGACTTGTTCTTCAGAGATGTACCCTTCCTGCTGACTTGTTGTTCAGAGATGTACCCTTCCTGCTGACTTGTTGTTCAGAGTTGTACCTTCCTGCTGACTTGTTCTTCAGAGTTGTACCTTCCTGCTGACTTGTTGTTCAGAGTTGTACCCTTCCTGCTGACTTGTTGTTCAGAGTTGTACCCTTCCTGCTGACTTGTTGTTCAGAGTTGTACCTTCCTGCTGACTTGTTCTTCAGAGTTGTACCCTTCCTGCTGACTTGTTGTTCAGAGTTGTACCCTTCCTGCTGACTTGTTCTTCAGAGTTGTACCCTTCCTGCTGACTTGTTCTTCAGAGTTGTACCCTTCCTGCTGACTTGTTGTTCAGAGATGTACCCTTCCTGCTGACTTGTTGTTCAGAGTTGTACCCTTCCTGCTGACTTGTTCTTCAGAGTTGTACCCTTCCTGCTGACTTGTTGTTCAGAGTTGTACCTTCCTGCTGACTTGTTGTTCAGAGTTGTACCTTCCTGCTGACTTGTTGTTCAGAGATGTACCCTTCCTGCTGACTTGTTCTTCAGAGTTGTACCCTTCCTGCTGACTTGTTCTTCAGAGTTGTACCCTTCCTGCTGACTTGTTGTTCAGAGTTGTACACTTCCTGCTGACTTGTTCTTCAGAGTTGTACCCTTCCTTCCTGCTGACTTGTTCTTAAGAGATGTACCTTCCTTCTGACTTGTTCTTCAGAGTTGTACCCTTCCTGCTGACTTGTTCTTCAGAGTTGTACCCTTCCTGCTGACTTGTTGTTCAGAGTTGTACACTTCCTGCTGACTTGTTCTTCAGAGTTGTACCCTTCCTTCCTGCTGACTTGTTCTTCAGAGTTGTACCCTTCCTGCTGACTTGTTCTTCAGAGTTGTACCTTCCTGCTGACTTGTTCTTCAGAGTTGTACCTTCCTGCTGACTTGTTGTTCAGAGTTGTACCCTTCCTGCTGACTTGTTGTACAGAGTTGTACCTTCCTGCTGACTTGTTGTTCAGAGATGTACCCTTCCTGCTGACTTGTTGTTCAGAGTTGTACCTTCCTGCTGACTTGTTGTACAGAGTTGTACCCTTCCTGCTGACTTGTTGTTCAGAGTTGTACCTTCCTGCTGACTTGTTGTTCAGAGATGTACCCTTCCTGCTGACTTGTTGTTCAGAGATGTACCCTTCCTGCTGACTTGTTCTTCAGAGATGTACCCTTCCTGCTGACTTGTTGTTCAGAGTTGTACCTTCCTGCTGACTTGTTCTTCAGAGTTGTACCTTCCTGCTGACTTGTTGTTCAGAGTTGTACCTTCCTGCTGACTTGTTGTACAGAGTTGTACCTTCCTGCTGACTTGTTTGTTCAGAGATGTACCCTTCCTGCTGACTTGTTATTCAGAGTTGTACCCTTCCTGCTGACTTGTTGTTCAGAGTTGTACCTTCCTGCTGACTTGTTGTTCAGAGTTGTACCCTTCCTGCTGACTTGTTGTACAGAGATGTACCCTTCCTGCTGACTTGTTGTTCAGAGTTGTACCCTTCCTGCTGACTTGTTGTTCAGAGTTGTACCTTCCTGCTGACTTGTTGTTCAGAGTTGTACCTTCCTGCTGACTTGTTCTTCAGAGTTGTACCCTTCCTGCTGACTTGTTGTTCAGAGTTGTACCCTTCCTGCTGACTTGTTGTTCAGAGTTGTACCCTTCCTGCTGACTTGTTGTTCAGAGATGTACCTTCTTGCTGACTTGTTGTTCAGAGTTGTACCCTTCCTGCTGACTTGTTGTTCAGAGTTGTACCCTTCCTTCTGACTTGTTGTACAGAGATGTACCTTCCTGCTGACTTGTTGTTCAGAGATGTACCCTTCCTGCTGACTTGTTGTTCAGAGATGTACCCTTCCTGCTGACTTGTTGTTCAGAGTTGTACCCTTCCTGCTGACTTGTTTGTATTATTTGTAAGTCTCTTTGGATGAAAGTGTTCAGCTAAATGACTTAATGTGGATGAAAGTGTTCAGCTAAATGACTTAATGTGGATGAAAGTGTTCAGCTAAATGACTTAATGTGGATGAAAGTGTTCAGCTAAATGACTTAATGTAAGTGTAAATATCAACGCCCCACCCCCTCCATCTGGTCTCGTTCTTTATAGGTTCTACTCTGCTGAGATTGTTTGTGGCCTTGAGTTCCTGCATTCCAAGGGGATCATCTACAGGTTAGAACACAACGCACAACACCTGAACGTACAGTATGGACACTAGGGATGGGCATATATTTTTGAATATTCGAATAGTAAATTATAGTGTAGTGTATTGAGAGGGGCTGGGCGATAAAACGATAACGATAATTATCGCGATATATTTTAATAATCGATATCGAAAAGGAAATAAATATTGTTTGTGACCTGCAACAGGGCCGTTTTAAAACCAGAGACAGTGGACAGACTTGTCTTTCTTGCCTGCAACTTAAAGTAATGGCTTTGCTTGTCCAAATGACAATACTGACCAAATTGAGATATATTTGTCTCTTGTCCATTTATTTTGTTTGCTTTCTAATTTAAAATACAGTTTGAAACCGTATGTACACAGTAGGCTATGTGTGCTAGCAGAGCTAGACTCCAGTCACGAGTCACGGTGCACATGTGCGGTGGTTTGTCCACCAAAAAAGCACCAAAAGATAGAAAAGAAACTAGCAGAGCCAGAACTGTTCAACTCCCCTGGAGCCACAGCCAGCAGAGAAGCCGGTTTACTTTCGCTTTCAAACCAGCTGCAGCCTGAGAACTGGAGTGTGAGGGGATGTAACACTAAAGATGGCAGCAACGACAAAGAATTGCTGCAAAATAAACATACATCTTTTTTTATACTTATAACAATATTGATAATTATCGATCTCGCGTGATATGATAACATTATTATATCGTTATCGCGATATCATTTTTGGCCATATCACCCAGCCCTAAGGGGACCCTATTAACTGTTACACCGTAGGCTGGGTACAGCTCGCTAGCTAGCAGTCTGTTGGATTGGAGGGGGGGGGGGGGGGGGGGTAGATGAGTATTGGAATAGTAATTGAATAATTAATAGAGTTTTGCCCATCCCTAATGGACACCCAAACAACTGCCTCTTTGCACTGCTGCGGTCAGGCAAGCGCTACCGGAGTCTCATGGCCAGTACAGAGAGACTCAGAAGGAGCTTCTATCCCCAGGCCATCAGGATGCTCAACGACTCTATGTAGTTCAAGTTTCTTTAATAGTTGTCATACAGAAGTACAGAATACTTTTATACAAAATGCTTCTTACTGTTTCGCTCCAGAGACTGTGCTAGACAAGATAGTATGAAATAAAAATAAAAATAGTATAGCATGTAAAATAGAAGTGAAAAATGAGGTCACAGTGTTCAGTATAGACATATGTACAATGTTCGATGCAGAATAGAAGTAACTGAGTTACCATACAATATACAATATACTATGCAATGTACTAATATACAATACTATATAGTGCAGAGCAGAAATGGGATGAGGTACAATTTAGGTACAATTTACAGTAAGGTGTGCGAGTTGTAGTGCAAATCCTTTACCAATAAATATAAAGTGTAAAGTGTGTTTAGGTGTTCTAAAGCAGCGGTTCTCAACAGGGGTTCCCCGGCACACAGGGGTTCCGCGGAGAGCTGCCAGGGGTTCCGCGAGATGCCTGGCAATGTTCTTTAAAAATATAGAATGACAACAGTCTTATTTTGAAAATCCTATAGCGGGTCTCATTTCTGCCCACGCGCAGCTCCAGCTAAATAACTAGGCTCCGAAAGCTAGCAACATTTAGGTCATTATGATACTCTTATTTTGAAACTCCGTGGTGTCGTGACTCATATCCGTTCTACAGCACACAGCCAATAAGGATGCATCTCAACACAGAAGGCTGAGCAGTGAGCTTAGCGTCTCTCAGCTCAGCTGGCAGTAGTAGCGTACTCTGGATCTGGAACGCGGACATTGAAACACAGCAAGGATAGTGTTTTTGCGACCCAAAACAAATCCCTGCTGTTTTATTCCGCAACGGGTCAAATGCATATAACATGCTTTGCAATACTTGCCATTCCTTTGTGGCCACGTTGTGTTTAAGACCGGAATGAATGTCCCTTTAGCATAAGCTAACAACAAGCCCTGTTCAGAGCGACAGAGAACAGCAGGGTGGGGACTTGGAAGGAGGACTGGGAAGGAGGGGGGGGGGGGGCATTCTCCCTCTATGTGTGTGCGTTTGAAAATATATGATGAAGTCAGACTACTATATTATATTGATAGTAAATGTACTGAGGGTGGACAGACAGATTATGTTGATATTTAAACATAAAAAATACAATACATAATAAATGTATCCATGATCATCATGCAACATAAAACAATTGCAGGAACGGTTTGGGAGAGGAAGGTGTTTTAGGTTGCGTGTTCCAAAAAATGTACTTAAAGTTTAAAGCTCAATATATCAAAACGTGGCACTTTATAGTGAACAGGCACTTTATAGTGAATCCAAATTATTTTTTGGATTACAGAAAATTATCCCTAAAGTGCTATCTGATGCAGCTGCACTGTTTTCCATGAAAATACCATATTTGGATAAGTTTGACCATTTCAAAAAATCTGAAAATCATTAAGTCACTCTGGATAAAAAAAGACTTTACAGACAACATTGAGACAAAGCTTCCTGACACATCTCCATCCAAACTCTTGGAAGAACTCATTGAAATCTCATCTGATACCACCTGGAGAGCTAGTTTCAGAGTGTGGTGCTGAGTACCAAGTATCTCATGATGCTGCAGTTAAGGTGTTGATACCATTCAGCCCCACATATCTGTGTGAAGCTGGCTTTTCATCCATGACAGCTCTGAAAACAAAATATAGGGCCAAGTTGAGCCTTGATGATGACATGCGTGTTGCCTTGTCAAAGATCTCCCCACGTATTGACCGTATTATTAGCCAGCAGCAGCGGACCTCGCATTGAGCTAGAAATGTCCACTGAGTGAACGAGTGCTTATTTTCTGTATTTATTTATATTTTTTGAGAAATGGTAACTTGGTGATCCTTTTCTGTATTTAAAAAAAATACATGATTTTCTGTTTTTGAGAAATTGTCAAACTTATCCAAATATGCTATTTTTATGGAGAACAGTGCAGCTGCAACAGATAGCACTTTAGTGATCCTTTTCTGTATTAAAAAAAAAATACATGATTTTCAGTTTTTTCTTAAATAAACATTATTTTGAAAGCAAGCACTTTTGTCATCAGATTCAGACAACTTTATTGATCCCGCGTGGGGCAATTCATATTTGCAGATTCACCAACAAGCAACAAAGACAAACAAACAACAAAACATCTCAACGACAGCACGGCAAATAAAGAATCATTGTATCATCATTGTAGCAAAAAAGACAGGACCGAAAAAGTCTTTATCGTATGTAGGGGTGCCCTGGAATATTTTATTGAACACAGGGGTGCCTTGGCAGCAGAAAGGTTGAGAACCCCTGTTCTAAAGTGTGTAAAGTGGGTGCTGCAGTGAGTTGCCCGTTTAAAGTGAGTGTGTGCGTGTGGATGTGTGTGCTGTGTGCATTTGATGGTTGTTACATAGTGTTATTGTTCGTTTAGCAGCCTGATGGCCTGGGGATAGAAGCTTTTTCTGAGTATTTCTGTGCTCGCCTTAAGACTCCGGTATCGCTTGCCTGACCGCAGCAGCATGTAACATCATCAACCCATCCATCTACACTCATTGCACACACATCCACATGCACACACTCACTTTAAACATTCACATAGACATTTTAAACACTTTTTAACACTACACCATATTTTATCTTTATTACTAAAAGATTTGCATTACATCTCTACCTCATATTTGTACTTTAGTTTTGTATATTGTATATTTTGTATAGTGTTTGGTCTTTATGTCAGGAGGCTCATACAGAACCAAGCATTTCACTGGAATGTACATGTACCTTATGTGACAAATAAAACACAACTTGAAACTTGAAACACACATTAAGCATTAATACAATTCAATTATCATAATCTACCGTGAATCGCCACTTTCTTTCCAGTGAGACGTGTTGACCGTCCTCTTCTCCGCAGGGACCTGAAGTTGGACAACGTGATGCTGAACCACGAGGGGCACATAAAGATTGCGGACTTCGGCATGTGCAAGGAGAACGTGTTCGGAGAGAACCACGCCACCACCTTCTGCGGAACCCCGGACTACATCGCCCCGGAGGTACGAGACCTTCTAACCCTAACCCTAACCGGAGGTACAGTACGAGACATTCTAACCCTAACCCTAACCGGAGGTACAGTACGAGACCTTCTAACCCTAACCGGAGGTACAGTACGAGACCTTCTAACCCTAACCGGAGGTACAGTACGAGACCTTCTAACCCTAACCCTAACCGGAGGTACAGTACGAGACCTTCTCCCTTTGCTTTGGAATAACATTGGAACGTAGCTGCTGTAAAAACTGGGCTAGATTAGATTAGATTAGATTCAGATGTATTGTCATCATCATGCAGCACAAGTACAGTACAACGAAAAGAGGTTTGGCGTCCAACCAGAGTGCAAATGTAACAGTAAAGGGCAATAGAGGGAATAAACTGGGTATAAAATATATACATTTGTATTACTGAGTCTTTTCGTTGTACTGTACTATAAATATTGTGACGAGCCTGGTGGTGTTCAAGCTCGACACGGAGCAAAACAAACTAGTTCAATGTCCACACAAGCACAATTTCAATAAATAAATGATATTTATTGTTTAACAGCACAAGTCCAATGGGCAATAGGGTAATCCAAAAACAGTCCAGGGTCAAAAAACGTATCAGGCTCTCGTACAAAAGAAGGGATTGTTCACTACTCAGAGTTGTCTTCCGGTCCAGGGTCAGTACACAAGGGGGTTTCTCAGCCAGTCCAGGGTCCAGTACGCAAAGAACACCTTCTCGCCTTCACCTCTCCTCTCACTACATCTCACCTTCACCTCTCCTCTCACTACCTCTCACCTTCACCTCTCCTCTCACTACCTCTCACCTTCACCTCTCCTCTCACTACCTCTCACCTTCACCTCTCCTCTCACTACCTCTCACCTTCACCTCTCCTCTCACTACCTCTCACCTTCACCTCTCCTCTCACTACCTCTCACCTCCACCTCTCCTCTCACTACCTCTCTCCTTCACCTCTCCTCTCACTACCTCTCTCCTTCACCTCTCCTCTCACTACCTCTCACATTCACCTCTCCTCTCACTACCTCTCACCTTCACCTCCTCTCACTACCTCTCACCTTCACCTCTCCTCTCACTACCTCTCACCGTCACCTCTCCTCTCACTACCTCTCACCTTCACCTCTCCTCTCACTACCTCTCACCTTCACCTCTCCTCTCACTACCTCTCACCTTCACCTCTCCTCTCACTACCTCTCACCTTCACCTCTCCTCTCACTACCTCTCGCCTTCACCTCTCCTCTCACTACCTCTCACCTTCACCTCTCCTCTCACTACCTCTCACCTTCACCTCTCCTCTCACTACCTCTCACCTTCACCTCTCCTCTCACTACCTCTCACCTTCACCTCTCCTCTCACTACCTCTCACCTTCACCTCTCCTCTCACTACCTCTCACCTTCACCTCTCCTCTCACTACCTCTCACCTTCACCTCTCCTCTCACCACCTCTCACCTTCACCTCTCCTCTCACTACCTTTCACCTTCACCTCTCCTCTCACTACCTCTCACCTTCACCTCTCCTCTCACTACCTCTCACCTTCACCTCTCCTCTCACTACCTCTCACCTTCACCTCTCCTCTCACTACCTCTCACCTTCACCTCTCCTCTCACTACCTCTCACCTTCACCTCTCCTCTCACTACCTCTCACCTTCACCTCTCCTCTCACTACCTCTCACCTCCACCTCTCCTCTCACTACCTCTCACCTTCACCTCTCCTCT
This sequence comes from Notolepis coatsorum, assembly GCF_963971535.1. Classification (NCBI taxonomy): domain Eukaryota; kingdom Metazoa; phylum Chordata; class Actinopteri; order Aulopiformes; family Paralepididae; genus Notolepis; species Notolepis coatsorum. Next base: position 12,808,557 of record NC_140170.1, on the reverse strand, counting down.
CACTACCTCTCACCTTCACCTCTCCTCTCACTACCTCTCACCTTCACCTCTCCTCTCACTACCTCTCACCTTCACCTCTCCTCTCACTACCTCTCACCTTCACCTCTCCTCTCACTACCTCTCACCTTCACCTCTCCTCTCACTACCTCTCACCTTCACCTCTCCTCTCACTACCTCTCACCGTCACCTCTCCTCTCACTACCTCTCACCTTCACCTCTCCTCTCACTACCTCTCACCTTCACCTCTCCTCTCACTACCTCTCACCTTCACCTCTCCTCTCACTACCTCTCACCTTCACCTCTCCTCTCACTACCTCTCACCTCCACCTCTCCTCTCACTACCTCTCTCCTTCACCTCTCCTCTCACTACCTCTCACCTTCACCTCTCCTCTCACTACCTCTCACCTTCACCTCTCCTCTCACTACCTCTCACCTTCACCTCTCCTCTCACTACCTCTCACCTTCACCTCTCCTCTCACTACCTCTCACCTTCACCTCTCCTCTCACTACCTCTCACCTTCACCTCTCCTCTCACTACCTCTCACCTTCACCTCTCCTCTCACTACCTCTCACCTTCACCTCTCCTCTCACTACCTCTCTCCTTCACCTCTCCTCTCACTACCTCTCTCCTTCACCTCTCCTCTCACTACCTCTCACCTTCACCTCTCCTCTCACTACCTCTCTCCTTCACCTCTCCTCTCACTACCTCTCACCTTCACCTCTCCTCTCACTACCTCTCTCCTTCACCTCTCCTCTCACTACCTCTCTCCTTCACCTCTCCTCTCACTGCCTCTCACCTTTACCTCTCCTCTCACTACCTCTCTTAGCTCCTACCTCACCTCCTCTCAACAACACTCCATCCGTCCCAGTGTTTTATGCCATGTGTGTCTGGTGTGTGTGTGTGCGTGTGGGATGTGGGTGATCCAATGGTGCACAGGTGTGTTCTATCACTCCCAACTGCTTCCACTCCTTCTCCCATCCTTCACACAGCCATGGGACGGGGGGCAATATCCGACACAATATATATATATATATATATATATATATATATATATATATATATATATATATATATATATATATATATATAATATATATATAACATAATATAAATATAATATAATCTATACTACTAGCAAGTATTCCAGACCAAAGATCCGGACTATCCCTATTCCCACAATGGCCGGTCATTGCACTCACAGATCACCATGGTGACTTTAAATGAAGGGATAAAAACATACAAACCCTAAAGTAAAGTAAAGGAACCGTGTACCTCTTCCACCACTGGTGATTTTATTCATGTGTTAATGTATTTGTATCTCGTCCCGTCAGATCCTGCTGGGACAGAAGTACTCCTTCTCAGTGGACTGGTGGTCGTTCGGCGTCCTGCTGTACGAGATGCTGATTGGCCAGTCTCCGTTCCACGGGGACGACGAGGACGAGCTGTTTGAGTCCATCCGCATGGACACGCCTCACTTCCCCCGCTGGATCACCAAGGAGGCCAAGGACCTGATGGAGAAGGTCTGCACCATTCAACTTTTCTTTTGTTCAAATAATAGCTCTACATTCTGACAGTCATCACTGATATAGAGTGTCTGGTCAGTAACATGGGTCTCTCAGTCCCTCCACTCTGCAGTAAACAGCCATCACTGATATAGAGTGTCTGGTCAGTAACATGGGTCTCCCAGTCCCTCCACTCTGCAGTAAACAGTCATCACTGATACAGAGTGTCTGGTCAGTAACATGGGTCTCTCAGTCCCTCCACTCTGCAGTAAACAGTCATCACTGATACAGAGTGTCTGGTCAGTAACATGGGTCTCCCAGTCCCTCCTGCTCTGCAGTAAACAGTCATCACTGATATAGAGTGTCTGGTCAGTAACATGGGTCTCCCAGTCCCTCCACTCTGCAGTAAACAGCCATCACTGATATAGAGTGTCTGGTCAGTAACATGGATCTCCCAGTCCCTCCACTCTGCAGTAAACAGCCATCACTGATATATAGTGTCTGGTCAGTAACATGGGTCTCCCAGTCCCTCCACTCTGCAGTAAACAGCCATCACTGATATAGAGTGTCTGGTCAGTAACATGGGTCTCTCAGTCCCTCCACTCTGCAGTAAACAGTCATCACTGATATAGAGTGTCTGGTCAGTAACATGGGTCTCCCAGTCCCTCCACTCTGCAGTAAACAGCCATCACTGATATAGAGTGTCTGGTCAGTAACATGGATCTCCCAGTCCCTCCACTCTGCAGTAAACAGTCATCACTGATATAGAGTGTCTGGTCAGTAACATGGATCTCCCAGTCCCTCCACTCTGCAGTAAACAGTCATCACTGATATAGAGTGTCTGGTCAGTAACATGGGTCTCCCAGTCTCTCCACTCTGCAGTAAACAGCCATCACTGATAGTGTCTGGTCAGTAACATGGGTCTCCCAGTCCCTCCACTCTGCAGTAAACAGTCATCACTGATATAGTGTCTGGTCAGTAACATGGGTCTCCCAGTCCCTCCACTCTGCAGTAAACAGTCATTACTGATATATAGTGTCTGGTCAGTAACATGGGTCTCCCAGTCCCTCCACTCTGCAGTAAACAGTCATCACTGATACAGAGTGTCTGGTCAGTAACATGGGTCTCCCAGTCCCTCCACTCTGCAGTAAACAGCCATCACTGATATAGAGTGTCTGGTCAGTAACATGGGTCTCCCAGTCCCTCCACTCTGCAGTAAACAGCCATCACTGATACAGAGTGTCTGGTCAGTAACATGCATTTAGTATAATACACGTTGCAGTAATATTACCAGCCTCCCAGGAATTACCCTAGACCGCTCTAAAACCATACTTATATTCACCACGGTATAAAACGGGAATGTATGGATGAAAAGATTATTTCTTTTTCACATATTGAACGATAGATACTCAATGTCAAATGGGCCATAGTATTGTATCCATAGCTATAATATAGAATATAGTTATAGCCCTGCAAACACCGCCACATATTCCTATACTTTAGAATGCTGGCCTTTTAACCACACATACCACACCACACGCATATCGCTCCGGTGCTGATTGAGTTAATGAATTTATAATTAACTCAATCAGTGCCAGACCAGATGATAGTCGGGTTATCTCGCCATGCGTTGAGCGCCAGGACCCCCGAAAACCCGAGTATAGTCTGGCTTTCATCGTTATTTCTTTTATTTGATATTTTGATTAATTTCAGGCACACGGACCATATAGGCCGTAAGGTGAAGGCTGTATCGTTTCATCCCGTTCCCACCTCGGCGGACTATGCAATTTTCACTCTGGGTGAAAGATATATTGGTGTAGATTTAGGAATAAAAAGTTCTCCAAGTTGGGACTAGATCTTTCCTCGCGAACGGATACTTGGTCACCGCAGAGTTTTATTTTACGTAATTGGTGCGAGTTCGGTCACGTATCTTGCGCTCGACCAATAGCAGCTCTCTTTGTTGCAAGGATACGGCCATCCGGTGACAACAAATGACATCCGCAGAGTAATGTTACGGACGAAAATGGACAAAAAAATACCTTCTAAAGTTCGCAAAAAGGTTTCTAAACGATGTTATATGCATCTCACGTCCGTTCAGAAAGAACGTGCACAAGATTGTACACAGACACGGTGGGATAGATATAGAAACTGTGTCGAACGGTGGCTTAACCTACCAGAATCATACCATTACGGAGACATACAAACATTGTTTAGAGATCGATTTGTGTCATAAATGTCATGATATATCTGTATATCTGTATGTCGTGTATGTCATAAATGTCATGATGAATTGAAAATGGGGGACCCTGATGTAAACAAGATGAAAGTCTTTCTCTGGTCTGCCTCCCCTTAACAATTGTGTGTATTGAGCCGTACTGGTTGGGCACAGAGAACCGGTTCTAATAGGAACCGGTTCCTAACTTTGTTAATTAATACCCTAGTTACAGTACAGCAACCAAATTAACTGTATCAAGTCAACTGACAATGTTCCTAACTTTGTTAATTAATACCCTAGTTACAGTACAGCAACCAAATTAACTGTATCAAGTCAACTGACAATGTGAATAGTATGAAAATTTTTTACGATTTTTCAAAAAATCTCCTGCGAAATAAGCTGTGACCTGTTTTGACCTGCACCTCAAAGAATCGGAATCGAGAATAGTTTAGAACAGGAATCGAAATGGAGAATCGGAACCGGAATCGTTCAAATCCAAACGATGCCCAACCCTTTGTACCCATTCTGCCATCTGTTAAATAAAGTTAAAGTTGTCCCCTTTCTTCCCCCCTCTCTCCTCTCTCCCTCCTCTCCTCTCCTCCCCTTTCCTCCCCCCTCTCTCTCCCTCTCTCTCCTCTCTCCTCCCCTCTCCTTTCTCTCTCCTCTCTCTCTCCTCCCCTCTCCTTCTCTCTCTCTTCCTCTCCTCTTCTCCTCCCTCTCTCTCTCCTCTCTCCCCTCCCCCCTCTCCTCTCCTCTCCTCTCCTCTCCCTCCCCTCCCCTCCCCTCTCCTCTCTCCTCTCTCCCCTCTCCCCCTCTCCTCTCTCCCCTCCCCTCCCTCTCCTCTCTCTCTCCTCTCTCTCTCCTCTCCTCTCCCCCTCTCCTCTCTTCCCCCCTCTCCTCTCTCTCTCTCTCTCCCTCTCTCCCTCTCCCCCCTCTCTCTCTCTCCTCTCCCTCTCCTCTCCCTCCCCTATCCCCTCTCTTCCCCCCTCTCTCCTCTCTCTCCTCTCTCTCCTCTCTCCCCTCTCCCCCCTCTCCTCTCTCTCTCCTCTCTCCCTCCTCCCATCTCCTCTCTCCTCTCTCCCCCTCTCCTCTCTCTCCTCTCTCTCTCCTCTCCTCTCCCTCTCCTCTCTCCTCTCTCTCCCCTCTCTCCTCTCTCTCTCCTCTCTCCTCTCCTCTCCTCCCCTCTCCTCTCTTCCCCCTCTCTCCTCTCTCCTCTCTCTCCTCTCTCCCCTCTCCCCCCTCTCCTCTCTCTCTCCTCCTCCTCTCCTCTCCTCTCCTCCCCTCCCCCTCTCCTCTCTTCCCCTCTCTCCTCTCTCTCTCTCCCTCTCCTCTCCCCCTCTCCTCTCTTCCCCCTCTCTCCTCTCTCTCCTCTCTCCCCTCTCCCTCCTCTCTCCCTCACCTCTCCTCTCCTCTCTCTCCTTCCCCAGTTGTTTGAGAGAGACCCCACTCGCAGGCTGGGCGTCGTGGGGAATATCCGCACGCAGACTTTCTTCAAAACCATCAACTGGCCGGCCTTGGAGATGAGGGAGGTGGAACCCCCCTTCAAACCCAAAGTGGTACGTTCCAGACGTGACTCAAAGCCCTGTACTGTTATTACTGGACCATGTCGGTGTGAGGTCAGTGGGGGTGATACTCACATACATTCTTGGAAGGGTTTGATCTGGAGATGGTAAATACATCGTCAGGCTCGGCATGTTGGAAGTCAAGTTTCTGGAACAATTTGTAGAGGATAACTCCGGCTTGACAGTGTTGAGTGGCGTCATTTCAATAAAAGCCAAGGCAAGGGGGGAGGGTGGGGGGGTGAAGGGGGCGTTTCCCCCCCTCTGTGGATTTTTTGGTCAAATCAGTTGTGCAATAGTCACTTTTGGTGAGTTGTTTCTATACAATTAACTTATATGACATTTAGGTATGACACAGGACTACAAAAGCATTTAAGTATATAAATGTGTCAACAGACTAAAGCAGGGAACCACAATATTTTGCATACAAATTATGCTGAGCAGAATGTAATATCATAACTAATGGGTTACTGAATGCTGAACTGCACTGTTATAATCACTAGGCGCCATTGTAAGACCTTACCTATGTCCCTGTATCACTTGTCTCTGCTGCCCTTTGACTAAAAAACGACTGTCGATTTTCCTTTTTTCTTTGGTGGCATATTTGAGTTAGTCACCTAGTAAAAGTCACCTAGATAGTAAAAGTGAGATAATTGACAATATCAAAACATGATAGGGCTGTACCGAATAGTTCGAAGCTTCGTTCATAATGTTGACATTCGGATTTGTAATTAAAAAAAGTATAAAAAGATTTAAATATTAATTGGCGAGTGTCATACCTCGTCAACGGCACGGCACGGCAACGCCTCTACTTCCTTAGGCGCCTAAGGAAGTTCAAAGTGAGTCAGAAGATCCTTAACACTTTCAGCACTAACTCGCCGAACGTTGAGCGCCAGGACCCCCGAAAACCCGAGTATAGTCGGGTTTTCATCGTTATTTCTTTTTTTTTTCTACTTTTTTCTCCTCCTTTTTTCTGTGATTTTTTTCTCCCCATCCCAATTTACCTCTCATGCCAATTCTCCCTCCCCTGTCCTGATCGTTGCTCGCATATGCCCCCCACTGGCCAGTTGTAGGGAGGATAGAAGCCGTGCATCACATGTCCCCTCCGATACATGTGGAGGCAGCCTGTCACATCTTTTCACCTGCCAGCGCGGACTCTCATTTGGTGAGGTGTAACGTGTAGGAGGCTCACACTGCCCCCGCCATTTTCCTGACTTTACTGTGCAGGCGCCCCAACCGACCTGTAGGAGTCGCTGTTCACAACTACCAGACTACCACCCTTCGACTTCCCACCCGCTAACTCTGCCAATTGAGTTAGTATGACAGCCAGCCCAAGCCGGAGGCAACGCCGACAGCCGGATTCAAACCCGGTGTCTCTTGCGTTGGTGACGAGCACAATGTCCTCTGCGCCACCCAGCCGCCTGGGTTTTCATCGTTATTTCTTTTATTCGATATTTACATTCATAAAACATGCAGGCAGCCTGTGTTATCACTGGGGATGGGTCTGAGATCGCAAAAGTCCGATACCGCCGTCTGCCGCCTTGCGGCCGCTATTGCACTCCATTTGAAACGATGTGGCTTGGTGTGTGGGCCGATCTGCGGCCAGTGGGCGGGGTCTAACTAGTCGGACAGGCCAAACGCTTATAACGCATGCATCGACGAGGGTCGGCCCCCCCCCCGGATCATGTTCATTACTGGATTACGTTGGCAACACGATCGACATCAGTACTTGGAATGGCGATCAGATAATTGGAATATTCTTTTCGGGACAGATCCTGGTCATGGTAAGGACTATATGGTATCAATATTGCATTGATCCAAAAATTCCTTCATGCGATCGGGGCGTGTGTGGTGTGTGTGTGTGGCGTGTTCCGTTGGTTGCGATCAAAGCACGGAGGCGCGCCATGATGAAACATAATACCAATAATCTAAATTTCATTTGAGAACAGTAGCTAGTCCAGGGAAGAAACGATAACGCTTTTACTAGAATCCTCTCCAGGACATCTGTAACAAGCGTTGCAGGGGTAAGGCTAAGAGAATAATCAAAGACTCTAGTCACCCAAACAACTGCCTCTTTGAACTGCTGCGGTCAGGCAAGCGATACCGGAGTCTCATGGCAAGCACAGAGAGACTCAGAAGGAGCTTCTATCCCCAGGCCATCAGGATGATCAATGACTATGTAACAGCCCATCATCTACACTCACTGCACACACATCCACATGCACACACTCACTTTAAACTAACACTCACTTTAGACACTTTAACAGTACTTTATATTTATTTATCTATTAAAGAGATTTGCACTACATTCATACCTCATTTGCGCCTTACCTTAAAGTTTTGTACCTCATTGTCTGCATTTGTACCTCACTGTTTACTAATTTTTACTCACTGTACTTAGATTGTACTTGGGTTGTACTGGAACTTGTTCCTGTTCGCGGACGACTCAGCCCTGCTGGTCTCTGACAAGAACAAGTTACAGGTTGAAAAAACCCTCAGCTCTGAACTAGGCAAAATCTGCATATGGCTCGCCGACAACAAACTATCATTACACATGGGCAAAACAGAGTCCATTCTCTTCGGTTCAAATAACAAACTCAGCAAGACCGACGGCTTCTCAGTTACAGTGGGTGACAATATTGTCACAAGGAAAGATGAAATTACATACCTGGGTTCCATCCTGGAGGCAAATCTTTCCTGTGACAAAATGGCATCCAATGTAATAAAAAAAAGTCAACCAACGAACTAGATTCTTGTACCGGATCTCCTCTCTAGTAAACAAGAATACCCTGAAGACTCTGGCAGGAGCACTCATTCAAGGGTACTACGACTATGCTTGCACCTCATGGTACCAAAGATCCTCAAAGGCGCTAAAAACTAAATTACAAACATCACAAAACAAACTCGTCAAACTACTGCTTGACCTTACTCCTAGAACCCACCTCACCCCTGCCCACTTTGACAACCTAGGATGGCTTAGAGTAGACGACAGAGTATAGCAACTTGCAATGGGCCTGGTCTACAAGATACACTACACGACTAAGGTACCCATGTACATGTCAAAATACTTCCCAAAGGTCAGTGAATACCACGACCACAACACCAGAGGGAGCTCCACAAATCATGTTAAACCCAGATTCGGCTCAAACAAGGGACTAAACACGTTTTGCAATTATGCCACATATCAAATCAAATCAAATGTATTTGTAAGGCCCGACAACACACGTTAATGTCCCCATGGGCAGGACACATCTTCTTTAAACAAGTCAAGAAGAAACATCACAATAAGTCAAGAAACAAAACAAGAACACCATAAGGTCCAACCAATTTAAAATAAATGAATGAAATGCGAACACTCCCAGACCTACCCCACGCGAAGGTAAGGAAAAACTCACTAAAACCTAGCAATAGGAAAAAATGCTCCACAGGCAATGTGGAGGAGAGAAACCTTAGAAGGGCCAATTCAAGGGGGGATCTCCCTTCTTAGATGTCAGTAATAGTAGTGTTGCAGACGGACAGTTGGTGAAACACAGTGCATGAGTGCATGCAATCGCAACTGTACATTTAGAAAAATCAAGATAGAGCTGATAGCAACTGAACATTTTGAAAGATTAAAGATAGAGTATGCCCCGAGGGGGCAGGAGGAGTCACTCAGAAGGTTCAGCACTGCAGGCCAGACAGAAGGCGGTATGAAGCTGTTCCATGGGACCGGTTGAGACAGAGACAGAGGTTAAAAGGTTCTCCCATGTCTGCAGAAAAGCATCCTAACTAAACTAGACAGATTAATCTAAAGGTCAGTCCCCGACCAGGTGAGATCAGGGTAGGTTGAAGGAGAGAGAGAAAAGATGGGTCTTAAGCAGGGATTTAAAAGCTTCGACAGAGCAGGCGCCCCTGACGACGGCAGGTAATTTGTTCCACAGGTAGGGAGCGCGGTAGACAAAGGCTCTGTGGCCGGCAGATTTCTTTTTAACCCTAGGAATCGATAGAAGCCCCGCATTTTGTGATCGCAGAGCACGAGCGGGCGAGTATCGGGAGATGAGATAGGATAGATAGAGCGGTGCAAGCCCATTTAAAATGTTGTAGGTGAGGAGTAGCACTTTAAAGTCAGATCGGGCTTGAATAGGAATCCAGTGTAGGGCGGACAAAACTGGTGTGATGTGATCAAATTTTCTAGTTCTAGTTAGTATACGTGCAGCCGCATTTACCACGAGTTGAAGATTTTTGATGCTTGAATTAGGTAGGCCTGAAAAAAGTGCATTACAGTAGTCCAGACGTGATGAGACAAAAGCATGAATCAGGGTTTCAGCATCAGCCAGAGTTAAAATGGGGCGAATTTTGGCGATATTACGAAGATGGAAGAAGGCAATTTGTAAAAAAAATTATATGTGCATTAAATGAGAAGGAGGAATAAAAAATTACTGAGGTTTTTTATGGTGGAGCTCTGGGATACATGACAAGTATCAAAGTTGAGGGAGATGTCCTGAAACAGGCCTCTGTGGTTTGGGGGGCCAACAATTAACATCTCAGTTTTATCTGCATTAAGGAGTAGAACGTTTTGCGACATCCACTTTTTGACGGCAAGCAGGCAGGCCTCAAGATTTTGTAATTGGGAGGAATCATTTGGCTTAATAGGTCTATATAATTGGGTGTCATCAGCGTAAAAATGAAAGTTTATGCCAAATTTGCGTATGATATTGCCAAGGGGTAGCATGTAAATCGAAAATAGCAAAGGGCCCAGGACAGAGCCTTGTGGGACACCACATTGCACTGGGAGGGTCTCGGATGTTAAATCATTATAGACCAGGCAGTGTGTTCTATCAGTTAAATAAGATTTAAACCAAGCAAGTGCGTGACCCCGAATGCCAACATGATTCTCAAGCCGAACCTAGAAGAATCGATGTGGAACGCCCTACCCACAGCTGTAAAGGAATGTGAATCACTACCCACTTTCAAAACCACTCTCAAAGAGCACCTACGGGAGACTGCAATTTGAAACTGGCCCGGTAAATCTCCAAACCCAACCCCAACCCCTTAACAATTGTATGTATTGAGCTGTACTGTACTGTACCCATTCTGCAATCTGTTAAATAAGCTCCACCCCCACCAGAGAGTCTAGCTCCACCCCCACCAGAGAGTACCCCCACCAGAGAGTCTAGCTCCACCCCCACCAGAGAGTCTAGCTCCACCCCCACCAGAGAGTCTAGCTCCGCCCCCACCACGTTACTGGCTCCTCCTATCTGACACCCCCACCAGAGAGAGTAGCTCCACCCCCACCAGAGAGTCTAGCTCCACCCCCACCAGAGAGTCTAGCTCCACCCCCACCACGTTACTGGCTCCTCCTCTCTGACACCCCCACCAGAGAGTCTAGCTCCACCCCCACCACGTTACTGGCTCCTCCTATCTGACACCCCCACCAGAGAGAGTAGCTCCACCCCCACCAGAGAGTCTAGTTCCACCCCCACCAGAGAGTCTAGCTCCACCCCCACCACGTTACTGGCTCCTCCTCTCTGACACCCCCACCAGAGAGTCTAGCTCCACCCCCACCACGTTACTGGCTCCTCCTCTCTGACACCACCACCAGAGAGTCTAGCTCCACCCCCACCAGAGAGTCTAGCTCCACCCCCACCAGAGAGTCTAGCTCCACCCCCACCACGTTACTGGCTCCTCCTCTCTGACACCCCCACCAGAGAGTCTAGCTCCACCCCCACCACGTTACTGGCTCCTCCTCTCTGACACCACCACCAGAGAGTCCAGCTCCACCCCCACCAGAGAGTCTAGCTCCACCCCCACCAGAGAGTCCAGCTCCACCCCCACCAGAGAGTCTAGCTCCACCCCCACCAGAGAGTCCAGCTCCACCCCCACCAGAGAGTCTAGCTCCACCCCCACCAGAGAGTCCAGCTCCACCCCCACCAGAGAGTCTAGCTCCACCCCCACCAGAGAGTCCAGCTCCACCCCCACCAGAGAGTCTAGCTCCACCCCCACCAGAGAGTCCAGCTCCACCCCCACCAGAGTCTAGCTCCACCCCCACCAGAGAGTCTAGCTCCACCCCCACCAGAGAGTCCAGCTCCACCCCCACCAGAGAGTCTAGCTCCACCCCCACCACGTTACTGGCTCCTCCTCTCTGACACCACCACCAGAGAGTCTAGCTCCACCCCCACCACGTTACTGGCCTTCCTGACCAGCCATGTATATATATATAGATATAAATATAGATTGTGTCGACTGTTATAATATGATATGCTGACGATGGCCTGTTGTCTGTCCCTCATGTCTCCTCTGGTCACAGAAAGCCCCCAACGACTGCAGCAACTTCGACAGAGAGTTCCTGAGTGAGAAGCCCCGCCTCTCCTTCAGCGATAAGCACTTCATAGACTCCATGGACCAGACGGCCTTCGCCGGCTTCTCCTTCATCAACTCCCAGATGGAGCAGCTCCTGGAGAAGTGACGGACGGGCTTCTCCCCCGCGAGGCGTCCCGGCGGCGTTAGAGAGAGGTCACGCGTAAAGGTTACATTACTACTGCGATAGGGTCGGTTCACTTAGGCGTCTGTTCTGTCGTTGTGATCAGGTCAGTTCCCAGGTCAGTATTCGCGCGGCCGCGACATTAAGCGCAAGCGGGCCTCCGTTTGGTACTTGTAGAAATGTACGAGGCTGAAAAAAAAATTTATAGGAACGGGTCCTTGTACATATATGGGTGTTGTATGGTGTTTTAGTGTGCATGCGAAGGTGTCTAGACGATAGAGGCCTGTACGTGTTATAATTATTATCTTAGTGTGGGGAGACCAGGAAGTAAGCGTTCGGACGAATTGAGTCCGAGATGCAAAGCGACGAGACATCGGTACCGTGCCTCAGTTACTGTCTGTCTAGGGTGTGTGTTTGGGTTAGGGTTAGGGTTAGGGTTAGGGTTAGGGTTAGGGTGAGGGTTAGGGTTAGGGTTAGGGTTAGTGAGACATAGTGGCCCACCGGTACCGTGTCACTGTCTCCGAGTGTGTGTTTGTGTGCGCGAGTGAGGCGGCCGTGTGGCTAAATATATTAAAAAAACGACAACATCATCATCATCATGTGTCAATGAATTTGAAGATTTATTTTTCCCCAGTGTACCTCTTTACTGTCAGAGTAGAGCTTGTGGGTTAGATGAACAGTGGATGAACTGTGCCGTGTAAAGAACGCGTCGTTAAAAACACGGCAATAGCAGGTTTCTCGTCACAGATTGTGGCATGAATGAACAATAAATCTTAACTGGGAAAATGTGGGGCTCATGATATGCTGTATATATGTATATGTATATTGTTGGATACATCAGTGTTTTATTCGTCTGCTAACCCTTTCACTGCCACACTACAGAAGGTTAACCCTTTACTATCACACTACTGACGGTACTGTACTGACGGTAGTGTGATAGTAAAGGGGTAACCTTCTGTAGTGTGGCAGTGAAAGGGTTAACCCTTTGTCGTGTGGCAGTGAAAGGGTTAAGGATGTACTTTTATTTCTTTTTTTTACCATCTCCATCTTTTACATCTTATTAAAAAATCATCAACTCTCAAGTCTCCTGTTTTAACAAGATTCAAATGTATCGTCATCATGCAGCACAAGTACAGTACAACGAAAATAAGTTTGGCATCCAACCAGAGTGCAAATGTAACAGTAAAGTGCAACAGTAATATACAATGTACAGGTGATTAAACTGGGTATAACAGTACTACTGAGTAATAGTGCTAATCAGATGTATGTACAGAGTTGTAGTATTAATATATACAGTGATACAGGTATAAAGACACTATGGTAGTAAGTCATACTGGCCAGCAGTGTAACTAGTAAGAGTAGGTAAGAGATATGTACAGATATAGATATAGTATTAATATGTACAGTGATACAGGTATAAAGACACTATGGTAGTAAGTCATACTGGCCAGCAGTGTAACTAGTAAGAGTAGGTAAGAGATATGTACAGATATAGATATAGTATTAATATGTACAGTGATACAGGTATAAAGACACTATGGTAGTAAGTCATACTGGCCAGCAGTGTAACTAGTAAGAGTAGGTAAGAGATATGTACAGATATAGATATAGTATTAATATGTACAGTGATGCAGGTATAAAGACACTATGGTAGTAAGTCATACTGGCCAGCAGTGTAACTAGTAAGAGTAGGTAAGAGATATGTACAGATATAGATATAGTATTAATATGTACAGTGATGCAGGTATAAAGACACTATGGTAGTAAGTCATACTGGCCAGCAGTGTAACTAGTAAGAGTAGGTAAGAGATATGTACAGATATAGATATAGTATTAATATGTACAGTGATACAGGTATAAAGACACTATGATAGTAAGTCATACTGGCCAGCAGTGTAACTAGTAAGAGTAGGTAAGAGATATGTACAGATATAGATATAGTATCTACAGATCTACAAATGTAAATGTAAAAAGGATTATATGCAGGTATGTACAGAGTCAGACCGATGTGGAGAGATATATACGGTATATTCAGCATTATTGTACATTCTATCATACAGAGTTATTATGCAGGTGTATAAGTAGGTATATAGAAGAATGATATGCAGATATATTCAGACATATGGATATATATGTAACGGGTGGTACCGTGAAGAGCAGTCACGAAGGGCTGGGGTTAGTAGCGGTGCTGTGGGTCAAACTCACTCTCATCCTCAGACACGTTACAAAGCAGTGAGTTCACCTCTTGGTACAGCGGTCTGTGCTGTTGCACGCAGCGTGGGAGACCCGGGTTCAAAACTCCCTCAGGGCATCGAAGTTTGAGGTGACATTGTCACAACAGTTACATATATATGCAGTAAATATACAGTATATGCGGTATATACATCACTATTGTACATGCTATCATACAGAGTTATATGGATACAGGCGCGGAACTTTGTTCCTAGCGGTGGGGGGGACATATTAGGGGGCGTGGTCAGTGACGTCATAGGGGGGGGGGGGCGCCCCCCCTTCCAATTTTTTTTTTCTAATACCAGGTGTGCAATACGCATTTTCCCAGGCGGTGGCGCCTCTTGTAAGAAGTGGTCATCGTGGAGCCAGGGCTTGTCCAGCTGCACGTCCGCTAATTTAATATAATGATACTAGTGAAATTTGTTTAACTCTGTCAAAATAAACGAGCTGCATAGGCATAATAAACTGTAAGCGACATATACATGTTTGCACTGTCTTTTTTCTATTATAAAGTGCCTCTCAAGACTCTGGTCCATAACACATAACAGATCAGTCATTTGATTGTAATGCAGGTGCTCGCATTATAAATCGAATGTATGCGAGACAAACAATGTAATCGTTTTGATGCATACATCTCTGCCCAGCCTACCCCACCTGTTGCTGTTGCGCCCCCGCACAGAGAGACACATATCCCCGCACCAGAACGCTACGACGGGGACGTCTCTAAATGTCATGCCTTTATTTTTCAATATTCACTAGTATTCGGACAACAGCCGCACACTTAAAGTGATACATCTAAAATCGCTTACCTTACCTGTCGGGGGTCCAGGACTCCTGCGTTAGAATGGGCGACAGGCAGCTCTCCACTTCCCTCTGCAATTTGTTCCCTGCATACATCGCAAAAGGTATTCGACCACCCTCCCGGGGGCTCGGATAGTTCTTGTAACTGCCTCCGTGTTCAAGTTTAAGTTAAGTATGATGTCATAGACTATGTCAAATGTCATGACTCATAGTAGAATCGGCTGGCTTGTTCGCCATCCGCCAGGGAAACCGCAGATATATACCTTTACTGCGAATTGAGAGCGTCCCAAAAATGATTCCAGGCCGCTATTTCTTTACCAACGGATTTCCAGTTCCGCGTTGACGCTTCCAACTGGTTCATGCGTCGGCTACACGCTGCTTTAATAACACTGCATTATCGAGACAGCGCCCCTATGTATGACTTTGAGGATCTGGCAATGAATTCCAAGAGTAGGGTAAATCTGCAGTGCCGGCACTGTGTAGTAGCGACTAGCGAGTCACAGTGCTGGCCGCCAGGCCGCGCAGTTGCAGCGGTTTGCGGGTAAAAACATGGGGGGAAATCATGCGGGGGACATTTTCCGGGGACCCCCCCGCAAGTTACGCCCCTGTATGGATAGACTAGTATGAGGTAGGTAGCTAGACAGTGAAAGCAGTAGGTAGGTCAAAATTGAGTAGGTTGGTATTGGTAACAGTTCAAGGTTCATACAATGGTTAGGCAATGGAGTCAGAGTCTGACGTGAGGCTTCCTGATTCACCCGTTATTCAATAATCATAATTTTAGAACACTTCACACTGCAGGCCTTAGTGTTCTGTTATTCAATAATCAGAATTTTAGAACACTTCACACTGCAGGCCTTAGTGTTCAAATTCAGATTCATTGCTCGGATCCGACACATAATTCTTTAAATGTGGCCAATGTTAGATTCCAGTGTGAACTGGTCTCGTGTTAGATTCCAGTGTGAACTGGTCTCGTGTTAGATTCCAGTGTGAACTGGTCTCATGTTAGATTCCAGTGTGAACTGGTCACTAGTTAGATTCCAGTGTGAACTGGTCACATGTTAGATTCCAGTGTGAACTGGTCACATGTTAGATTCCAGTGTGAACTGGTCTCATGTTATATTCCAGTGTGAACTGGTCTCGTGTTAGATTCCAGTGTGAACTGGTCACATGTTAGATTCCAGTGTGAACTGGTCACATGTTAGATTCCAGTGTGAACTGGTCTCATGTTATATTCCAGTGTGAACTGGTCTCATGTTAGATTCCAGTGTGAACTGGTCACTAGTTAGATTCCAGTGTGAACTGGTCACATGTTATATTCCAGTGTGAACTGGTCACATGTTAGATTCCAGTGTGAACTGGTCACATGTTAGATTCCAGTGTGAACTGGTCTCATGTTATATTCCAGTGTGAACTGGTCTCGTGTTAGATTCCAGTGTGAACTGGTCTCGTGTTAGATTCCAGTGTGAACTGGTCTCGTGTTATATTCCAGTGTGAACTGGTCACTAGTTAGATTCCAGTGTGAACTGGTCTCATGTTATATTCCAGTGTGAACTGGTCTCATGTTAGATTCCAGTGTGAACTGGTCTCATGTTAGATTCCAGTGTGAACTGGTCTCGTGTTAGATTCCAGTGTGAACTGGTCACATGTTAGATTCCAGTGTGAACTGGTCACATGTTAGATTCCAGTGTGAACTGGTCTCATGTTAGATTCCAGTGTGAACTGGTCTCATGTTAGATTCCAGTGTGAACTGGTCACTAGTTAGATTCCAGTGTGAACTGGTCTCATGTTATATTCCAGTGTGAACTGGTCTCGTGTTAGATTCCAGTGTGAACTGGTCACATGTTATATTCCAGTGTGAACTGGTCACATGTTATATTCCAGTGTGAACTGGTCACATGTTATATTCCAGTGTGAACTGGTCACATGTTAGATTCCAGTGTGAACTGGTCACATGTTAGATTCCAGTGTGAACTGGTCACATGTTATATTCCAGTGTGAACTGGTCACATGTTAGATTCCAGTGTGAACTGGTCACATGTTAGATTCCAGTGTGAACTGGTCACATGCTCCTGAACTGACCCACATGCGCAAATTTACAATGGACTGCACATATTTCACCTGAACATTAACAGCCTAAGACCCAAACTGGCTGAAATCAGGCAAATGTTTATTATCAGTAAGGCAAAATCCTATGTTTCTCAGAAACAAAACTTGACGAGTCAGTAAAAGACCCCGAGATAGAAATTGAAAACTACTCAATCATCAGAAATGACAGGAACAAGTATGGAGGTGGTGTCTGCATGTACATACACAAAGATGACAAATTCATTAACCGTACTGACCTCAATCATAATGCAATTGAAACGTATGGGTTGAAATTTTGTTCGAAAGGGTGAACACTATACTAGTCAGCACCATCTACAGACCTCCAGCGCAGAGTGGTTTTTATGATATACTGGATGCGTGTTTAGCTGGGGTTGAAGATGTAGGAAAAAATCCTGATTGGGGACTGGAACACGGATACGCAACGAAAAGAAGCTCCCGTTTACAAGTCCTTCAGTAGGTTTTGTGATCTGCACAGTGTCAGCCAGCTAATCACCCAACCCACAAGAGCCTGTTACTAGTTATAGATCTCTGCTGAGTTGAACCACACAACAAGATAAACCTTGTGGATTCATTTACTTTAGACATTTATTCCAAAACGTTGGAACAAATTCTCTCTAGTAACAAACAAAGTGAGGCTAAACCTCTTGTGTTAACACAAACAACACGCAAACAGAAACAACTGCGCTTCCTGGTCATGCGCCACATAAAAAAAAAAGATAATCAAACAGGTGCTCACAGGTGCTCATTATAATTTGATAAGACTATCAAATAGCTTCTAATTCAAAACTGCAGTGTATTAAAGACTGCTAGACCACCACATGTCTACCATAACAACAAAAACACTTACATCAGTTCCTAACCAACTAACCTACTAAACCTACCTATACTGAAGCTACTCACTGTAGACCTAACCCTCTTCAACCGCACCTGATACCAGCCAAAGATCATATCGACCATACACCCGTCAGGCATATGGTACTAATCATTTCAATGACTGCCCCAGGGTTAAGCAGTCCACAGGATGCTAACAAAAGCCAGAAATGATGAAATTACCTACCTGTGGTGTCGTCTAAACTAACTATTTTAAAGCATACAAGACAGTCAAATCAAATTATAAATGACAAAATAAGAGCATACTCGCCTGCTTGAAGACCGGACTCGAGCCCCCCCCCCCCCCCCCCCCCCCCCCCCCCAGATAGCAAAAAATGAGTGAATCAACGTTGAAATAGGGTTAGGCAGAAATATTGAATCTATGTTGAAGCCTGACATCGGAATTATACAAATCGTTGTCTATGACTTACATGTTGAATCAACGTTAGGTGTCAACCATAACTGATACTATATCAATGTTGATTCAACCATCATCTAAATGGTAATCTACATGCACATTTTTGTTGATTTTATATTGAATCAATGTTAGACATCAATGTTTATTCAACCATAATCTAAATGGTAATCTACTTGTACATTTGTAACTTGTACATCTACTTGTAACTTGTAAAGTTAAGGAATCAATACTGATTAATGTACATTTTACATTAAAATATTGCTGCCGATATGTATACATCATAACATTACATGTTTTTTTCCTGCTGTTAAACACACTATTGTTGTTCAAAATTCTTATATGACCATATTTCCAAAAATGTGTGAACAAAAATGACAACATGGCTTTAATATGAAAATTTATTTTTTTCTTTCAAGAGGGTCTCATCATACTTCCAGTGACCAGTTAACCTTTTACACAAACATTAAATAACAGACCTTATAACAGACCTTTCATTAACAATACTATATATAGCCACTGCCAGAATAGTGACACACGTATTGTGTGTGGTGAGCACACGCATTCATGCACAACGAAGACAAGATTGCGTTGTCTCAATCATTTTAACTATAAATTTATGAGCTCAAAGTATGAGCTCACTGACTGAAATGTCCAACAAAAAGCATCAATTGTCAAATAATATTGATCACATTAACTAGACTAGATGTTTTTGAGGAAATTAGAAAGGGAACAACAACTTAACCCTTGTGTCTGATCAGATTCTTATTTGTTTGATTACTTTGCAGTGATTATGTTTGTAGCCAACATAATATGTGGCATAATCTTTTAATTATCTTGTATTTTTTTTTTACTCTTCATAAATTGTTTATTCAACTTCAGCCCAATCATAACCACCACATATTGTTTTTTTTGTCATATTTAACAACTCTTTTCAGAAAAGTGGGAGTATTTCATTACAAAAATAATATAAAAAATGGTTATGATCAGGGCTGAAGTTGAATAAAATATTTATGGAAAAGAAAGTGGGAAATTATTTCAACATAATCTTTTTATGGAGTTTTTCAATTTAGTCCCCTAATAAGAGTATAATACTTTAGTTTTCAGACACAAGGGTTAAATAACAATGGCAGAGGATTTGAATTTAAACACAGTGGAGCTCAGATGATCTACAGTTGTCCACGACTTATCCTCCAAGGCATCTGCTATATAATAATCTTCAGATTTACTTAAGTGTTATTAGTAGGTTACAGCAGTAAGCATTAGTTTGCTCAGTCAATTATGGCCAATTCGTTTTATATTGTTTAATACAGTTAAATAAATAGATAAATGAAAAGCATTACTGTACCGAAAATAATACCGAACCGTGACTTCAAAACCGAGGTACGTACCGAACCGTGGATTTTGTGTACCGTTACACCCCTAATGTTTCTATAACTCTCTCCCATATAACTCTCTCCCATACCCTTAACACCAACCGCTGAAGTGCCCTTGAGCAAGGCACTAAACCCCCAACTGCTCCAGTGGAGTTGCTCAGTGGCCAACAGTGTCAGACTGTGGTTGTACTGGGCAGCTCCCAGGTGTGAATGGAACTCTGTGAATGTGAAGCAGGGCGTAGCTGAAAAAGAGCATCCGTGCTCAGCGAACCTACCCTGGGTAAATAAAGGTTAAAATAAAAAATAAACACTGCAAGAACAGGCTGAAGCAGCAAGTCATTCAAGTAGATGCCGTCCATGGAAGAACAGTGTCCATGAGGGTAATTCCTTGTACTGTATGAACCAGGGAAACAGTGTGTGCTGGGGTACCCTAAGTTTGACTCTGGTTCGCTTGACTTAAGTTTGGGTCACTTCGGTTCCAAGAACAGGCTGAAGCAGCAAGTCATTCAAGTAGATGCCGTCCATGGAAGAACAGTGTCCATGAGGGTAATTCCTTGTACTGTATGAACCAGGGAAACAGTGTGTGCTGGGGTACCCTAAGTTTGACTCTGGTTCGCTTGACTTAAGTTTGGGTCACTTCGGTTCCTTGAGATGCCTCCCTCCCGGTCTGGCGCATAACGAAGCCACTTCTTGACAGTTTCGCTGTAGTCCTGGTCGGTCAGCTTGGGGTCAAACTGTCAAGCAGCAGCTGATAGACACAAAAATAAAAAAGTGAGGAAGAGAGGTGAGATGATGTACGATGATAAGAGCACCCCTCACTTCACACAAGTGTGATTTTTTTTAATCACTCAATTACTCACTCTGTAGGTCTACAGTAACAAGCTACAGTCAGCATCCAGTTAGACTGGACAGGAAAGAGAAGCAATCATCTAGCCTGACACCATCTAGGCAATACAATGTGTATCCATGCACCTCTAAAGCTCACCAATTACGTTGTCCATTTCTTATAGGTTGCACTTTCATCACTTTATTCCAACATAACACTTTTTTTTAAAGTTTTTGCAACAGCATAATTATATTCTGAATCACCAGCATCACCAGCATCACCACCTCACTACCTAAACTTAACCTATGAAGTAGTTTGCAGGGGAGGAAGCTCACCAAACATGCAGGCTTGTAGTGTGGTGTGCTTGAATGGCTTCTTGCTTTCTGAACAACGCTTGTCTTTCTTTCCAGCCCAGTTGAACCCACTGGCCAGGGCGTTGGTCATAGCAGTTTTCAACATCAGTCTGATCAGGTTCTCTGAATTGGTGCCTTCTACCAAAGCCAGGCGAGAAATCTAAATCAGAGAGAAGAAAATGAAGGCCCTGCGTTAGAAACAGCATAACATTTATTTTATGAACACAGAGCAACCAACTTGTTTATACAAACACTTTATGCATACACTGATATTCCAGCCCATGCCAGTCATTAGGTTTAACCACATTAACCCTCCTGTCCATATGTAAACGGTATATTTGAACAATTTCAAAACGTTTCATAAATAGCAGATATACAAGCTCTAACACGTTTTGAACTAGAAAGTGCTAAACACATTTTCCCCTGAACAAGACCACACTGAAAAGATCTACATTTGATAAATGAATGCAGTTCAATAAATTACCATCTTTTGACGGACTGATTGCTCCATCAGTAATGATTCTGCCTCATTGAAGTCTTGTTCACTGGCGATTGGCAGCTGGAAGGGGAGCATAGTGGTTGTGGTGGCCACCCTGTGTCCCCTGGTCCCACCAGATATGTTGCCCTCAGCCAACTCGGTCTTGATGAACTGCACAAATCTGGACAGATCCTTCACCACGACAAGTAATTCAGCAAGCATTGAATTCATCTTCTGGATGGTAAGGTCTTCAGAAGAAGAGTTAAAATCATTAAGTGAGAAATAAAAATAAGCAGCAAATCACACGAGGAATTACACCATGTCCAATAGACTTGCCTTTCAAAAGCTGCCCGTCATCGCCGGCCATCTGTCTACGCTGTGAAACACCAGATGGGGTGTTGTAGTTCTCTAAAGAGTGATGGTTTGTCCTTGAATTAGCAGCAACAATTAACTTATAATCAGTGAGGATAGCCTGCTCTGTCTCTCTCAGTAATTTGTTGACTCTACGTCTTTTAGCCCGAGAATAAGATGACATAGTGATGAGGTGCTGTAGTCAATGTAATGGTACATAAATTGTGCTATTTACTTGGCTAGAACAGGTCTTTGCTTCAATTGCTGCAACGCGTGGCTTCTTGAAACTGGTACGTGATTCTGGAAAAAGAAAGAAAAAAGGGGGGAGGGTCCTGATTAATGTGCTGCATTGCAATGTGCAGGGTGAAACGCTTGCATAATTCTACATTTTGATCAATATCAAGAGAGTCCATTATTATATTATTGTTATATTGTTCATTAGAAAATACCATGCATATAACCAAACGTCTAACTATATAGTCAATGTAATGGTACATAAATTGTGGTATTTACTTGGCTAGAACAGGTCTTTGCTTCAATTGCTGCAACGTGCGGCTTCTTGAAACTGGTACGTGATTCTGGAAAAAGAAAGAAAAAAGGGGGGAGGGTCCTGATTAATGTGCTGCATTGCAATGTGCAGGGTGAAACGCTTGCATAATTCTACATTTTGATCAATATCAAGAGAGTTCATTATTATATTATTGTTATATTGTTCATTAGAAAATACCATGCATATAACCAAACGTCTAACTATATACTATCTGTATGTCATGTATGTCCCTCCCTATGCCATAAATGTCATCATGTATATGTCATAAATGTCACTATGAATTGAAAATGGGGGACCCTGATGTAAACGAGACAAAAACGTCTTTCTCTGGTCTGCATCCCCTTAACAATTGTGTGTATTGAGCCATACTGTATTGTACCCCTTCTGCAATCTGTTAAATAAAGTTTTCATTCATTCATTCAACATTAGCAGGACCAGTGGCACGCCAAACAGCCTGCAAACTACCTGGCGTTCTATCGCCATGCTCTAAGACAAACTCTAACCTTAACCAACTTCGAAAGAGTGCCTAAGCTTAAAGGGGAGATGAAGCATATAGCGATATAAACAGTCATAGCATCAAATTAGTATTTAGATAAGCCACAGAAAAAATCACGTTATAAAAATAAGCAATAGACACAATATTTCTGACAATGTGAATACATTCCCTGAGGTCCATAGATGTCCCTAGATACCAATAATATGCAAATGGACCTTTCGATTTTGATTACTATTATTGTGAAATAATAATTAAATGTGAAATATTGCTATGTTATTGTGAGATTACAAAATCTGATGTGATATTACAGAGGATTTTGATTACAGTATTTTATTGTGAAATAATAATTAAATTATGTGAAATCAAAGGATACTGTATGAATGTCACTGTAATATGACACTCATAACAGAATTAGTTATCAATAACCTACCTGTATAAATGTTAAAAGTTGTTGCAAATATTTTTTTCCCCTCAAATATACCACTATACATTAATTTCTTATATTAGTTTTAAAATGACCATTTAACAGTTTAACAGTGCTCTGAAAATGCTCTGAGAACATGCGGTCATCATTCACTGTTTTAAGCACAAACACATAAGGGAGGGAGGGAGAGAGACAGGCCCGGCCTGTAAAAATTGAACTCCAGTTTGAACAGGCTGACTCCAGAGCTATGTGGCAGGGGCTCAAAACGATGACAGACTACAAAGGCATCTCCCTCAAACTGAACAGTGACATCTCCTTAGCAAATGACCTCAATACCTTCTATGCGAGGTTTGATGCTGGTAATAACAACACCAGCCCACAAGCCACGGCAATGGGGGGGGGGGGTCTGCTGCTGATGGAGACTCAGTGTTCAGGGTAACAGAGCATGAGGTGAGGCGGACCTTTAAAAAAGTGAATATCAGGAAGGCAGCAGGACCGGACGGCATCCCCGGCCGCGTCCTAAAAGTCTGTGCCGACCAACTGGCCCCGGTATTCACTGACATATTTAACCTGTCCTTAGAACAGGCTGTCATCCCCACCTGCCTGAAGAAGTCCACTATTATCCCTGTACCCAAAAAATCCAAGCCTGCTTGCCTCAACGACTACCGCCCTGTAGCTCTCACCTCCATAGCCATGAAGTGCTTTGAGAAGCTAGTAAAGGGCTACATCTGCTCCTCCCTCCCCATCAACATGGACCCCCTGCAATTTGCATACCGCCCCAACAGGTCCACGGAGGACGCCATAGCCCATGTGCTGCACACAGCAGCATCACACCTGGACAAGAGGAAGGGGAACTATGTGAGAATGCTATTCATCGACTACAGCTCGGCATTCAATACCATAGTCCCCTCCAAACTCATAGCCAAGCTCAGGGACCTGGGCTTGAACTATGACCTCTGCCAGTGGGTCTTGGACTTCCTGACGGGCAGACCCCAGGTGGTGAGAGCAGGCAACTGCACCTCCTCATCCATCACCCTCAACATAGGGGCCCCCCAGGGCTGTGTTCTGAGTCCCCTCCTCTACTCCCTGTACACACACGACTGTGTGGCTCAGTGGAGTAGCAACACAATCATCAAATTTGCTGATGACACAGTGGTGGTGGGCCTGATCTCTGCCAACGACGAGAGGGCCTACCTGGAAGAGGTCAAGGTCCTGGCGGGATGGTGCCAGGAAAACAGCCTCTCCCTGAACGTCAGCAAAACAAAGGAGATGATTGTGGACTTCAGGAGGTCGGGGGTCAAGGACTACAGCCCCCTCAGCATCGACGGGGCACCGGTTGAGAGAGTCAACAGCTTTAAGTACCTCGGAGCCTACATATCCGAGGACTTGACATGGACCACACACATTGACAGTGTTGTGAAGAAGGCACGACAACGCCTCTACTTCCTCAGGCGCCTAAGGAAGTTCCAAGTCAGTCAGAAGATCCTTAAGAACTTCTACTCATGTACAATAGAGAGCATCCTGACTGGCAACATCACCTCCTGGTTTGGGAATAGCACTGCACAAGACCGAAGCAGACTACAAAGAGTGACACGTTCAGCCAAACGCACAATTGGAGGGGGGCTCCCCACCCTCCAGAACATTTACAACAAGCGGTGCAGGGGCAAGGCTAAGAGAATCATTAAAGACTCCAGTCACCCGAACAACTCCTCTTTGAACTGCTGCGGTCAGGCAAGCGATACCGGAGTCTCAAGGCGAGCACAGAAAGACTCAGAAGAAGCTTCTATCCCCAGGCCATCAGGCTGCTCAACGAACAATGAACACTACACAACAACAACCATCAAACGCACATAGCACACACATCCACACGCACACACTCACTTTAAACAAACACACTGTAGCACCCACTCCCCACACTTTATAGCACACACTCACTTTAAACAAACACACTGTAGCACCCACTCCCCACACTTTATATTTATTGATGAAGGATTGCACTACAACTCGTACACCTTACTGTAAATTGTACCTAAATTGTACCTCATCCCATTTCTGCTTTGCACTATATAGTATTGTACATTAGTACACTGCATAGTATTGTATATTATATGGTAACTCAGTTACGTCTATTCTGCATCGAACATTGTACATATGTCTATACTGAACACTGTGACCTAATTTTCTACTTCTAATTTACATGCTATACTATGTTATTTGATACTATCTTGTCTAGCACAGTCTCTGGAGCGTAACAGTAAGAAGCATTTTGTATGAAAGTATTCTGTACTTCTGTATGACAACTATTAAAGAAACTTGAAACTTGAAACTATGCCTGCACCCTGCCATGTTGTTGGTTTACCATGACTTTTTAGCAAGCAAGCATAATGGTAGCAGCAATGCTAAGCTAACTGATTGTGCCAGTGTATCCAGTTAAAGAATACAGCATAAGCCACATTTTGAAACGTTACTGACGTTAGCCTACATAAAATGTATAACAGTATATGCAACAGGTGGATATCACTAAACACCAAAATCAAGAAACATTCATTATAGCTAACTGCTAACGCTACTAGCTAAATTAGCTTCAGCTAGCAGGCATGCATAACGGTTAATATAATATTCTCTACCATGTAAAAACGAACACGGCACTACTCCGCTGGCGTTTGCAATCGAAAGCATACATACAACATACAACATAATCGACATTATTGCCATGCAGTACTCACCAGTCTTAACGATGCAGAGAGACATGAGGTAGCTGCCAGGAAGCTGCCGCACAGGTGCATTCTGGGAGGCGGGGCACAAGTGCATTGCAGTCTGGGTGATGAGACAATGACGACAGCATACGTTGAGCAGCATACGTTGATTCAACATTTATTAGATCTTGGCATTTCAATCATTAAAATTCAACCACAAAACAATATTGATTCAATGACATGTTTTCAACATTGGTCAAGTGGTTCATCGGTTAATGGTTGATCCACCATCAATCGTCGACCTTAACCAAAAATCAAGCATTTTGACCATAACTCAACATTGAATTAACATCTTTTGCTATCTGGGCCATGTTACAACCAAGCATTATATGACTTGCCCTAAGGCCTCAACAGTCACAGGAAATATGGCTTGTTTCCCGGTAGGCCTTGGTTGTAAAATGGTGGACACATGGAAGTCGGACACGTTTTTCGCAAAAACAATGATATTTATTTCCCTATTTCTAAATGTACAAAAGGTGGAGAGCTGGGTGCACCAGCCGCCTTGGTTCAGGATACAATAATGATAATTTTTCAAGCAGCAAAAAAGAGCACATGGACAAAAAACCAAAATGGTGAGAGCACAGGTGAGAGAGCACTGCAGTGACTTCTTCTTCTTCTTCTTTTTGAGGTTTAACGGCGGCTGGCCACTTTTTCAGGGCATTACCGCCATCTTCTGGTATCCTTTACCTCCTACAATATCCAATTCCCTTCACCTTCATGGAGTGCAGCTAATGCTGCTACTTCCTGACTGAGCCCCCCTCTGCGAGACACTCCTTGCCCCCTGCTGGCTGACTCTGGACTTCTTGGTCCCTCACAACCCCATTATCCAATTCCCTAGCCACCTCCTCCCATTTCAGACCTTCCATTCCCAAATGGTGAACCGCTATCCTAACAATCATCTTTATTCTATCTGTTCTACCCTTAATCTCTGCTGTAGCATTAACTACCCCTGCCATGAAGGCCACAATACTCAATTTCTCCTCCCACACCCTCTCTCTATCCTCCTGCCCTACCCTTTCTGCCAAATGCCCTTCTCCAAACCCCTGCACCCTATCTTGACTTCCCTGTCCTACCCTCCTAGCCGCCTCTGCATACAATAACTTCCCCTCCCTTCTCACTCTCTGAACCACTACCTCCCTCTTCATCACCTCACACCCCCTAAACGCTACACTATGCTCCCCACCACAACTACAACACTTCAGCTTCACTCCCTCTCCACACTTCCCATAGTCATGTTCCCAGCCACACCTAGCACACCTCTGTCCCTTCCTACACGTAATAGGTATATGGCCAAACCCCTGGCACCTATAACACCTAAGAGGACTCTGAACAAATTCCCTAACCCTAAACACCCTATACCCTACAAACACCACACTAGGAACAACCTCACCCTCAAACTTAATCACTACCGTCTCCGTCTCTATCCTATCTGCTCCCCTCTTCATCCTTTCTACACTCTCAACTATGCCATTACGCTCGTCTCTCCTTAAATCTCCCACCAGCTGCTCTACGCTAACCTCGACCGGTACCCCAGCTATCACCCCCTTACATCCCCCCTCCCTCTTCTCCCCTACTCTCACTACCTTACTTATACCCACTCCACCAATGCTCCTCATCTTCCTAGCCCTCTCCACCTGCTCCACACTTACACACCCTACAGCCAGATTCCCATCCCCCAAAACTCTCGCGTACTTTACCTCACCTAATTGCTCATCAACAAGTTTGGGCAACTTGAACATCCCTAATTTCTGCACTCCCCCCTCCCCCTCAAACCTAACCACTATATGAATCACTTCTGCAATATAATTTCCTCTACCCTCTCCTTCTGACCCACTTGAGCTATCACCCCTACCCTTCTTCCTCTTAATCCCCTTCCCCTCTCTGTCCCTGCTCCCCTTCTCCACCTTACTCCACCCTTCTCCCCTGCTCTCACCCCCCGCACCACACTCCATACTACCACTATCCGACTCCCTTCCCCTATCATGATCGTCCCCGTCCCTATCGTCACCTCCCTCGCTCTCACTACCCGCCCCAGCTCCCGACGTCGAAAGCAGTTCATCACGGATCAGCAAGGCGGCCACATCCATCGCCTCGTCTCCGTTATAGCCGTCAAACTCGACCCGGCACTTTTTACCTTCGATCCAGGAAACAACCCCCGGGTACCTCTTGCCGTCCCCCGAAAACACAGCACGACAACGGGATCCCACCCTCCACGCCGGTGCTGCCTCCACATCTTCGCATAACTTTCTGTCATCAACTTCCAAACTCCGCGCCAGCACCCTCTCGTCCATCCGTCGACACACTTCCTCCCAACTCTCAGACACTCCTCCGCCCCGCTTCGACTCCTTTCTCTCTCTCTCTCTATCTCTCTCTCTCTCCGAGAGACCGCCCCCGCGTCCATCCGCATCACCTTCTCCTCCATCTCCCTTCCGAGAGCCAAGTCCAGTCCACTTTCTCCACTGCCGACTGACCAGCACTGCAGTGACAAGCTCCTGGTTTGTTCATATAGGGCGTGGAGCCTCGTCACCACACCTGTGTCCAATTACATAAAAGCAAGTGTGTCAATTACAACAAAGAACATGTGTCAATTACAACTCACCAATTAGTGACACCACACTCACACCACAATGTGAATGTATCACCAAAAGACAATAAGTATACCCTCCACCATGTGAAAGTACACATAACAAACACACTACCATTGATCTCATTGTGACCTCTGACAAGTCCAAGATCTCCAATAAAGGGGTTATAGCATGCGGGTTAAGCGATCATTATATGATATTCTGTACCCGCAAAAAGCTAAAACAAAAGGCTGGCTGTCACAAAACAGTCCTCAAAACCTACTCTAGCGAGGCCTTTAACCTAGAACTGGAGAGCCTGGACTGGTCAGAAGAGCTCAGTAGTACACTAGTTGAAGAAACATGGCTTGGATTCAAAACCAAATTCTCATCAATAATAAACAACATGGCCCCCCTAAGAACCACCAGGGTTAAAAATTGCGCTGAGCCATGGATGCACTCAGACATACTGACCGCTATGAAAACCAGAGACAAAAAATGCTCTGAACTTCATAAAAGTCTGTCAAAGCTTGCCAAAAGCTCAAACAGTGATCTTCAAGCCCACGTGACTGAACAAAGAAACAGACTAAGAAATGATGTAAACTCCATGATCAAATCTGCAAAAAGAAATTCATCAATGACAAAACTGAGGAAAACAAAAACAAACCCTGTGAACTTTGGAAATTACTCAACAACCAACTAGGCTGCAGCAAAAAACTAAAAACCAGATGTAAACATCAACATAAAGACAAAAAACACTCCAGACAAGCTGGATGTAGCCAATTACTTAAACATTTTCTTTACAAACATAGCCACAACACTGGTTAACTCAATCAGCGCCAGACCCGAGGATAGTCGGGTTTTCATCGTTATTTCTTTTATTCGATATTTCCATTCATTACAGGCACACGGACTCGGGGTTAACATGGGGAATCATCCTGAGATCGCCAAAGTGCAATACCGGCCGCATCCTCCCAGGTGGCAGTATAGACTTTGAAACGTTATATCTTGGCCTGTGTAACGTTCAAATGTCTCTGGGCGCACTTTCCTTTGTCAGGCGAGTGGAGCGGTTATCCCGATCGCATTGAGAAGCGTCAAATGCTTCTGATGCATCTGTTCTGGTGGATTATGTTGGCGACACAATGGATACTTGGACTCGCGATCAGACAATTGGAATATTCGTTTTGGGGTACCTCCTAGTGAAGGTAAGGACTATATGACATCAATCCTGCTTTGATCCAACCATGATTTCACCTTGATCGCAATGTGTGTGTAACGTTACTCCACAACGTATGCTGTTGGTGACGATCAAAGCATCAAACCCCCCCCCCCCTTTCATGCATTCATGATGAAACATAATACCTATTATATACATTTTATTTGGAAATAGTAGCGTGTCCATGTGATATATTGTACTCGGGTTCAGACACGTGCCCAAGGGGTGCTTGAGCACCTGCCCTTTTGAGCCTCATAAAAAAGTGCCCTTAAAAAAATTAAAATAAAAAAGATTTTTTTTGTTTTTACCGTTACGCATATAGACTGCCCTTCCAACTGAAAAATGTCAGGATAGAATAAAAATATTAGGTAAAGAGAGAGAGATGCCCCATACTCCATTGCAGTTTGCACGGCCTCCTCAGCGTGCCTCTCCGCGGACCTATATATTTTATGCATAGCGTGGGTGGTGATGATGATGATGATAGAAACCGCTGTGGCGCATACAGTTGAATGCTGGTATTACACTCACTGAGGGACACGAAAAAGTCAAGTCCGATGGGATTTGGGAATCTCAAATACAAATCGGGATTGGAATAAAAAATGCATTTATATTAAACAATACAGAATATACAGCACTTCTTGGGGTCTGTAGTGTAAGCACTTATTCCCTCCCCCCTGAAGATTTATGGAGATGTATGGGCAGGCCCGGACTGGCCATCGGGAGCACCGGGAGTTTTTACAGATAAAAAAAATAATTATATAAAAAAAAAATATATATATATTTTTTTTTATTGTAATTTTTTTATTTTTTTTGCCATGCCATTGTTTCTAGTTGTGGCGGCGGCGCGGCGCGATAGTTAGATAACCTAGGTGGGTGGGGAACAACCAGGATTTCACTGTCTGCGACAGAGTTGGAGAACTATCTGACTCTCTCTCCCTCACGCGGATCACACACACACAATGGAGCCGTGCTGCCGCTTGTGATTGGTGGAGGCGGGACCAGGCGATACAACTGATTGACAGCGGAGGCGGCGAATGGAATGGCAGATGGCACAATCCCACTTTTCTGAAAGGAGTTGTTAAATCTGACATTACAAAAAACAATATGTGGTGGTTATGATTAGGGCTGAAGTTGAATAATAAAGAGAAAGTCTAAATAATTCCAAGATAATTCAAAGATTACACACCTTTGCCACATTGGCTACAAACATAATCACTGCAAAGTTATCAAAAAAATAAGAATCTGATCAGACACAAGGGTTAAGTTGTTGTTCCCTTTCTAATTTCCTCAAAAACATCTAGTCTAGTTAACACTTTGACTGCCGGGACACGTCTTTTCACGTCTTTGCTGGCCATGCTAAAGTTGCCGGGGGACGCTGTACAGCGTCCTTATATCAATATTTAAAAAATCTGCGATCGGATTCATATTCCCCCTCCGCTGGCCTGAGATCCACCAGCAGGACCCACTGAGCTCTCTGGCGGTTCAGGAGCGCCATCTGGTGGCCGATCGGCGCAATCGCCACACAGGATGTTGAATAGAGGTTGTCATGACGACCGTAGTACTTCCGGGCGCTCGCTATGGTTCATGTGACTCTGGCTCGTCACGCTACACGGTGATCGATTGGCAATAACTCGATAAACAACATGATTTGGACATATATACCATTATACAAGCTGGAGATGGACCGGGTAAAAATATATCCCATAATGATAAAATTTCTACTCGACGATGATCGCCCAACGGCGCGCGGAGACTGGGGTGAGTTTTAGCGTGTAACGTTACCGTCTTAGATACTAACTGCTATTATCAACATTTGACCCACATTAGATGATTGGTATAACGCTGCCCACGGAATTATAAACGCCCCCTAGCCCATCCGGTCAACATCAGATGACGTGTAGTAACTTCTAGAAGTACGTCTAGTTGGAATTTTTTATATCGCGCTGATTGCCATCAAACTGTATTTCATCATCAATATAATGCATTTGGGGCTATATATCACGTTCTGGAGAAAGCTGCAGAAAGAGATGAAAACATACTTATACATTAGACCATACTTTACTATGAATATGTGAATGAAAAAGTTTAACGTTGCTACACAATGAACAATACATATAGGACTTTGAATGGGCCCTAATAATGGCAATGTAGCAATAGAATTTAAAAAGTTATAGCCCTGCAAAGAAGGGGACTTTCTCCATAGACAAATAGCGCTGGCAATCTATAGTATATCATTAATTTAACCCAAGGCAACCAAAGTGTTAATGTGATCAATATTATTTGACAATTGATGCTTTTTGTTAGAAATTTCAGTCAGTGAGCTCATACTTTGAGCTCATTTTATAGTTAAAATGATTGAGACAACGCAATCTTCTGTCTTCGTTGTGCATGCATACGTGTGCTCACCACACGTGATACATGTGTCACTATTCTGGCAGTGGCTACTGTTATTATAGTATTGTAATGAAAGGTCTGTTATTTAATGTTTGTGTAAAGGGCTATTTTAACTGTTGATGGGTAGTGGTGCATCAGTAAACTGAATAGGGTATTGTGCTCTTGCTCTGTTTGAATAAGTGGAGAGAGTGGTTAAATGTATTATAATAGTAAAGAGAAAAATATGTTGTGCTCTTGCTTTTTTCTTTTTGAAGGTGGAGAGAGTAGCATTGCTAGTGCCACAACAGTTTTATTTGAGGTTCATAAGAGTACATTGTACTAAGCAATTGTTGGCTCATTAGTTTGTGATTCACATGTACTAAAATTCACCAGAATGTAGGAAATTAAGTCTTTGTAACTAAAATTTTCCCGGTGGGGGACCCCCAGAGCCCCCGCTTAAAAAGTGGCCTGATTGGGGCTATATTTCACACTATATCTCCCGGTATGAATTATTTCCCCAGTCCGGCCCTGTGTATGGGCCTTTTAAGTCAGTGATAAATGTGTCTTTCAAGGATAAGTGAGCTCCTGCACTGATTATTATAGTTCAATATTCAATATTTGATCACCAAAACCCCCCAAAAAGCATAAATAGGGCCCCCCCCCCCCCCCCCCCCTGCCCGAAAAGGGCCCTTATAAATCAGGCTTGTGCGCTGCGCGCGCTCGGTTAAAACACAGGTAAAGTGCCCTTTTCAGCCTTTGAGCACCTGCCCCTCTAAAGTCCTGTGCACGTCCCTGCTCGGGTTCGATTAAGAGTACTGTGTTGAAGAGTGTTGTGATCGATTGATGATGTCTGTTGTAGCATTCCTGACCTGACGTTCAGAGTAAACCTGAAGCTGTGGCTGCCAGCTAAGCTTGTGTGTGTTGTCAAGTTATTGTTATAAAGAACCCAGTCAAAACTACAACAGTCCAGGCGAGAAACGCCAAAGCTTTTAGTGAAATTCACATATTGCTGCATATCGCCGTTTTCTGCGATTAACCAGGATCACTCTAAAACTATACGTATATTCACCACGGTATAACACGGGAACATATGGATGAAAGAATTTATTCTTTTTCACATATTGAACGATAGATAGTTGATGTCAAATGGGCCATAGTATTGTATCCATAGCTATAATATAGAATATAGATATAGCCCTGCAAACACCGCCACGTATTCCTATCTCTTAGAGCAGGGGTGGCCAACCAGTCAGAGATTAAGAGCCACAAAAAATGACTGTGGTACCACAAAGAGCCACACCAGCGTTTCTCAACCTTTTTTTTCAGTCACGGCACTTCATGTGTTTATAGGTCTCACCCTCTGGCCTCTGAAGTTGCTAATGTCTTTTTTATTTGGGCCTCACAGGGTTAAAAGTACCCTGTGAGACCCACGGTTGCAAAATTACAAAATCATGTTTAGCTATTAAAAAAAAAAAAATCTGTAAATGTTTATTAAAATCTTTTTAAGCACATGTATAGTCAATTGGTCCTGTTGTTCAGCCTCACAATGCTATTTGATAGTAAATGTGATAGTATAGAATATTAAAATAAAAAAAAATAAAAACGGACCAAATAACGAGTATACTCGAGTAGACCGCTGGCGGCCAATAACAAATATACTCGTGATTGGCGCAGAAAGTTTTAAACAGTACTGTATATTTAGGGCGGCTACGTGGCGTAGTGGGCAAGGCGCTCGCCACGAATGCGGAGACGCCTGTTCGAGCCCAGCGCTCCACATTGCTTTCAGTTTAGCTGGTCGTTCATACTAATACACATTGGCCGTATTAGGGGGTGGGAAACTGATGGGTGGGGATCGGGCGTTGTGGACAGCGACTCCTACAGGTCGGTTGGTGCGCCTGCGCAGTAGAATCAGGAAGTGTCGGG
The DNA here is from genome assembly GCF_963971535.1 of Notolepis coatsorum. Classification (NCBI taxonomy): domain Eukaryota; kingdom Metazoa; phylum Chordata; class Actinopteri; order Aulopiformes; family Paralepididae; genus Notolepis; species Notolepis coatsorum. The sequence goes on along the minus strand of NC_140170.1, from coordinate 12,774,713 downwards.
GGCAGCGTGAGCCTCCCACGCGTTACTCCTCGCCACTGAGAGATCGAGCTGCGCAGGTGAAAAGATGCGACTGCTGTTACCTCAAGTACCGGAGGGGACTTGTGCTATGTATGACTTAGTCCACATTGCAGCCGGCTTGTGGGAGGCAAGAAACAGCGTTCGTGACAGGGGAGGGTTGAATTGGATGATACGAAATTGGGATGGGAGAAAATATAGAAAATGGGAGAAAAAGTGGATAAAAAAAAAACAGTACTGTATATTTGTATATCTTGTATGTCATAAATGTCTGGATGTAACAGTACTGTCTATCTGTATGTCGTGTATGTCATATATGTTATGATGAATTGAAAATGGGGGACCCTGATGTAAACAAGATGAAAGTCTTTCTCTAGGGGGGCTCCAGTAGCTCACCGCATATCTCGGCGCTATTTCTGCGTCGGGGGAAACCGTGCTGCGTCACGGATCTGGTGGACTCCGAGTTCGATTCCCGGACCCGCCGTCATTTGCCAGAATGTCTTCCCCTGATCTATATCCCGTTTCACCCTGTATCTGTCGGTCCAGACCAGAAAAGCGATAAACGCTAAAAAATTTAAAGTTTAAAAAAAAAAAAGTCTTTCTCTGGTCTGCATCCCCTTAACAATTGTGTGTATTGAGCCGTACTGTATTGTACCCATTCTGCAATCTGTTAATAAAGTTTTCAATCAATCAATCAATTCAAGAAGTTTATTTGTCACATACATACCAGGTTGGGAGCTCATGTTGATCCTGCAGAGAGAGCAAGTCAACTTGTCCAACAACAATGTGTTTAGCAGCTGTCCACCTCCTTCAGAGACAGAGACACAAGTAATATCATCTCAAAGTACAAAGGGTTAGGGTGGTCTGCACACGGCGGGCGACCGTGGTTGCCTGGCGATGCGATTGTCTGTCACTCAACGACAATCGCCTGGCCCCCCACACTAGAGCCGACCGTCGCTCTGTCTAGCTGGGGGTGTGGTTACTTGTTTCCCCCCGGAGGGAGATATCAGAGGACGGACCGGATGTTAGGTTAGCGTATTAGCAGGTAGCTGTGTTGTGCTTTATGAGGGAACTAAACCCGTATTGAGCTGGAATTAAACCACCATATATACGAATACCTCTCATTCTTCCTGACATTACTGCATGACTGATCGCTACAATACGTTCATTACCACCGATTGGACAAGTATTGTTATGCAGCTGAGAGAGAATGTTTTTTCACTGAAGACGCTGTTCTGTCTGTATCCACTGACCACCTCCATCACAGCTGTCTTCATGTCTGTATCCACTGACCACCTCCATCACAGCTGTCTTCATGTCTGTATCCACTGACCACCTCCATCACAGCTGTCTTCATGTCTGTATCCACTGACCTCCTCCATCACAGCTGTCTTCATGTCTGTATCCACTGACCGCCTCCATCACAGCTGTCTTCATGTCTGTATCCACTGACCGCCTCCATCACAGCTGTCTTCATGTCTGTATCCACTGACCGCCTCCATCACAGCTGTCTTCATGTCTGTATCCACTGACCACCTCCATCACAGCTGTCTTCATGTCTGTATCCACTGACCACCTCCATCACAGCTGTCTTCATGTCTGTATCCACTGACCGCCTCCATCACAGCTGTCTTCATGTCTGTATCCACTGACCACCTCCATCACAGCTGTCTTCATGTCTGTATCCACTGACCACCTCCATCACAGCTGTCTTCATGTCTGTATCCACTGACATTTACATTTACATTTACATTTAGTCATTTAGCTGACGCTTTTATCCAAAGCGACTTACAAGTTCTGTACGACAAGCCATCAGGAAGGGCACAACTCTATCAGCTGAGTAACAATGTTCGCCAAAGTGTTGAGTGCTACAGTGTAGGTTAGTTTATTAGGACAAGTGCATGACAGTATGGTTAGTTAGGGTTAGATTATTATTATTATTTTTTTTAATTCAGATAATGGTTGAAGAAGTGCGTCTTTAGTCGACGGCGAAAGATTGGACGTGTTTCGGCTGTCCTAACTGGGGTGGGTAGTTCATTCCACCATTGTGGGGCAAGGACTGAGAATAGGCGACTTCTCTTTGATGACCCTCCCGGAGCTTGGATAGGAGTAGGTCTGAGGCGGCCAGAAGAAGCAGAGCGTAGGGGTCTTGAGGGTGTGTAGTTAGAGACCATTGACCGGAGGTAGGCGGGAGCAGTTCCCTTTGCCGCACGGTATGCTAGGTCGAGTGCCTTGAAGCGGATTCGTGCAGCAATGGGGAGCCAGTGCAGGTCCCTAAGAAGTGGGGTGACATGGGCCGACTTCGGTAGGTTTGAGATCAGGCGGGCCGCTGCGTTCTGAATGAGTTGAAGAGGCTTAGTGGCAGTGGCCGGGAGGCCAGCGAGCAGTGCGTTGCAGTAGTCGAGGCGGGAGATGACTGTTGATTGGACGAGGAGTTGGGTGGATTCTTTTGTCAGGAAGGGGCTGATCCTTCTGACGTTGCTCAGGAGGAATCGGCAGGTTCTGGTTGTCGCTGCGATGTGAGCAGAGAAGTTCAACTGGTCGTCGAGGACAACACCAAGGTTCTTGGCGGTCGGGGACGCGGTCACAGCTGCATTCTCGACTGTGATGGAAAGGTCGGTCAGGGGGGAGGATTTGGCCGGCAGGTGGAGCAATTCTGTTTTGCTTAGGTTCAGTTTGAGGTGGTTGGTCGTCATCCAGGCGGAGATGTCGGACAGACAGGCCGAGATCCGCTCAGAGACGTGGATATCTGAGGGAGGGAAGGAGAGGAAGAGTTGAGTATCGTCGGCATAACAGTGGTAGGAGAAGCCATGAGACGTGATAATGTTACCCAGTGATTTAGTGTAGAGGGAGAAGAGAAGGGGTCCTAAAACCGAGCCCTGGGGGACACCCGTCCGCAGGGGGCGGGTGGCCGACAGGGTCCCTCTCCATGACACTTGGTAGGAGCGGTCATTGAGGTATGATGACAACCATGTCAGCGCAGAGCCAGCCACTCCCATTCCTGCGAGGGCCGCGAGGAGGATCTGGTGGTTGACTGTGTCGAAGGCTGCAGATAGATCTAGGAGAATCAGGACAGAGGAGAGGCCTTTCGCTTTTGCTAAGTGAAGTGCCTCTGTGACCGCAATGAGGGCTGTCTCTGTGGAGTGACCAGTTCTGAAGCCTGACTGATTAGGGTCTAGGAGGTCATTCTGTAAGAGATAAGCAGTAAGTTGGTTGGATACAGCACGTTCAAGTGTTTTAGAAAGGAAGGAGAGAAGAGAGACAGGACGGTAGTTGCCTATGACGGTAGGGTTCAGGGATGGTTTTTTTATGAGGGGCGTGACTCTGGCTTGTTTTAGGGAGGTGGGGACCACCCCCGAGTTGAGTGAGGAGTTGATGGTTGCAGTTAGGAATGGGAGGATGTCTGGTGCTATGGTCTGGAGGAGTGGGGAAGGTAGCCGGTCCAGCTGGCATGTAGTCGGACGGTTCGACGTTACCAGTGTCAGGGTCTCGGCTTCTGTAATGGGAGAGAAAGATGACAGAGTGAAGGATGAGGTTCTCGATTCAGCTGACCACCTCCATCACAGCTGTCTTCATGTCTGTATCCACTGACCACCTCCATCACAGCTGTCTTCATGTCTGTATCCACTGACCACCTCCATCACAGCTGTCTTCATGTCTGTATCCACTGACCACCTCCATTACAGCTGTCTTCATGTCTGTATCCACTGACCACCTCCATCACAGCTGTCTTCATGTCTGTATCCACTGACCACCTCCATCACAGCTGTCTTCATGTCTGGATGGAGCGGTATGAGGTGGGTTCTAGGAGTAAGGTCAAGCAGTAGTCTGACCAGTTTGTTTTGTGATGTTTGTAGCCTTGTTTTAGGGCCTTTGAGGTGCTTTGGTACCATGAGGTGCAAGCATAGTCGTAGTACCCTTGAATGAGTGCTCCTGCCAGAGTCTTCAGGGTATTCTTGTTTACCAGAGAGGAGATCCGGTACAAGAATCGAGTTCGTTGGTTGATTTTTTTTTATTACATTGGATGCCATTTTGTCACAGGAAAGATGAGCCTTTAGGATGGAACCCAGGTAGGTAATTTCATCTTTCCTTGTGACAAGAAGCCGTCGGTCTTGCTGAGTTTGTTATTTTATCCAAAGAGAATGGACTCTGTTTTACCCAGGTGTAATGATAGTTTGTTATCAGCGAGCCAGTTGCAGATTCTGTTCAGAGCTGTCTTGTATTTTGTGCTTTTTATATTGTATTTGTATTTATATTTTATATTGTGTATATAGATACTGACTGTATAGGACTGTGAAGCTCTGTATTCCCCCTGTAGAGGAACCAAAGCTATATATTTAGATTATTGTATTATATGAATGTTTATATGTTTATTTTTATAACCTTACATTGAAACGGCATTAGGAATGTTGATTGGATTTAGATAAAGTCATTGAACCGTCTTATTTGTCATAATAGAACATTCTGGAACATTTGTGATGTCACAGTAGGATGTCATAGCGAACGTTCTAGAACATTTGTGATGTCACAGTAGGATGTCATAGCGAACGTTCTAGAACATTTGTGATGTCACCGTATGATGTCATGACCGAACATTCTAGAACGTTTGTGTATCTATATATATTCAGCAATCCTCACTGCCAGTCAGGTGTATCTTGAAACAGTGCTGAGCAGTACTGAACCGATAGACTAAACAACATAGATTTTCGGCTTTCCAGTGTGGAGGAATTTTCATGTGTCGAGTCGGCGGTGAATTTGGAGACTGGGAAAATACAGTTTTCTTACCTTGTAGTAGTGACGTGAATATTTAGGTAAAAATAGCTTTGGAACCGCTTCTGTAAAGAAAGACTTCGCTGTGGAAGAGAAATAAACCATTTGGATATCTTTGTTTTACACTGGAGCAGCTGTGGACATTATTTTTCTTTATCAACGAACGTACTACTCACGAGTAAGCAACTTTAACCAGTAGTGGAAAGTTGGCCCTCATACCCCCCATGCTGCTTTGACACCTGAATTTCCCCAAGGGGATTAATAAAGGATCATCTTATCTGTAATCAATAGGAATCCTGTACTTAGATGTGATTTTACATTTCATTTCTATTTTATTATAATATATAATTTTTCTTTATATGTTCTTATTTATCTTTGTGCATTCTCTTCCAACCATTGCTACAACATATTCAAATCACGGGTTTATTATAAATCAATGGTCTATAATATAAATAATTATGTACAACAACCACATAGAGATAGTAGCCCAATTTACAGGGACGATTCCGCCCTCTAGCGGCCAAACATAACCGGTCCACTGACGTCATCACGTATCAACCACCACGTGTCTTCTCACGCACCGTGTGTCCGGAAGTGGCGACGTGTAGTGAAGTGAGCCGAGAGCTGCAACCCTGGGCTCCGCACACGGCGGGCGATTTTAGCCGGGCGACCGACTTTTTTTGCGAGCCGACTGACAGAATTGTATCGCCTCCATTGTTATGAATGAGAGAACCCACACGGCAGGAGATTTTGAAGCGACGGTCGTGCAGCTATTTCTGTCGCCTGGCTAAAAATCGCCTCGATCCTATTTTTTGAGGCGACGGCAGGCGACACAGCAGGACAATGAGGAAATAACATGACTTCTACAGTAGAAGTAGTACAGAAGTTCTACTGGTGTATCATTTGTACACCATTAATTTATCAATACATTCATTGATCAATAACCTACGTATTATTACCATGCTACTTATGTTCATTATTATTAAAACACTTTGGGTGCCGGGAAACGCTTAAACACGTCATTCCCGGCCATGCTCAAGTTGCCGAAGACGCTTTACAGCGTCTTTAATATCAATATTTCAAAAATCTGGGATCGGATTCATATGTCCCCTCCGCTGGCCTGAGATCCACCAGGAGGACCCACTGAGCTCTCTGGCGGTTCAGGAGCGCCATCTGGTGGCCGATCGGCGCAATCACTTAACAGGAAGTGCCGTAGAGGTTGTGCTGGACGGCCGTATTACTTCCGGGCACTCGGTACATGTCCCGGGACTCCGGCTCGTCACACTACATAGCGATCGATTGCCAATAACTCGATAAACAACATGATTTGGACGTATATACCATTATACAAGCTGGAGATGGACCGGGTAAATCTACATCCCATAATGATAAAATTTCTACTCTACGATGATCGCCCAACGGCGCGCGGAGACTGGGGTGAGTTTTAGCGTGTAAAGTTACTGTCTTCGATACTAACTGCTATTATCAACATTTGACCCACATTAGATGATTGGTATAACGCTGCCCACGGAATTATAAACGCCCCCTAGCCCATCCGGTCAACATCAGATGACGTGTAGTAACTTCTAGAAGTACGTCTAGTTGGAATTTTTTATATCGCACTGATTGCCATAAAACTGTATTGCATCATCAATATAATGTATTTGGGGCTATAGATCACGTTCTGGAGAAAGCTGCAGAAAGAGATGAAAACATACTTATACATTAGACCATACTTTACTATGAATATGTGAATGAAAAAGTTTAACGTTGCTACACAATGAACAATACATATAGGACTTTGAATGGGCCCTAATAATGGCAATGTAGCAATAGAATTTAAAAAGTTATAGCCCTGCAAAGAAGGGGACTTTCTCTATAGACAAATAGAGCCGGCAACCTACGGTTGATAATGAATTTAACCCATGGCAGCCAAAGTGTTTTTAATAGGAACAATTTAAATAAATAACGTTAGTGGAGAAGCTATAGTGGCCGCTTGTCATTAACTAATAAATGAACAATGCACCTACTTAGATGTTTTTATACTCGGGTAACAAAATAAGTTGTGGATGTTGACAAGAGTTTAATGTCCAGGCTGCAGCTGATGTGGTTTATAAGGTTTATTGTCCAAAGAAAATGATGGTTGAGAACAGAACAGCGTCTTCAGTGAAAAAACATTCTCTCTCAGCTGCATAACAATACTTGTCCAATCGGTGGTAATGAACGTATTGTAGCGATCAGTCATGCAGTAATGTCAGGAAGAATGAGGAGAGGTTGTATTCGTATATATGGTGGTTTAATTCCAGCTCAATACGGGTTTAGTTCCCTCATAAAGCACAACACAGCTACCTGCTAATACGCTAACCTAACATCCGGTCCGTCCTCTGATATCTCCCTCCGGGGGGAAACAAGTAACCACACCCCCAGCTAGACAGAGCGACGGTCGGCTCTAGTGTGGGGGGCCAGGCGATTGTCGTTGAGTGACAGACAATCGCATCGCCAGGCAACCACGGTCGCCCGCCGTGTGCAGACCACCCTAACCCTTTGTACTTTGAGATGATATTACTCGTGTCTCTGTCTCTGAAGGAGGTGGACAGCTGCTAAACACATTGTTGTTGGACAAGTTGACCTGCTCTCTCTGCAGGATCAACATGAGCTCCCAAGACGTGCTGCAGAGCGCGTCCACCCTGGCGTCCTGTAATGTGCTGCTGCAGGTAAATTATTCATCTAATAAAGGTGCTGTACGTGGTATTCTCTACATTAATATAATAATATATAATGTGCTGCTGCAGGTAAATTATTCATCTAATAAAGGTGCTGTACGTGGTATTCTCTACATTAATATAATAATATATAATGTGCTGCTGCAGGTAAATTATTCATCTAATAAAGGTGCTGTACGTGCTATTATCTACATTAATATAATAATATATAATGTGTTGCTGCAGGTAAATTATTCATCTAATAAAGGTGCTGTACGTGGTATTCTCTACATTAATATAATATATAATGTGTTGCTGCAGGTAAATTATTCATCTAATAAAGGAGCTGTACGTGGTATTCTCTACATTAATATAATAATATATAATGTGCTGCTGCAGGTAAATTATTCATCTAATAAAGGTGCTGTACGTGCTATTCTCTACATTAATATAATAATATATAATGTGTTGCTGCAGGTAAATTATTCATCTAATAAAGGTGCTGTACGTGGTATTCTCTACATTAATATAATTATATATAATGTGTTGCTGCAGGTAAATTATTCATCTAATAAAGGTGCTGTACGTGCTATTCTCTACATTAATATAATAATATATAATGTGTTGCTGCAGGTAAATTATTCATCTAATAAAGGTGCTGTACGTGGTATTCTCTACATTAATATAATAATATATAATGTGCTGCTGCAGGTAAATTATTCATCTAATAAAGGTGCTGTACGTGGTATTCTCTACATTAATATAATAATATATAATGTACTGCTGCAGGTAAATTATTCATCTAATAAAGGTGCTGTAAGTGGTATTCTCTACATTAATATAATAATATATAATGTGTTGCTGCAGGTAAATTATTCATCCAATAAAGGTGCTGTACGTGCTATTCTCTACATTAATATAATAATATATAATGTGTTGCTGCAGGTAAATTATTCATCTAATAAAGGTGCTGTACGTGGTATTCTCTACATTAATATAATATATAATGTGTTGCTGCAGGTAAATTATTCATCTATAAATGTGCTGTACGTGGTATTCTCTACATTAATATAATAATATATAATGTACTGCAGCAGGTAAATTATTCATCCAATGAAGGTGCTGTATGTGCTATTCTCTACATTAATATAATAATATATAATGTGTTGCTGCAGGTAAATTATTCATCTAATAAAGGTGCTGTATGTGCTATTCTCTACATTAATATAATAATATATAATGTGTTGCTGCAGGTAAATTATTCATCTAATAAAGGTGCTGTACGTGGTATTCTCTACATTAATATAATAATATATAATGTGTTGCTGCAGGTAAATTATTCATCTAATAAAGGTGCTGTACGTGGTATTCTCTACATTAATATAATATATAATGTGTTGCTGCAGGTAAATTATTCATCTATAAAGGTGCTGTACGTGGTATTCTCTACATTAATATAATAATATATAATGTACTGCTGCAGGTAAATTATTCATCTATAAAGGTGCTGTACGTGGTATTCTCTACATTAATATAATATATAATGTACTGCTGCAGGTAAATTATTCATCCAATGAAGGTGCTGTACGTGCTATTCTCTACATTAATATAATAATATATAATGTGTTGCTGCAGGTAAATTATTCATCTAATAAAGGTGCTGTACGTGCTATTCTCTACATTAATATAATAATATATAATGTGTTGCTGCAGGTAAATTATTCATCTAATAAAGGTGCTGTACGTGGTATTCTCTACATTAATATAATATATAATGTGTTGCTGCAGGTAAATGATTAATTTAATAAAGGTGCTGTACGTGGTATTCTCTACATTAATATAATAATATATAATGTACTGCTGCAGGTAAATTATTCATCTAATAAAGGTGCTGTACGTGGTATTCTGTACATTAATATAATTATATTTTCTATTTTTCTCCCGTCCCCAATTTCCGTATTGTCCAATTATACCCTCCCCTGTCTCGAACGTTGTTAGGCCACGCCTCCCACAAGCCGGCTGCAATGTGGACCAAGCCTTGCATCACGTGTCCCCTCCGGTACTCGAGGAGGCAGCCGTCGCATCTTTTCACCTGCACAGCGCGATCTCTCAGCGGCGAGGGTCTGCGTGGGAGGGACACGCCTCCCCCGTTGCTTCCTGATTCTGCTGCGCAGGCGCACAAACCGACCTGTAGGAGGCGCTGTCAGCAACGTCCGATCCCCACCCACCAGCTTCCCACCCCCTAATACTGCCAATTGTATTAGTATGAACGACCAGCCAAGCTGGTAGCAACGCCGAGAGCTGGGCTCGAACCCAGCATCTCCTGCGTTGGTGGCGAGCACCTTGCCCACACCACCTAGCCGCCCCCTCAACCATTTTTTCAATGGGAGATCGGATTTTAATTCCCAGGTATTTAATTCCTTTTGGCTTCCAATTGAAAGGAGCAGAACCCAGATGTGAAAAAGTTAGGTTGTTAAGTGGAATAACTTCATTTTGACTATAATTCACTTTATAGCCCGAAAAATTACCAAATGTATCTATAAGCTTTAGCACTTGAGAGATGGAATGGCTAGGATTTGTTAGTGTTAATAATATGTCATCAGCAAACAGGCTGGCCTTATACACACAACTACCAATATGAATACCACTGATTTCCTTATGAGCACGTATAGCACAGGCAAGTGGTTCGAGGGAAAGAATAAAAATGTGCGGTGAAACCGGATATCCTTGGCGGGTAGATCGATAGAGATGGAATGGATCAGACCTTATACCATTTGTTCTGACTGACGTAACCGGTTCATGGTAAAGTGCCTTCATCCAGTTCATGAGAACCGGACCAAATCCGTATTTAGGAAGTACATAAAACAGATATTTCCACTCCACTCGATCAAAGGCTTTCTCAGCATCCAGCGATATTGCCATCGCTGGATGCTGGGAGGCCCCCGCCCTTGACATAACATGCATTAGCCTCCTCATGTTATTTGAAGCTAGACGACCCTGTACAAAGCCGGCCTGATCAATATGAATCAATGAGGCTATAACATTTTCCAATCGCCCTGCAAGGACCTTCGCAAACAGCTTATAATCATTATTTAAAATACTCAAAGGTCTGAAATTACGCATTTGCAAGTGATCCTTGCCAGGTTTTTGAATCAATGAAATAGTAGCTTGCCGCATGGTTAGCGACATGGATTGATTGGCCACTATATCATTAAACAGCAATATTAGAAGTGGTGTAAGAGTGACTTGGAAACACTTAAGAAATTCACTTGTATAGCCATCATCACCCGGCGTTTTACCGGTTGAGAGGGATTTGATAGCCGATTTAATTAAATTTTCCAGGATAGGTGCATCCAGTGATTCCCTTTCTTCTTCAGAGAGGGTTGGGAGATTTATATCTTTGAAAATGTTTTCCATTTCCTCTTCAGTCGTACAACATTCTGATTTATACAGTGTGCTATAACATTTTGTGAATGCTTGATTGATTTGAAGTTGATCACAAATCAAAGAGCCATCTACATCATATATGCTAGAGATTGATTGACGATTTTCTTCCTGTCTCCTGTCTCTTGTATCTTGTCTCCTGTCTCCTGTCTCATGTCTCTGTCTCTGTCTCTCTCCTGTCTCTGTCTCATGTCTCCTGTCTCATGTCTCTACTCTGTCTCTACTCTGTCTCTGTCTGTCTCTACTCTGTCTCTGTCTCCCGTCTCTACTCTGTCTCCTGTCTCTGTCTCATGTCTCTGTCTCATGTCTCCGTCTCCTGTCTCTACTCTGTCTCTACTCTGTCTCTACTCTGTCTCCGTCTCTACTCTGTCTCTGTCTCCTGTACGTCTCCTGTCTCTGTCTCCTGTACGTCTCCTGTCTCCTCTCTGTCTCCTGTCTCAGGGTCTGTTCTGTTGCGACAGTGGGTGGCTGCTGAGACTGGTCCACGTGGCTGTGGGTGCGGTGTGTCTCCTCTGTGTCCTCCTCACCGTCCTCCTGACAGAGACCCAGCTCGTCCAGTTTGTGAGGACTCAGCTGTTGCCTCGATACACCAAGAAACAAGCTTAAATCCCTGTGGAAGACGGACAAGATACACCAAGAAACAAGCTTAAATCCCTGTGGAAGACGGACAAGTGGGTCCTTCAAACAGTGGAGACACTGGAGACGCTGTTGACCTGGAGGACAATGTTGGATACTTTTAGGGTTATGTCTCAAAGTAGACGGAGGACAATTGGTGCAATGAACTTTGTGTGCGTGCGTGTGTGTGTGCGTGCGTGTGTGTGTCATGCTGGACCATCTCTACTTGGATGTATTTGAGTATCAAGCGTGTCATTGTTGTTTCTGAAGACAATCTTTGGGGGAAAGGAACGTTTTGACAGGTGTATAATTAGGGTTCTTCAGACCTGTCTGGAGTTATGAATAATAATAATAATAATAATAATAATAATAATAATAATATAATAATAATAATAATAATAATAATAATAATAATAATAATAATAATAATAATAATAATAATAATAATAATAATAATAATAATAATAATAATAATAATATAATAATGCAGGACTTAACTCAGAAGTCTGTAACACTTTATAATAACACTCTTGTTATAATACTTTTATAATACATTTTAGTGGAGTAGTAATAGTAATAATAAAAAGATAACTAGAATAGACATGTTAATAAATTGCTTAAAGGCACTGGATCCTATGTACACTCCTATACAATCTACAGTTTTTCTTCTATGTCCCTATGCCAGTGGTGCCCAACCAGTCGATCGCGATCGACCGGTAGATCCCGCGCTGATTTCAAGTAGACCCCGAGATTATTTTGGAAAATCATTTAATTTAATTTGATTTGGAGGGGAGGACAAAAAACGTTCGAGCAGTCCTGTGTATAACAGGCAGTCAGGCAGCCTGAGCCAATCGATACCGTCTACATTCCGTACATTCTGGACAACGAGCTTCACCCATAGGGATGCAAATTGGTGCCTTTGGAGTGGCATGAGTGGGGGTCGGGCCCATCACCTGGCAGGTACAGTATAAACGTGGCTCTGAGACCAGCCTTGAGTCACTCGAAACTGCAAGATGAATGGAACACCACCAGCAAAAAAGAGGTTCATTCAGAGGACGCTACTTTTCAACAACGCCAGCAAGACCTAATCTTTCCTGTGACAAAATGGCATCCAATGTAATAAAAAAAGTCAACCAACGAACTCGATTCTTGTACCGGATCTCCTCTCTGGTAAACAGGAATACCCTGAAGACTCTGGCAGGAGCACTCATTCAAGGGTACTACGACTATGCTTGCACCTCATGGTACCATGAGGCAAGACCACCCGCATTTCATTGTATACTTGTATGCCGTGACAAATAAAACTCTTGACTTGACCAAAGCACCTCAAAGGCACTAAAAAAACAAATTACAAACATCTCAAAACAAACTAGTCAGACTACTGCTTGACCTGACTCCTAGAACCCACCTCACCCCTGCCCACTTTGACAACCTAGGATGGCTTAGAGTAGACAACAGAGTACAGCAACTTGCAATGGGCCTGGTCTACAAGATACACTACACGACCAAGGTACCCATGTACATGTCAAAATACTTCCCAAAGGTCAGTGAATACCACGATCACAACACCAGAGGGAGCTCCACAAATCATGTTAAACCCAGATTCGGCTCAAACAAGGGACTAAACACGTTTTGCAATTATGCCACATCAATGTGGAACGCCCTACCCACAGCTGTAAAGGAATGTGAATCACTACCCACTTTCAAAAACACTCAAAGAACACCTACGGGAGACTGCAATTCGAAACTGGCCCCTACAAATGTCCTAACCCAGTTGTACAGTAAATTACCAAGTATGGCTTTGTCAGTATTCCAATGTACAGTGTGTGTCCCCCCCTTACCCAACCCCCCACCTCCAATGTACAGCCCCCCACCCACCCCACCCCACCTACCCAACCTCCTCCAATGTACAGTTTCTACATCAAATGTATATACACTCTTTTTCTGGACACTTTTTGTATCAAACAGTACTGTATTTGCAAATCTGATATGTCATAAATGTATAGATGTAGCAGTACTGTCTATCTGTATGTCGTGTGTGTCATATATGTTATGATGAATTGAAAATGGGGGACCCTGATGTAAACAAGACGAAAGTCTTTCTCTGGTCTGCATCCCCTTAACAATTGTATGTATTGAGCTGTACTGTACTGTACCCATACTGCAATCTGTTAATAAACTTTTCAATCAATCAATCATGTGTAAAGATGTACAGACAGATATTGATATATATATATATACGGTAAGAATTCATATAAATATGATTATAATCAATATAATACCCCACACATGCACACACTCGCTTAGTTTTAGTTTATTTATTTAGCACATTTAAAATAGGGCTTGTACAAAGTTCCACTCCCATCCCATTGTCCATAAACATATATGAATGAAACACATGTAAACATGGTCTAGAAAATAAACTCCAGGGCCCCGTTCCCCGTACCTGGATAACTGAGTTAGCCGGATAACTTTCGGTTAAGTCTGACTTAAGCCGGACTTTCCGGCTCCCCGTACCTGGATTTTCCAAATCACCATGACAACAGATCCAAAAGTTTGAGCCTGGTCGAAAGCAGGGTTTAAGTTCAAGTTAGCCGGATCAACCATCGCCACGCCCCCGCAAAGGAGTGACAGCGCGTTTCCTGAAATTATTCCCACAGTCTAGGATCTGCGTTATACCATTCTGAATTACGTTTTTGTGCTCCATTCTTCCAGAGGGGTCTTTTGAAATGTAAAATAGACCCAAAATGCTGATACTAAATTCACTTTGTCCTAAATAATGCACGTTATATATACCGTGGCGCTCGCTCGGTGCGATGTACACATTATGTGGTTATTCTAACAACACGCAGCATTGCAAATGTGAATCCCGCAGGGATATTTTTAATGGTTGAAACCTATCGCTCGTTTGGCTCTGATTCCTTTCATATTCTCCGCTGTGGATGTTTAATGGAGCGCCTGGATTGTGTTTCATTCAAGCATAAAATTGAAGTGTCTATGCGTGGATTGTGGATCTTGTCTCGTTCATTAATGTATAAACAATGAATTTATCCCATCTGGCACAGTGGCACAGCGGTAGTGCTCAATCCTGCCAACCCAGCGACCGGTGTTCGAAACCCCGTGTTTCCAATATAATTTTTTGGAATATAATATTAATGATTATACGCCAAAGTAGCCTAGTTTCAAGTTAAAATATTATAAATCTACATGCATTGAGGATGTCATTCTTTATATAGCTCTCAACGTGCACCAAATTGAATTATTCCTACATCGCAAAAAGAAGGGGGAGACTAGGTTTCGAACCCCGGTCGTCTGCGTGAAAGTCAAAAGAAGAACCCGTTACACCACAGTGGAGATAAGTAAAAGATCGACTATACATCAATCAATGGGAAGAGAGCCGTATCGTTATTTTGTATAACAGTTTAACTAATTATTTTCGCTAGCAAGATCTCATTTGATTATTCAATCCAGCAGGCAAGTTTAAAGAAATAGAATCTGATTGATTGAGGTAATGAGGGACTTAAAATTAGCCTATAGATAACGCATTTAACTTGTCGGCGAGGCGATTGAGCCGTACTGCAATATGTTACTAAAGTTTTAAATCAATTAATCAATCAATGCCGCTAGAGAATCAGGATCTCTGCTCTCGACACTTGCTGCCTTCTCGGCTGAGGCGGGCACGCGCACTTATCCTGGGTCTCAAGTCTGGCTTGAGTTAACGAGACTGAATCCACCTTCGAGGAACAGGAAAATCCCGGCTTCAAACATCGGGTTAACTGAATCTGGATAATGACATCTTGATCGACTTAGTTGAACCAGGTACGGGGAACGGGGCCCAGATCAGAGACATAAGGCAGATTGACACGAGTCAGTAACCAGAACAATAATTTTCTCAGTACTTTTATCAACATGATGTTTATGTGGCAAATATCTCTGCTGCCACCTTCTGGGGAGATTAAGCGTGATGTCGTGAACGACACCCGCGCCACTCTCGCGGGTTTAGGCGCCACTCTCGCGGGTTTAGGAGCCACTCTCGCGGGTTTAGGAGCCACTCTCGCGGGTTTAGGCGCCTAGCGACCCTCGGCCAATCGGTGTTCGTTGTGCCGATTTTAAAAAGAGCGTTTTCACTTCCGGGTTCAAACAGTTTGTTGTTGCTGCAGCAGCGAGACGCGAGTAGCTAAATGGTTAACTCATAACGGGTTAAAGGTCAGGGTTAGGGTCTCAGAATGCCCTCCCGGGTTGAAGACTATGAAGTATTGATCACTATAGGTTCTGGCTCTTATGGCAAATGTCAGAAAATCCGTCGGAAGTCGGACGGGAAGGTGAGTTGGAGCCCCGTGTGATGATGAATGAAAACTTTACAGTACGGCTCAATACACACAATTGTTAAGGGGATGCAGACCAGAGAAAGCCTATAATATGAATAACCCCTGGGATTAATGTATGAATTAAAACTATAATAAATACAGATGTATTGTCATCATCATGCAGCACAAGTACAGTACAACGAAGATAAGTGTGGCATCCAACCAGAGTGCAAATGTAGCTGTAAAGTGCAGCAGCAATATACAATGTACAGGTGATTAAACTGGGTATAACATATATAAATGAGTACTACTGAGTGTAGTGCTAATCAGATGTATGTACAGATATAGTATTAATATTAGATACTCTTTGGGCTTGTTTTTATCTACTTATTCTGAAAGAGTTGAACTAATTATTTTCATTAGTTATTATATCTCATTCCATTAACACTTTCAGTGCCCACCACGTGATTACACGTGTTATCAGCCCGACGCCTGAATGCCCACCACGACAATTAGCGTGTTATTTTTTTATTAGCGATCTGAATTCATATTTCATCAACCGAGTCTCCAGTTGGTAAACTAGCCCCATCAGGAGCTCAGATGTGGAAAAAGTGCCCCCTATCGTCTCCCAGATGGTAATGCACCCTTTTGGAATGGACTCAATGAAAATGGATGAGAAAGGAAAAATCCGGAATCCACATTTTACTTCTCAGGCATGTAACCCGAGCCGATCGGATTCATTGTGGACCATCAGGTAAGGAATCTATTGTACAAGTCTTGGGCTAATCAGAGTTGTATTCGCTGAGATCTCAGCGTTCGCCCTATGTGTGTGTGTGTGTGGGCGATCGCTTTGAGGAAATCAGAGAATCGATTTTTCAGATCGCCTATATAGCGCGCATACGTACACATATGCTATCGATAATCTAGCGTTTATTTGAAAACTATTCATAAATAGGCCGAAAAATTACAACGTTCAGAATCTAAAATATTCCAGTACAGGGCGTTTATCATGGAATCTTTATTTTCCTTGAAAACAAGGGCTTTTCAAAATGCTATAAAACGGAAATGAACCGATAAAAAAACAATCTGCTTCGACAATGTTGACTGGAAAACGAGTCATTGATAAGCGACGGGCAGATTAGACACATAATTTAAAACATAGATTAGGCGTTATTAACGCTAACATTGAAGTGGATGGTGGGCATTCAAGCACTAAATCGTGCACCCCCTGCTGGCACTGAAAGTGTTAAGCCTACAGCCAGCAGGCACATTTAAAGAAATATAATCTGATTGATTGGGGTAATGGACTTAAAATTAGCCTATAGATATGCATTTAACTTGTCGGCGAGGCTATTGCACCGTACTGTATTGTACCCATTCTGCAATCTGTTAATAAAGTTTTCAATCAATCAATCAATCAATGGCGTTAGAAAATCAGGATTTCTGCGAATGACACCTGCTGTCTTTTCAGGTGAGGCGGCCACGCGCAATTATCCTGAGTATCAAGTCTGGTTCGAATTAACGAGACTGAATCAGCGTTCAAGGAACAGGGAAAGCGCGGATTCAAACATCGGGTTAATTTAATCTGGCTAATGGGACTTTCCATAATTATGAATCCCATATCTGCCAACATTATGCTGTGAAAAGGGGCTTCAAACTTGCTGGAATATTTTCCAATTCTCAAATCTCTCAAATTCTCCAATTCTCCAATTTAGTTTTTTATTAAAAGTATGTTTTATAATTATATATATTTTTTTGTATCAGTTATTTTTATCATCTTTTGGTAAAATCATCTTTTATAAATAAAAAAAAAACCATTGAATAAAACAATAGGCTGTAGGTAGATGTTTTATAAAAAAAATACATTGAATAAAGAATGTAGGCTGTTTTCGAACCCAGTGCCACAAGATACGTTGGAAGTGTAATTCACTGCGTCCTGCAATTCACATTAGTTCTCTCAGCTATAGCTGTGTTCTTCATCGACGCACAAGCCCAATGATACACCTCTAAGAGTTGTACTCTTTTTTCTTTGGTTTTTGGGTTTGCCAGTTTCACAAACGGGGTTGTAATCAGTCTCCCCTCGGAGCCCCGCGTGCCTCACTGGGAGGGAGAAAGGTCCAGACCGGTCCTCCGCTCAGTCTCCCCTCGGACCCCCGCGTGCCTCACTGGGAGGGGAGAAAGGTCCAGACCGGTCCTCCGCTCAGTCTCCCCTCGGAGCCCCGCGTGCCTCACTGGGAGGGAGAAAGGTCCAGACCGGTCCTCCGCTCAGTCTCCCCTCGGAGCCCCGCGTGCCTCACTGGGAGGGGAGAAAGGTCCAGACCGGTCCTCCGCTCAGTCTCCCCTCGGAGCCCCGCGTGCCTCACTGGGAGGGGAGAAAGGTCCAGACCGGTCCTCCGCTCAGTCTCCCCTCGGAGCGCATGGCGGCTGCAGTCGGAAATCTGTAGGGGACCCCGACCGGTCGGGGCAGAGCCCTGGATACTGACTTTTTAATATTTCTTTCTAGGAAAAGGTATCTTATATTTGGCACAATATGGGTCATTTTACATCTTCATATTACATTGCGCCCAATTGGTGAGCATTTGTTTACTGGCCTATGTTATTTTCACCCATATTTTGGGGGTATACCAGCTAGGGATGCACCGATCCGATATTGGTATCGGCCGCCGATATCAGTAAAATAGCTGGAAAATAGCTGGATCGGGTATCGGTAAAAAAAATATATATATATTTTTTTTATAAAATAAGATCACCATTCAGTACATTTATATCTATGTGTTAATTTGTTACATTTTGTTTCACTAAGTTAGGAAAGTAATGTTTTAAGTCAAGCCTGATGTTGCCTTGCACAAAAGAATGATCCCAGTGTAGGAGATGAGAAATCACGACCAGAGAGAGTGAAGTTTCTTTGACCACACATCAGTGTGCGTCATTTATTAGCATAGCGTGGATCCCACAACAAACCAAGCCAAGAGTTCATATGGCTGCTCTAGCTACCCACAATGCCCTGTGGCCTTAAATTGACAGTGTAGGTGGATTATGTCCAGTCCATGTAAGTATCCATGTAAGTGCCCACTACAGCAGTCTCTTCCACACAGTGACAGTGAGGCATACAGTTTATTAATTGAATGAATTAAGTTTATTTTCTGTCTTTGTTTACAACAAATCAAAAACACACTTGTGATCCTTTACAATTCTTAAAAACAAAATATATTTAAATAAAAATAATTTGATAAATTTTATTTATTTTTACTTTTTTGGAAAAAGAAATTGGACAATGGGTATCGGATCGGTATCGGTATCGGCCGATACCCAAACCCAGGTATCGGGACTGAAAAAGTCGGATCGGTGCGTCCCTAATACCAGCTAGTGAGGAAGAAAGAAAGAGCGAGAAAGAGAGATGTCAACAACACAATCACAGAGGGGGGTTAAAAGACTATTCAAATACACACAAATACTGTATTGTTCCCACAAGCTCTACAGCAAGACATGTTAAAACTGCAGAGATGTAGAAAATTAAAGAGAACTTGTGACTTCCTCTAATAATAATGAGCATAAATCAAACATGGGAGACAATGAGCGTCAAGTAGCCTCTACCAGTGGGTTCTCAACGTGGGTCTGGGGTTTCATTTTACTATTTGATTCACTACAAGTCAACTCACTGAGTGAATATAGTGACTGTTTAAACATATATATCATGACCTGTCATAATATGTAACTTCTGATCCAACTCATTGGGTATCAACTCTATGGTTTCTCTCCAGTATGAGTCTTCATGTGCACCTTTAAATTTGAGGAGTGAGTAAACCCTTTCCCACAAACACTGCAGCTGTATGGTCTCTCTCCAGTATGAGTCATCATATGCACATTTAAGCTTGAGGCTTGAGTAAACCCTTTCCCACAAACACTGCAGCTGTATGGTCTCTCTCCAGTATGAATCTTCATGTGATCCTTTAAGGTTGAGGAGCGAGTAAAGCCTTTCCCACAAACACTGCAGCTGTATGGTCTCTCTCCAGTATGAGTCTTCATGTGCACCTTTAAGTCTGAGGAGCGAGTAAAGCCTTTCCCACAAACACTGCAGCTGTATGGTCTCTCTCCAGTATGAATCTTCATGTGATCCTTTAAGGTTGAGGAGCGAGTAAACCCTTTCCCACAAACACTGCAGCTGTATGGTCTCTCTCCAGTATGAGTCCTCATGTGCACCTTTAATTCTGAGGTTTGAGTAAACCCTTTCCCACAAACACTGCAGTTGTATGGTCTCTCTCCAGTATGAGTCTTTATGTGCACCTTTAGGTTTGAGGTTTGAGTAAACCCTTTCCCACAAACACTGCAGCTGTATGGTCTCTCTCCAGTATGAGTCATCATGTGCACCTTTAAGGCTGAGACTTGAATAAACCTTTTCCCACAAACACTGCAGCTGTATGGTCTCTCTCCAGTATGAATCTTCATGTGCTTCTTTAAGTTTGAGGAGCGAGTAAACCCTTTCCCACAAACACTGCAGCTGTATGGTTTCTCTCCAGTATGAGTCTTCATGTGCTCCTTTAAGTCTGAGGAGCGAGTAAACCCTTTCCCACAAACACTGCAGCTGTGTGGTCTCTCTCCAATATGAATCTTCATGTGCTCCTTTAAGTCTGAGGAGCGAGTAAACCCTTTCCCACAAACACTGCAGCTGTGTGGTCTCTCTCCAATATGAATCTTCATGTGCTCCTTTAAGTGTGAGGCTTGAGTAAACCCTTTCCCACAAACACTGCAGCTGTATGGTCTCTCTCCAGTATGAATCTTAATGTGCACCTTTAAGTCTGAGGCTTGAATAAACCATTTCCCACAAACACTGCAGCTGTATGGTCTCTCTCCAGTATGAATCTTCATGTGATCCTTTAAGGTTGAGGAGCGAGTAAGCCCTTTCCCACAAACACTGCAGCTGTATGGTCTCTCTCCAGTATGAGTCCTCATGTGCACCTTTAAGGTTGAGGAGTGAGTAAACCCTTTCCCACAAACACTGCAGCTGTATGGTCTCTCTCCAGTATGAGTCTTCATGTGCACCTTTAAGTGTGAGGTTTGAATAAACCCTTTCCCACAAACACTCTTGGATCTCTTGCCTTTAGAACTGATACCAGAACTCTGTCTTTTCACTCTCTGTGGTTTTGTTGTTTTTAAACCCGACTGCGGTCCTCCACTCTCCATCCTATCCTCATCCCTGTCAGTGTCTCCACACTCAGCTACAGAGCGGTCTGAAGAGAAGGACTGACGGTCACTGCTTGGTTCTGATGCTCCACAGTCCTCTCCATCAGCTCCTGTTTCCATCTGTTCAGTGGAGGTGCTGGGTAGAGACTCCCCCTCTCTGCTTCCTACAGTCTGGTTAAGATGTGGGGACTGACCCTGCTGTTGATCATGGAGGCTTCTCACACAGCTTATAGTGAATATGGAGTCTTTGGTATCAGCCTCCTCCAGGCCTTGAAGCTGCTCTCCCTCCTGACTGCTCCAGGTTTCCTCCTGTTCCTCTTTAATCTGTGAGGGCTCTGGGTCCTCCTGGTCCAGACCGGGGCCCCCCTCCTGCTGCTCAGGGGGAATCTCCTCTTTACAGACAGAGAGCTGTGGGGGGTCTGGAGGGATGAACAGAGAACACAGACTTCTTAACAACACAAGCTTAGAATTAGCAGACAAATCAACCTGAACCTCTTAAAGGCCAACTTGCAGGTTGTATTTTTGTTCAATAAACAATGTGACTAGGCCAACGCTGACTTTCATGAAGAGGGGAAAGAAAATTATCGAAATTGACCCAGTTTTAGCATTTTTATCAAACATTTTGTTGACCAAACCACAAGCTCCACGCACATGCATATTTTAATTGCATGTTTCATAGCGTGCGTGTCATCTTAATGCTGACGTCACACCAGGTACAGGGCAGCAGGGGCTCTGAGAGTCACAGGCAGGTAGTGGCAGGAAGCAGAGCCTTGCTACTACTAGCCGAGTGATGAATGAAAATGTATCTGTTTCACCTAACACTATTGCTCCGTGATCATAGCCATTCATCTCTAAAGCTAACCACTATTTGTAACAGCCACAACCACGTTACCATATTTGTAATAATGTAAATCATTGTGTCGTTGTACATATTGTGTATACAACGTTAGCAGCTAACGTAGCTTAGCTTGGTAGCTGCCGTTCTTGAAACTCCTAACAAAGCCTGAATTAAAATGGTTCTCTCCTCTTTGTATACCTTTGTCCTCACAAGTATTCTGCCAGGGAACTTATGGACACGACAATAGTAGTTATAAGGTGTTTGATCATTGTGTCGTTGTACATATGCACCGAGTGCAGCTAAAGGGGCTATCCACCGAGTGCAGCTAAAGGGGCTATCGTATCAACATGCCGCGACGTGTAGCTAACGTAGCTTGCATGATGCGTGTGCAGTGCTTTGCCCCACAGGACCTATACATTTGACTCGTTCCCAAAACTCTTTTACATGCACGACAGTAGCCATAATGCTAACGTTAGCGGGGTAACGTTAGCCAGAGCTATAATAGCCAGCTTGGTACTATGACCCAGGGATTAGGCGACAGCCCACAGACCAGTAGCGCTGCTGTACTGAACAACAGGCTGCCTAGTGGTAAATGTAGTTATTTCGCGTCTCGACCCACTGTTGCACCCACTGTGTAGCCGGCATGAAGCTAACGTAGCTTAGCTTGTTGGCCGGCATGGGTGCCTGATTGGGAGTGGTTCTCTCCTCTTCGTGTACCTTTGTCCCCACAGGTATTCTGCCGGGGAGCTTATGGACACGACAATAGTAGTAGTTATAAGGTGTTTGATCATTGTGTCGTTGTACATATTGTGTACATACAGCGTTAGAAGCTAACGTGGCTTAGCTTGGTAGCTGTTGTGCCAGTCTGGCTACCACGATAGCTATGAGCTAACTAACGTTACAAGATCAAGCACCTTATAACTACTGCTATTGTCATGTCCATGCGTTCCCTGGCAGAATACTTGTGGGGACGGGGGTGTGCAGAGAGGAGAGCCGTTTTGAACCGGCTGGCAGGCTAGACGTCGGAGCATGTTGTTGGCACGTTGGCTTCTGGCGCTGTGTGCACAGTGTGTACAACGACACAGTGATTTGCATTATTACAAATATGGTAACGTGGTTGTGGCTTTTACAAATAGTGGTTAGCTTTAGAGATGGATGGCTATGATCACAGAGCAATAGTGTTAGGTGAAACAGAGACTAGCTCCTCGGCTAGTAGTAGCAAGGCTCTCTGCCTGCCACTAGCCGTGTGTGACTCTCAGAGCCCCTGCTGCCCTGCACCTGACGTGACGTCACGGCCCTGCTAGCGTCTGATAAGCTTTTAGATTTGCTTGTGATTCGTGCGTGGACCTTTTTAACCCTTTCTGAGTGGCATTTCCGGTGTCAAATGGAAATAAATAAATAATCAAATTAGATACCAATGATGTAAACTACCCATAATTGCAGAGTAGGGTTTAACCTGCAAGTTGGCCTTTAAGCCTGATCGGTCTGGGACCGGTACGAGATTGATATCACGCTTGATTAAGATTGATAAATCCATCTCTACAGAATGTATGAATTCATTTAGCGTTTTTTCCCCCCTCAAATGTAGGCAAGAGTTAATACCCTAACCCAGTCAAAACAGCAGTCAACGTGTAAGATTTCAGCACTACGTTTGTTTACTAATGATTTGAACTGTTATTAGTGAAATGTGAGTATATAGAAAGCTCAGGGCATCGAGTCGGAAAAAAGCCACTCATAGACGCGAGGATTTGGTGCAACCTAACTTGAGTGTAGTCTTTTGAGAGAAGAGACCCAGGGCTTTCGATGGGCTTTTGAATAAAAATAAACGACACTTCCTAGCTCACGCAAGCCCCTGTCAATCATCTAACTTCTAGATTGACTTTTTTATTTCTCTTATTTTTCGGGATCATATCCCACAAACCTAAACGTTATTGCCATAAAACAGAACACAGTTAGTTTCTCTACCTTTCTGTGAACGTCTAGCGAACAACCCAGTTGCAATCTGATGAAAAATGGCGGATAAATGTACATTATAAAAAAGTAACTGTACTTACAGTAGATTTCATTCACAGTTTGTGAATCATGCCTGGTGATACTAAGGGGAGATTTGGCCTGATCTATAGATGTGAGACTTGGCCATAATAAGGTCATTTATATTCTATATTCAATAATCATATTTCAAATGGCATGTGTCCGGATGGCAGAATTCAGTACTGTATCTACAAAAGCCCCTGTTAATCATCTGCCCTTTATTCATTTGCTTATATTTCTTGTACACGTGATCTCAAGAAGGTGCTGAATGAGCTCAGTGGCAGTTTCTCATGTCTGGTCATTTTTAGCATGGTGTTATTCACCGTCAAGATAAAAAAAAATAAGATTTATATTCTCATTTGGTTCATTACAATTTACTCAAGCCTAGTAACAGACACAATATTTCTGAGACTGGGAATTCATTCCCTGGGAATTCAGTCCCTAGATACCAAGAACATGCAAATGGACCTTGTAGAAGTGGAGCAATCTTCCATTTACTTAGGTATGTATTTTTGGGCGAATTTTCTGAAAATATGGCTCAAGGTTAAACTGACATGACCATCGTGTCCACCTTCAAAATACACTTAGTCGTTTGTTTTCTTCTTGATTTGGAGTAGTGGCTTGCTGGCTTAGTGTCAGCGAAGCATCAAGAAACGAAGAGGGACAAAGAGGAGTTTTCCTGGAGTTATATGCTGAGGCATCCAGGGATCCACCTAGTGCTAAGTACACCATAATCCTATCTCACACTCCACTCTAAAAACCTCCCCTTCCCTCCCACTCTGCTATTTCTCTACGTCCTCCCTGCCACCCTTGACACCACAATGTGTCTCATACCTATATCCACAATCTGCTCATCCAGAACAGATTCAACCCACCCACGGCAGTTTGCTAGCAACCCGGCTAATCTCTCCTACCCTCCTACAGCCACTAATACACCTGTCACAGTACGGGGAGGCTTATGGAACTGTCAATCAGCAGTCAAGAAAGCTGACTTCATTACTGCCTACGCCCATAGTCAAAATCTGCAGCTCCTGGCTCTAACTGAGACCTGGATAACCCCCAATAACTCATCAACACCTGCAGCATTATCTACAAACTATAACTTCACTCACACACCTCGACCTTCCAGACGGGGTGGAGGCACTGGCCTCATGACATCTCCTTCATGGGCTACAAACTTAACACCACTCGCAGAACTGTCACTCTCCTCTTTCGAATATCATGCAGTATCTGTCTCTAATCCTTTCAATCTCACCATTGTTACACTCTACCGCCCTCCAGGTCCGCTCGATCACTTCACAGATGAGCTGGACATGCTTCTAAGCTCCTTACCGGAAGATGGTACCCCTCTCCTTCTATTGGGCGATTTCAACCTGCCTGACTCATCTCAGTCAGTCATAGTAGTCTCCCTCCTACAATCGTTTGACCTGACTCCCACTGCCATGCCTCCCACCCACAAAGCAGGCAACTCCTTGGATCTCATATTTTCCCGTAACTCCAGCATCATTAACACCACGGTAACTCCCCTACATGTATCTGACCATTCCTTCATATCCTTCTCACTAACTCTCATGCTTAACCGAAAGGTCTTCACCCCAACTCAAACCGTCTCACTCAGACGCAACCTGGCCTCCCTATCCCCCTCCACCCTCTCCTCTGACATACTATCCGCTCTACCTTTGAGTGACACCTTCTCTGCTCTCTCCGCAGAGATGGCAACCTCCACCCTCCTCTCAGCCCTTACAACCTCCTACGACAAGCTCTGTCCCCTCGTTGAGAAACCTGCCCGCCGTTCCCCACCCAGTCCATGGCTGACAGATTTAGTGAGAGAACAAAGACAGGTCCTGAGAGCAGCTGAAAGGAAGTATAGAAAGTCACGCCTCACTGCTGACATCCATACATATCACAACCTCTTGTTAACATTCTCCAAAACCATTACTAATGCCAAAGCTTCTTTCTTTCACCATAGGACCGAGGCCTCTGCCAAGAATCTTCGCAAACTGCATGCTACCATGTCCTCCCTCCTCACTCCCCCCCCCCAACCCCTCCTCCCTCATCTTTTTCTGCCGAAGACTTCGCAATCTTCTTTGAGGAAAAAGTGAAGAACATCCGCAGCTCCTTCTCCCAACCCCCACCCATTCCAAATACTGAATCGAGAACCTCATCCTTCACTCTGTCATCTTTCTCTCCCATTACAGAAGCCGAGACCCTGACACTGGTAACGTCGAACCGTCCGACTACATGCCAGCTGGACCAGCTACCCTCCCCACTCCTCCAGACCATAGCACCGGACATCCTCCCATTCCTAACTGCAACCATCAACTCCTCACTCAACTCGGGGGTGGTCCCCACCTCCCTAAAACAAGCCAGAGTCCCTCATAAAAGAAACCCAACCCTGAACCCCACCGTCATAGGCAACTATCGTCCTGTCTCTCTTCTCTCCTTCCTTTCTAAAACACTTGAACGTGCTGTATCCAACCAACTTACTGCTTATCTCTTACAGAATGACCTCCTAGACCCTAATCAGTCTGACTTCCGGACTGGCCACTCCACAGAAACGGCCCTCATTGCGGTCACAGAGGCACTTCACTTAGCAAAAGCGAAAGGCCTCTCCTCTGTCCTGATTCTCCTAGATCTATCTGCAGCCTTCGACACAGTCAAGTAGTCAACCATCAGATCCTCCTCGCGGCCCTCGCAGGAATGGGAGTGGCTGGATCTGTGCTGACATCAAACCTCAATGACCGCTCCTACCAAGTGTCATGGAGAGGGACCCTGTCGGCCACCCGCCCCCTTCTCTTCTCCCTCTACACTAAATCACTGGGTAACATTATCACGTCTCATGGCTTCTCGTATCATTGTTATGCCGATGATACTCAACTCTTCCTCTCCTTCCCTCCCTCAGATATCCACGTCTCTGAGCGGATCTCTGCCTGTCTTTCCGACATCTCCGCCTGGATGACGACCAACCACCTCAAACTGAACCTAAGCTAAACAGAATTGCTCCACCTGCCGGCCAAATCCTCCCCCCTGACTGACCTTTCCATCACAGTCGAGAATGCAGCTGTGACCGCGTCCCCGACCGCCAAGAACCTTGGCGTTGTCCTCGACGACCAGTTTAACTTCTCTGCTCACATCGCAGCGACAACCAGAACCTGCAGATTCCTCCTGAGCAACGTCAGAAGGATCCGCCCCTTCCTGACAAAAGAAGCCACCCAACTCCTCGTCCAATCAACAGTCATCTCCCGCCTCGACTACTGCAATGCACTGCTTGCTGGCCTCCCGGCCACCGCCACCAAGCCTCTTCAACTCATTCAGAACGCAGCGGCCCGCCTGATCTCAAACCTACCGAAGTCGGCCCATGTCACCCCACTTCTTAGGGACCTGCACTGGCTCCCCATTGCTGCACGTATCCGCTTCAAGGCCCTCGACCTAGCATACCGTGCGGCAAAGGGAACCGCTCCCGCCTACCTCCGGTCAATGGTCTCTAACTACACACCCTCAAGACCATTACGCTCTGCATCTTCTGGCCGCCTCAGACCTACTCCCATCCAAGCCCCGGGAGGGTCATCAACGAGATGCCGCCTATTCTCAGTCCTTGCCCCACAATGGTGGAATGAACTACCCACCCCAGTTAGGACAGCCGAAACCCGTCCAATCTTCCGCCGTCGACTTAAGACGCACTTCTTCAACCATTATCTGAAATAATAATATTGCTTTATTTTAATTTTTTTAATAACTCTAACCCTAACTAACCTTACTGTCATGCACTTGTCCTAATAAACTAACCTACACTGTAACACGCAACACTTTGATCAACACTGATAGAGTTGTACCCTTCCTGATGACTTGTCGTACAGAACTTGTAAGTCGCTTTGGATAAAAGCGTCAGCTAAATGACTAAATGTAAATGTAAATGTGAAAGGGTTAAGACAAGCTTTCTCTAGGCTTTTCAAAATGTCAGATGAGAAGACTTGACAAAACGCCTTTTTTCTCCTTTCCTCCTCTTTGTCTTGACGCACAACTTTCCAAATATGATAACTAATATTTGGGTTCTGTGGGTCCAAAATGAAGACATACATGAAGTCCTCCAGGTAGTTTTTGACGGTGAACAATGGAGTGCATGACGTAATTTATTTCCCCACCAAATAATAATAATAATTAATTAGTCTGTGTCCATCTCATTATCTGTGCTTTCCCAAACGTATATTTGGATTCATGCGCATCCCTAGACGGTATATACAGAGTTGTGAAAGGGTGTATTTAAAAAGAAATCGATCACAACCCACACAATCTAGGACTGTCGCGGTCAAGGAATTGTTCAGATTTTAGTGATTGAGTAAACTAAGAGTTAATTTAACCGCTAAACAGCTGATTCCACCCCAATCAAGTGTAAAGTAAACATAGTTGATATTGACATCAAAGTAAAAGTGCCCGTCTTCATTACTGAATCCCATTTTATAGTATATCAAATCCAGCAAAAGCTACATTACAACTACAGAAAAAAGTAAAGCCCAAGCGAGCCACATCCTTGGCGCGTGTATATTTTCCCTAACAGACTTTCACTTCTGCGTTCGGGTTCCGCGATCTGATTGGCCACTGACGTTTCTCTCAGCGCCAATCGCGTGAGGCCTAGTTCTATCACTGGTTAAGCTTGGCGACTCTTTCGAAGTTGGTTAAGGTTAGAGTTTGGTTTAGAGCAGGGTGATAGACCACCAGCACTGATTCCAAACTCTAACCTTAACCAACTTTGAAAGAGTCGCCAAGCTTAACCAGTGATAGAACTAGGTGTTAGCTAGCTAGCAGGCTGTTAGAGGCATAACGCGATTGGCGCAGAGAGAAACATCAGTGGCCAATCAGATCGCAGAACCCGAACGCGGAAGTGAAAGTCTGTTAGGGAAAATATACACGCATCCTTGGCAGCAACAAGCCAGCCTGAGTTACCTGAGGTGTTGTGCACATAAGATACGTAACATAACGTTACATGTTATGTACCACATCTGAATGACACCAAATTCAGCCGCCTTGAATCATTCATCATATATTAACTTGGCAGCCTACCTCATGCCTTCGCACAATTTTCCTTTCGATAAAGCAAATAAAAAAGAATCCATGTCTTGATCAGCTAAAGTAATCCAGTTGGAGACACAGATAAACGGTTCAGGTCAAGTTATTATGGCAGCTCAACAAGCATATGAAGACCCTGTGATTGAATTGGGTCTAATGCTCAATGTTAGGGCTTGTGAGCTGCTTTAGCACTCTTAACTCTTGTTTTCATTAGGAATTTATTTAACATTCAATACACGCGCCTTGAAGTGTAGAACCAGAAGGGCCTAGGGCCTAAGAAAAAAGGTGAACATTGCGGTTGTGGTGCTTGCTTGCTGTCCCCTGTGGTTGGCTTGTCAATAGAGTGGTATTACAATATTACGATTATCGTGACAGCCTTAACTTAACTCTATTCCAATGTTCTCTAAAACCTCACCACGGACAGTCCAAACAGTCCAGTCCTCCTTTTCCCCCAAATAGTCCACTTTTCTGTCCGTGATGAATTATTTGTTCACCGGCTCTGCATTTTTGTGACCACACGCTTCTACTCAACTTGGCGCACATGCACTAGAAAAAAAGTAATGCCCTACACCTGGTGAAACGACGAAAACGCAGAGCTGGACAACAAACAATTCATTATGGACTAAAAACATTATTTGAGTTTGAGAGTAACAGTATCAGAGTAACCTGTGCAACTTTGAGTTTAATCTTTGAGTGAAGAGCATCATAAAACAAATGAATTAAAACACCTGATCAATTATATATAGGCTTACTCAGGCCCATTGAGGACAGTAGACTTGGTCGTCTTCAAAGCTCTGTACAACATCTTGTAACTGAGGGGTACAATTCCCTGACTGTATTGTTAGATATGATATTTAATACCACTACCTCATGTACTTTAACTTCTGGCCACCCAGTACAAGATATAAGTATGATGAACACTTTCCCACCTGATGAAACGAACCAACACAAATGTACCAAATCGAATATTTAATACAGCAAAGGGTGTATACAACATTCACTTAATTACATTTATGATTTGAAATATTGAATATGCACTTTTATGGCAAATGAGTATTCGTAGGTAAATCAACATTGAATGTCCAATCTCTGGTTGCGCAGGGAGTAAGTATACAACCTGGAATATTTAGGAAACGATAGCGATGGTACTTAAATGATTATAGCTGGATACACTAAGGGGGGGGGGGGGGTCCCGCTGGTTGTAAGACAGTAGGAGGGGGGGGTTAGAGAAGCCGCTGGCGGTATCCCATCTGGCCGACGGTGTCTTGGGAGAATCCAAAGTCTTGGACACAGTGCCCACAGAACCTCGGGCCGCAGACGAATACAGCTGGACCCTCTGTGGAACGGTATCTGCCGGTCCACAACGGAGAGACGTGGTGCGACCTCACGTGTAGAGCGCCGCCTCACCTGGAGTCCTCTCCGGGGGGTAATTCCAACACTCGGCAGTGTTGGCCTTTATCCATGGAATAATCAAAGCACACAAAGCATAATCCAAGAGCCGTGGAAGGCTCGCCGTCGTCGGGGTAGAGTAATCCAATATACAGGTCCAGTCGCTCTTGACCCGGAGCTCCTCGGATGCAATCACCACTAGGGGTCTGACCAGCCTGGATAAGCGTCCAGATAACGTCAGGAACGATGGGGGTACTGATAACTGTAGAACTCGAACCGAACGATGCACCATACATAAATAGACTATTATTAGCTTAATAGAATACGTCCAACTCGACATGTTAGGCGGCACGATTGAACTTGGACCTAGGGGTATGGCAACCTGGCGCCAGGTTCTCGTCCAATGGTAGAATGAAACTATTATGGGCTGTTTAGTAGAAACGGGGATATTCAATGCATATTGTACAAGGAATATACAGGGGATATCAAACGATATACAAATACAATTAAATATATATATATAAACAAATATACATATTCGGTTTAATCTGATCCTTCACAACAGCCGCCCCCTAATTAGTCCCACCTAATTAGCTAAGCAGAGACAGATTAACCGCACTGTCTTCCACTCAAGGTCCGCTGTAAGGGTCAGTCAACTCACAAAGTCATAGGGTCATGGTCATCATCGATAGTATCTGGGAGTCGGGGCAGTTCTATGAGCCTCGCCACGGGACGTGTGTAGGTGCGCCCTTGGACGAGTACTTCAGCTGCTCGGACCTTGCCATCGGCACCGGTGATCACTTTGCTTACGCGGCCAGCCGGCCACATAGCTCTGGGGAGTGACTGGTCAACTATCATGACGACTGTTCCTTCTGTCAAGTTGTCTCTCTCTTTTACCCACTTCTGGCGGGTCTGTAGAGACGGTAGGTAGTGAAGTAGGAAGCTGCTCCAAAACTTGTCAGCTAGTACTTGGCTGTACCTCCACATTCTTCGGCCGTTCGCTTCTTCGGGCCTGTACATTGTCTGGGGTAGCGCGGGGTCCAGCCGCACCATTAGGAGTGTGTTGGGGGTGACTGGGTCGACATCTGCTACATCACTGGAGACGTAACCGAGGGGCTTTGAGTTCAATACTCCCTCGATCTCCGTGAGGACTGTCATTAGGACTTCCTCTGCCACAGTCTGGGCTCCGAGTACGGCATACAGGGCTGTCTTTATAGAACGTACTTCTCGTTCCCAGGTTCCACCGAAGTGGGGTGCGTTCGGGGGATTAAACTGGAAGTCAATCTGGGCTGGAGCGAGGTGGGTCTTAAGTTCTGGGCCCATAGCTTGGAAGCTCTCTCTCAGCTCTCTTTCTCCGCCTTTGAAGTTGGTCCCATGATCAGACAACAATGTAGACGGTTGTCCTTTCCGTGATATGAATCTCCGGAAGGCCATAAGGAATGAGTCTGTGCTCATGGTCGGAAGGAGCTCGATATGTATCGCTCTGGTGGTCATGCATTTGAATACAATACCCCACCGCTTCTCGGTGCCTCTTCCTCTCTTTATATACAACGGGCCAAAACAGTCCATGCCTGTGGAGTGGAATGGCTTGTCGCCGATTCGGAGGCGACAGGGGGGTAGGTCAGCCATCCGTGGTATGCTGGGCTGCGCGCGCCACTTACGGCAGTCTAGACAGGTTCGCTGGAAGCGCCGTACTGCTTCTCTCCCTTGCAATATCCAATAACGACGTCTGATCTCCGCGAAGACTCTCTCTGCTCCTGCGTGGTGCACATCCTCGTCGTATTTCTTTATGATCAGCTCTGTGACCTTGTGTCGGCTGTTCAAGACGATCGGGTGCTTAATGTCATCTGGTAGATCGGGGGCTCTCCGCAGGCGACCACCCACTCTGATGAGATTATGTGCGTCACTCTCTGGTGCCAGGTGAATCAGTCTGCTGTCTGATGGGACGGGGTTTCCTCCCTGTAGACAGTCTAGCTCATCGGGGAACGAGTCTCTCTGGGCTCGTTGTAGTAGAAGAAGTTCTGCTTCTTCGTAGTCAGCTGCTGACATGTCAGTGGTGGACTGAATCTCTGGGTGGTGCCGCAGGAATGTCCTTTGTTGCGCACTCTCTAGGGTAATGCAGTCATCTATGTTGGGGTCTATGGAGGCGACAGTGCTCAGTCCACAGAACATAGGCTTCTTGTTCTCAGCCTCCTCGTTACTTGCTTCCCTCGGGGTGGGCGTGGGCCAATCTCCTTCCGGGAGCTTGAGGAATGCTGGTCCGTCACTGTAGATGTTGCGACGGGTTAGGTCATCCAGGGACATTCCCCGGGTGATGACGTCAGCTGGGTTGTGTTTGGTATCCACATACCTCCAGCTTGCTTCTTCTGTTAATTCTTGAATCTCGGTGACTCTGACTCCCACGAAGACTTTGTATCTGCATGAATCAGACTTAATCCATGTGAGTACTGTCGTGGAATCTGACCACAAGATTGTTCTATGCACCGGAATGGTGAGTTCACGTTGGATTAACGTGGCTAGATGCGCTCCTGCGAGGGCTGCGCAGAGCTCTAGACGTGGGATAGATTGTTGCTTACGTGGGGCTATTCTTGAGCGGGCCAATATGAAAGCAGTGTGTATCTCTCCTCCCATCTCTTGGGCACGCAAATAGGCAACCGATCCGTAGGCTACTTCGGAGGCGTCGCTGAAGACGTGTAGCTCAATCTCGCATGTCTCTGGCCTCACTGTGGATGGGAAGTAGCTGCGGCGTATATTGACACCTGGGAGTGAGCGGAGTTCCGTCTCCCACTCTCTCCATGTTGAGGCAAGGTGTGCGGGTATTGGGTCGTCCCAGCCCTGGTCCTTGTCCCATAGTGCTCGTACAATCATCTTTGCCCTGGTGGTGTAAGGTAGAATACATCCGAGCGGGTCATATTGTCTGGCGAGTGTTCTGTACACACTCCGTCTGGTGGTCGGTATCGCCGCCGACCTTCCTTGCTCTGGAGCCAAGGGTTTGTGTCTGTAGTGGAGCGAGTCTGTTTTGAAGCGCCAGACTAATCCTAGTGTCATTTCTTGGGCTTCTCCTGGGATTGTCGCCATCCAGGTCTCGCTGCTGGCAGCCTTGTCTGCGGAGGAGAGGCTGCGCAATACGTGCGGGTCACTGCTGGCCCACTGCCTGAGATCAAAGCCTCCTTTGATTAGGGAGGCGCGTAACTTGATTAGGAGAGCCTCGGCTTCTTCTTGAGTCGAGACGCTTTGTAGACAGTTGTCCACGTAGAAACTGTTCTTCACACTGTGTTGGACCTCTTCATCTGCTGCTGGGTCCTCTGTGACGTGTTTCTGTAGTGCAAAGGTAGCACAGCACGGGCTGCATGTGGTTCCGAAGGGGAGTACTTCCCACTGGTAGATGGATGGGTTCTCATCTCCGATCTTCTCTCTCCATAGGAACCGTAGCAGAGGCTTGTCCTCCTCTACTAGTCTCACCTGCAAGAACATCCCTTTGATATCCCCGCTTATAGCTACCTTGTCCTGGCGGAAGCGCAGTAGCACGCCTAGTAGGGAGGGGCCGAGTGTGGGGCCGGGCAAGAGCTCTTTATTCAGATTTTGGGATCCGATCTGGTAGCTGCAGTTAAACACAATGCGATCCTTGCCATTGTGATGGACCTTGTGATGCGGCACGTACCATGATTCGGTCGTCTGATCGGCCTCTTTAATGTCAATCTTTGTTACATGTCCCGCTGTGATTAGCTTCTCAATCTCAGCTCGGTACACACTCTGTTGAGCGGGGTATTTGGCTAGGCGCCGCTCTGTGTTCAGTAGATAGCGCTCCGTGGCGTCTTTCTTTGCGTGAAAGGGGGGCATTCCCTCTCGCCTCAGGAGTGGAGTTGCGTATCTCATCACTCCGTCGACTGTGACTCTCTTTGTCCCCTGCTCGAGTAGGTTGATGGCGTAAATGTCTTCTTTAGAGCGAATGTCTTTCTTTTCGTTCTTAAAGGGCATTGTCTCTAGGGTCCATAGCCTCTCGACATGCTGCAGGAGAGTGGTGTCTTCTTCTGTCGTTCTGGAGTGGAAGCAGCTAGTGGCTGCTGTTCGGTTGAGAGATTTAGCGAGGGGACCTTGTAATGTCCATCCTAGGCGGGTCTCGACTGCTGCAGGACAGCCTCGGGGGCCTGTATGGACCCGGTCAATCGGGACTATGAGTTCTGCATGGTCGGAGCCTATCAACAGGGTCGGGGTAGCGCCGTCTATGAGCGGGATAGGTAATTGGCGCAGGTGCACATATTTATCCATCAACTTGGTGACAGGGTAGGTGTACTGCGAGAGTCCTATTTCTTGGCTGGTGAAAGCATTTGTGATCTTGTACCGTCGCTCTGGCTGCCCGTTGGCTGCGATGGTGAAGGAGACATTCTCGCCCTTTATCGTCTTTAAATCTCTTCTTATTGTCCGAATCGTCATTTCGTTCTTGCTCCCCCGCAGTCCCAGCTGAGTCGCAGCGGAGGCGAGCAGAAGGGTCTTCTCTGACCCGTCATCAAGGACGGCGTAAGTGTCCATGACTTTATCCTGGTAGCTCAATGTCACACGGACTACCTTTAAGAGCACTTGAGCTCCGTTGCTGCTGGCGGGGTCAATGTACATGACACTTGCCTTGGTGCCGCTCCGTGGTGCAGGTATAGGCCGTCTTCCGTTACTATCGTGTAGTATATCCAGATGGGCTCCATCGCACCGGCTGCACTTTCTCTTTAGGCGGCATTCGGCTGCCATGTGGGGCCGCCTGTACGTTAATGCCAAGCAAGCAGTGCAAAAATGCTTCCGCATTCGTCACCGCACGCTAGTGCGGTAAAGCGCCCTTCTTTTCAGACAAATGCTACCGTGCGTGCACCGGCGGCGGCGTGCTCGCTCAGGTGCGTGCGTGCGCCGGCGTGCTCGCGCGAGGTGCCCGCGCATGCGACACGAGCGGAGCTCAATATATATAAGTCACCGCCCCTTATTCAGTATCTAGCAAATAGCTCAATCACACATGGCTGTGGATCCTATGGCTTGTTTGCTGGCGAGTTCGAATCCCATCGAAAATATTTTTTAACGTGATTTTTTTTTAACGTGTATTCTTTCGCCGATTAAGGTTAGGCATTGTTTCGGAGTTGGTTAAGGTTAGAACGGTTAAGTTTAGGCGCTGTTAAGGAGCTGGTTAAGGTTAGAGTTTGTCAAAGAGAATGGCAATATAATTTCTAAGGTTAAGGTTAAGGTTAGGCATTGTTTCGGAGTTGGTTAAGGTTAGAACGGTTAAGTTTAGGCGTTGTTAAGGAGCTGGTTAAGGTTAGAGTTTGTCAAAGAGAATGGCAATAGACAGCCTATTTCCACGCGACCTGGGCGCTGGGCGGCGGAAAATGAAAGGCGCATTACTGCATGCCACTACGGTAAATTTTTGCACTGCTTGCTTGGCATAAAGCTACACGCTGTGGGGCCGCGCACATCGATAACAGCGCCGGTTGGACTTTATCCATTGGCTCACTTCTTCTGCATTCATCTTTGTGAATGAGTCACATTGTGACAGCCAGTGTTCTTTCTCACAGTAGGGACACGCTATCTTCCACTTCTCCTTTCTCGAGGGGGTGCTGTGACTCTTACTGCTCGGTACTGACTCTGATTGGTGCATGACAGTCACCGATCTTCTTCCATCACTTATTCTCCTGGGTCCCTCTCTGGAGCTTGGCGTGCTCCGCCCGAAGGTGTCCAGTCGTAAGCTGCTGACCTCTCTGGCCAGGAAGTCGGCCAGATCAAGGAGGGATGGCTCGGGGCCGTCGGGATCTCGGTAGTCCCTCTGCCGCCGAAAGCGCTCCTGTCTTGCGGGTGGCAGCTTCTCCAAAATCCTCTCAACGTTAGAGTTGGCGTACAGCTCATGCATGCCCTTCTCCCGTTGAGCTCCCAGCATCCCCACCAGGGACTGCACTTTGATTGACAGGTCGTCTAGTGAGCGATTGTCCGTGGCTGGGGGTAGGCGGTCAATATGCCTTATCTCCTGGATTACGTAATCCCATATACGTCCATATCTTTGATCCAGCGCTGCAAGGGCCGCTGTGTATGGGGTCGAGGAGGTAGCATAGGCTAGCGATATATTGTGCGCTCGCGGTACTTTCAGGTGCTTCAATAATATTGCATACTTGTGGCGTTCATCAACGACTTCCACCATCATTGTCTCTAAGCACATCCGGAGCTCCGTGTACTGTGCTCGACTCTCATAGGCGAAGTCTGGGAATGACGGCGTGGCGTTGTATGACGCCGTGGATGGCTGATACATCGGCGAGCGTTGGGGGAGAGACCTCCTGGGCGAGTCCCCTCTTGCGCCTCGCTGTGGGCTGGTACTGGCAGGGTACCATGGCCCGCTGGTCCAGGTACTGTTCCTCGGGGCTGGTCGTGCGTCGTGCTCACCCGTAAATAGAGTCGAGGGTCTGTAGCGCAGCGCCGCGGGGGTATAGCCTGGACTGTATGGGACCTCCTGGTCCGGTGGAGTACTGTGCTGTCGTCGGGCTTGGTTCTCCTCTTCTCCCTCTTCTTCCTCTATCAAATCTTCCAGATCCTGTAATCGTTTATTTAGCTTCTCCGCAGTGTATGCCGCTCCTTCCTTGTAGCTGGGTCTCGCTTGGACCGGTATGGGAAGGGGATCTGCGGGGGGTCTAGACTCGGTCTGTTGGTCAAGTTCAGGGTCGCTTGCTCGTTGCGGTGACGCTGCTCTTGACTGCTGTCTCGACGAGTTCCTTGAGCCCCTGGCGGAGGGAGAGGGAGTTGTCCTTTTGATCAGCTGCTCTATTAGTTGCGCTTGTAGTCTGTCGCGCTCTGCGTCTCTTTGGGCACCGGCAGCGGTGCGCTGGGCGTCGGCGGCGGCGCGCTCTGTTTCTCTTTGGGCACCGGCAGCGGCGCGCTGGGCGTCGGCCCGGTCTCTTGCCATATTCTCTTCCATCTGGAAGCGTCTCATCTCCAGACTTGTGCGCTGTTCTTCGCTCCGTTGCTGTGCTTGGAGGTGTTCGCGCTCGCTGGTCGCCTGTGCTTGGAGACGTTCGCGCTCGCTAAGCGTCTGTGCTTGGAGCCGATCGCGTTCGGTAGAGGCTGTCAGGCTGACGAGGAACGCCTGTTGTAGTGTCCTCTCCGCTTCGCTGGGGGAAGGCGGTAGTGGAGGTGAGCCGCTCCTGCGTGAACCGCTCCTGGGGGTACTCGTTGGGGAGTCCTGGAGCTCTAGTTCCTCGGCGCTCTCCTCCTCTTCTTCCGTGCAGAGTTCTCTCTCTGTAGGGATGTCTTCCTCCCGGGGCTTGTCGGGGACTACTTCTTGAGTAGTGGCGGGGGGTAAAGGCATGTCAATTCCCTCCTGGTCCCCACCGTGGGCTTGGTCAGTTACATTAGGACCTACTAGGGCCTCTGTGGTCGGGGAAACCTGGTCGTTAAGGTCAGACATAATTTTACTTTCTACTTTTACCACGTTTACCGTTTGTCGAAGGCTAGGTAGTTGACTGACAGTGTAAGCCTCTAAGTACTGAGGTGTCTGTCGTCTGCGCCGCGGGCGTTCTAGGTTAGGAGGATCGTTTCGTGGAGTGTTCATCATAGGCCATTTCGATATTAATAACACTATATTAATATTACACTAGTTACCATCCGGCTCGAAGGACCAATTGTAACTGAGGGGTACAATTCCCTGACTGTATTGTTAGATATGATATTTAATACCACTACCTCATGTACTTTAACTTCTGGCCACCCAGTACAAGATATAAGTATGATGAACACTTTCCCACCTGATGAAACGAACCAACACAAATGTACCAAATCGAATATTTAATACAGCAAAGGGTGTATACAACATTCACTTAATTACATTTATGATTTGAAATATTGAATATGCACTTTTATGGCAAATGAGTATTCGTAGGTAAATCAACATTGAATGTCCAATCTCTGGTTGCGCAGGGAGTAAGTATACAACCTGGAATATTTAGGAAACGATAGCGATGGTACTTAAATGATTATAGCTGGATACACTAAGGGGGGGGGGGGGGGGTCCCGCTGGTTGTAAGACAGTAGGAGGGGGGGGTTAGAGAAGCCGCTGGCGGTATCCCATCTGGCCGACGGTGTCTTGGGAGAATCCAAAGTCTTGGACACAGTGCCCACAGAACCTCGGGCCGCAGACGAATACAGCTGGACCCTCTGTGGAACGGTATCTGCCGGTCCACAACGGAGAGACGTGGTGCGACCTCACGTGTAGAGCGCCGCCTCACCTGGAGTCCTCTCCGGGGGGTAATTCCAACACTCGGCAGTGTTGGCCTTTATCCATGGAATAATCAAAGCACACAAAGCATAATCCAAGAGCCGTGGAAGGCTCGCCGTCGTCGGGGTAGAGTAATCCAATATACAGGTCCAGTCGCTCTTGACCCGGAGCTCCTCGGATGCAATCACCACTAGGGGTCTGACCAGCCTGGATAAGCGTCCAGATAACGTCAGGAACGATGGGGGTACTGATAACTGTAGAACTCGAACCGAACGATGCACCATACATAAATAGACTATTATTAGCTTAATAGAATACGTCCAACTCGACGGTATGGTGCCAAACTATGACCATTCAACTATTAATCTACACGATATCTCAATGCCTATTCTGGGCCAAGTAGGCCTTACTACACCGCACGTGCGTCGTGGGGAGGCTTTTGCGTCTGTCACTCTGTTGGAGTGACATATATATATGCGCTATGAACAAAATAGTACCATTCGTATTTCGCCCGGCATATTACTGCGCGGAACCGGGGGTTGCCTCGACATGTTAGGCGGCACGATTGAACTTGGACCTAGGGGTATGGCAACCTGGTGCCAGGTTCTCGTCCAATGGTAGAATGAAACTATTATGGGCTGTTTAGTAGAAACGGGGATATTCAATGCATATTGTACAAGGAATATACAGGGGATATCAAACAATATACAAATACAATTAAATATATATATATAAACAAATATACATATTCGGTTTAATCTGATCCTTCACAACAATCTATATTGAAACAATGCCATACAAACTGAGTACCTCTATGTTGGGAAAGACTTCCATTGTAATTGCATTTTAAGTGAGCATTTATGTGGCCATTTTCAAAGCTCTGTAAAATATACAAATCACATTCATACCACAGAAACAGAGTAGATAATTTACTTGATCTTGCATAGAAAACCACATTTGAATGCATAACTGTGTCTGTAACTGAGGGGTTACAAAACCCTGACTGTATTAAAGATTGTGATAGATTAAACCACTGCTAGTTATGTACTTTAATTACTGGCCAGACAGTACATCAAATATAGATGGTGAACACCCACAAGAACACGGCATTGACAAAGAAATAGTATTTGAGGGTATTTTATTATTATTATGCAACATTAGGTTACAGAATGAGAATTAGGGTTGCGCTTGTATGGCGAAGAATATGCGTAAAGTCAGTCAATAGCATGAGTCACTAAGAATAGCAAGAATCCTACGATGGGTCTAAGTTGACACCACCTGTCGTATAGTAGCAACTATATAGGGCAACACTGGTACCGCCTGGAGACAATGGGTTCCCTCCGGGGGTGTAAGGCCTGGAGGGTAGAGGAATGTTCGGGTACTCAGTCTGATTCAATGAGGAATAAAGAGACTCCAGGTACAGGAGTCGGTCCTTGTAACTCCCTTGATCAGCAGCAAAGCAATAATTGTAATCCAAATGCTCGATAGCATTGATGACAGTTAGCCAGCCTCCGTCCACGAGGCCAGCCCGAGTTGTAATCCTGACGAGGTTGAATCCCAAACGATAGTGGAAATCAACGATGCTCTTCTCCGGGTAACACGTTCCAAATCAATATAATCCAACCAGTAATGGTTCTGCAATCGCCGACGCCGATTCTCCTGTGTACATGTCCAACGGTTCTCCGCCTAGGACTCCTCGGGTGTGGGCGACGTATTTAGGCCACACACCCTGGCTAAGTACACTAGCTAAAGACACGACGAACCGCTGGGTAATGCTACACACAAACAAACTGTGGCCGCACGATATACAATAAATGAACGACTATTTACTTCACATTAGATTAGGTCGAACTCGACGTTACTGCATTAAACTCTGACACTTTACTATTCTATTCGCACGTGGTTCTCAACGCTCTGTTAGACGCACGGTTGCTCACTTCACTGCACGTTGACTCGGGATGAACAACAACTCTGCGCACCTGCGCCGTATATATACTTAAGTGAATATCTAGTCCCAAACCGCAGTCTTTGTCTGGTATCAATACGCTGTCTCCGGGCATGTCCTGACATGCCTGAACTTGTCTTTGAACCTGCCGTTGGGGGCCTGCGCGCTGGCGCCTAGGTGCGCTGTCCAATAAGGAGAGCGAATATTACTCTGGTTTGAACGCAGGTAAAGGGATATTCCGTGTATATATATAAATAATATACAAAGTATATCAAACAATAAAGGTAGATTCTCAGTTTAATCTGGCCCTTCACAACAGCCGCCTCCTAATTAGTCCGCACCTAATTAGTTAAGGGAGACAGATTAATAGTCCAGTCAACTGCTCAATGTTTGTTGTGGGGAGTAGGGCAATCTACAAAGTCAATGGGTCATGATCGTCATCAGGGGAGTCAGGGAGCCTCGGCAACTCTATCAGCCTCGCCACGGGTCGGGTGTAGGTCCGCCCCTGGACAATAACTTCTGCCGCTCTGACCTTTCCGTCGGCACCAGTGATCACTTTGCTTACGCGGCCGGCCGGCCACATAGCTCGGGGTAGTGACTGGTCTATGATCATAACGACTGTGTCCACTTGTAAGTTGTCTCTGTCCTTTACCCATTTCTGACGGGTTTGGAGAGACGGTAGGTAGTGGAGAAGGAAACTGTTCCAAAACTTGTCAGCCAATATTTGACTGTACCTCCACATTCCTCGGCCGTTCGCTTCTTCAGGTCTGTACACCGTCTGTGGAAGCACGGGGTCCAGCCGCTTCATCAAGAGAGTGTTGGGGGTGACTGGGTCGACATCTGCTACCTCACTTGAGACGTACTCGAGGGCGTTGTGCTCGCCACTTGCGACAGTCTAGACGAGTCCGCTGGAAGCGACGTACTGCTTCTCTTCCGTTCAGTATCCAATAGCGACGTCGGATCTCAGCGGAGACTCTCTCTGCGCCAGCGTGGTGCACATCCTCGTCGTATTTCTTTATGATGAGCTCAGTGACCTTGTGTCGCTGTTGAGGACTATAGGAAACTTGACGTCATCCGTTAAGTCCGGGGCCCGTCTCAGACGACCACCCACCCTGATGAGGCCATGGGTGTCGCGCTCAGGGGCCAAGTGGAGCAGTCTGCTGTCTGAAGGGATTGGCTTTGTTCCCTGCAGGCAGTCTAGCTCGTCGGGGAACGAGTCTCTTTGGGCTCGCTGTAGCAGAAGGAGTTCTGCCTCTGCGTAGTTCGATGCGTCAATGTCTGTAGTGGGGGGAACCTCAGGGTGGTGCCACAGGAATGTTTTTAGCTGCGCACTCTCAAAGGTGAGGCAGTCGTCTATGTTAGGGTCAGTGGGGACTGGGATGTGCGTCAACCCACAGAACATAGATTTCTTGATCTCTGCCTCCTCTTGACTAGCCTCCCGTGGGGTGGGGGTAGGCCACTCCTCCTCCGGGAGCTTGAGGAACTCAGGACCGTCACTATAGATATTGGGACGTGTGAGGTCATCTAGGGACATCCCCCGTGTGATGACATCGGCTGGGTTCTGTTTCGTGTCCACGTACCCCCAGCACGCTGATCCTACCAGGTCTTGAATCTCTGTGATTCTGACTCCCACGAAGACCTTGTATCTACAAGAATCGGACTGGATCCATGTGAGTACGGTCATGGAGTCTGACCACAAGATTGTTCTTTGCACCGGGATGGTGAGTTCACGTTGGATTAACGTGGCGAGTTGCGCGCCTACCAGAGCTGCGCAGAGCTCTAGACGCGGGATCGATTGTTGCTTGCGGGGGGCTATCCTTGAGCGAGCCAGGATGAAGGCTGTGTGTATTTCTCCTCCCTCCTCTCGGGCCCGCAAGTAGGCCACCGAACCGTAGGCTACTTCCGAGGCGTCACTGAAGACGTGCAGGTCCATCTGGCACGTCTCCAGCCGCACTGTGGGTGGGAAGTAGCTCCGGCGTATGTTCACATTTTGGAGCGAGCTGAGTTCTCTCTCCCACTCTCTCCAGGTGGAAGCTAGGTGGTCGGGTATGGGGTCGTCCCAGCCCTGTTCCTTGTCCCACAGCTCTCGTACAATCATTTTCGCCCGAGTGGTGTAAGGTAGGATACACCCCAGCGGGTCGTATTGACTTGCGAGTGTTCTGTATACGCTCCGTCTGGTGGTCGGTAGAGGGGTCGACCTTCCCTGCTCCGGGGTCAGGGGTGTGTATTTGTAATGGAGCGAGTCTGTTTTGAAGCGCCAGACTAGGCCCAATGTCATTTCCTGTGCTTCACCTGGGGTGGTCGCCATCCAGGTCTCGCTGCTTGCTGCCTTTGTCTCTGGGGAGAGGCTGCGAAGTACTTGAGGGTCACTGCTGGCCCACTGCCGGAGATCAAAGCCGCCTTTGATCAGTGAGGCACGGAGCTTGAGCAGGAGGGCTT
Organism: Notolepis coatsorum; assembly: GCF_963971535.1. Taxonomy (NCBI): domain Eukaryota; kingdom Metazoa; phylum Chordata; class Actinopteri; order Aulopiformes; family Paralepididae; genus Notolepis; species Notolepis coatsorum. The sequence goes on along the minus strand of NC_140170.1, from coordinate 12,731,743 downwards.
CGGCTTCTTCTGGCGTCGAGACGCTTTGCAGACAGTTGTCCACGTAGAAACTCCTCTCTACACTTTGTCTGACCTCCTCGTCAGCTTCAGGGTCTTCTGTCACATGTTTTTGAAGTGCGAACGTAGCACAGCATGGGCTGCATGTGGTGCCGAAGGGGAGGACCTCCCATTGGTAGATAGATGGTTGCTCATCTTTGATCCTCTCTCTCCATAGGAACCGCAGCAAGGGCTTGTCCTCCTCCACTAGTCGCACCTGCAGGAACATCCCTTTGATGTAGCCGCTGATGGCCACCTTGTCTTGGCGGAAACGTAGTAGTACGCCGAGGAGAGAGGGGCCGAGTGTCGGGCCGGGCAAGAGTTCTTTATTCAGGTTCTGTAGTCCGATCTGGTAGCTGCAGTTGAATACAATGCGATCCTTGCCGTTGTGGTGGACCTTGTGGTGGGGCACGTACCAGGATTCAGTCGTCTGGTCGGCCTCTTGAATGTCAATTTTCTTTATGTGTCCCGCTGTGATCAGCTTGTCAATCTCAGCGCGGTACACAGTGGCTCGAGTGGGGTCTTTGGCTAGACGCCGCTCGGTGTTCAGTAGATATCGCTCTGTCGCTTCTCTTGAGGCGTGGAGGGTGGGCATACCCTCTCGCCTCAAGAGTGGAGTTGCGTATCTCATCACTCCGTTGACCTCGACTCTCTTTGTCTTCTGCTCGAGGAGGGCTATGGCATAAGTGTCTTCCTTTGAGCAAACGAGTTTCTTTTCATTCTTAAAGGGCATCGCGTCTAATGTCCATAGCCTCTCGACGTGCTGCAAGAGGGTGGTGTCTTCTTCGTTTATCCTCGTGTAGAGACAGCGAGTGGCTATCGGTCGGTTGGAAGACCCGGAGAGGGGGCCTTGTAGTGTCCAACCCAGGCGGGTCTCGACCGCTGCTGGACAGCCTCTGGGCCCGATGTGGACCCGGTCCGTTGGGACGATGAGGTGTGAGTGGTCGGATCCTATGAGCAGGGTCGGGGTGGCGTCGTCGATGAGCGGTATAGGTAGTTGACGTAGGTGCACGTATTTCTCCATCAGCTTTGGGATGGGGTAGGTGTACTGTGACAGGCCTATGTCGTGGCTGGTGAAGGCGTTAGTGATGCTATACTGCTTCTCGGGCTGCCCGACCGCTGCTATCGTGAAGGAGACATTTTCACCCTTTATGGTCTTCAGGTCTCTTCTAATGGTACGGATCGTCATTGTTTCTTCGCTCCCCCGCAGACCCAGCCGGGCTGCGGCGGATGCGAGGAGAGTCTTTTCTGACCCATCGTCTAGGACGGCGTAAGTGTCCATGACCTTGTCCTCGTAGCTTAAGAGCACTCGGACCACCTTCAAGAGCACTCGGGAGCTCCCGCTCTTCGCAGGGTCTATGTACATGACGTTCACTCTCGAGCTGCTTGGGGGTACGGGTTTCTTCTTGTTGCTGTCGTGTAGGACCTCCAAGTGGGCGCCGTCGCACTTGCTGCATCTTTTCTTTAGGCGGCACTCAGCTGCCATATGGCTGCGCGCGCAGCGGAAGCAGCGGCGGTTGGCTTTGATCCACTGACTCACCTCGTCAGCGGTCAGCTTCTTGAAGGTGTCACATTGAGACAGCCAATGTTCATTTTCACAGTACTGGCATACAATCTTCCACTTCCCCTTGGTCTGGGGGGTGCTGTGGTTCTTGTGCTGCGGCACTGACTCGGCCTGGTGCATAACTGTCACTGACCGGCGGTTATCGTTGGACCTCCGAGGTCCATCTCTTGGGCTAGATCCACTCCACACGAATGTGTCCAGTCGTAGGCTGCTAACTTCCCTTGCGAGGAAAGCAGCCAGGTCTAGGAGGGATGGCTCTGGGCCGTTGGGGTCACGGTGGTCTCTCTGCCGCCGAAAACGCTCTTGGCGGGCTGGAGGGAGCTTCTCCAGTATTCGCTCCACATTAGAATTTGCATACAGTTCATATCTCCCCTTCTCCTTTTGGGACCCCAGCATCCCCACGAGGGATTGTACCTTGATAGAGAGATCATCCAGTGCTCTATTGTCTTTGGCTGGGGGGAGGCGGTCGATATCCCGTATTTCTTGGATCACGTAATCCCATATGCGTCCATAACGCTGGTCGAGGGCCACTAGAGCCGCGGAGTATGGGGTGCTTGAGTTGGAATATGCCAACGCTATGTTATGCGCTCTGGGCACCTTGAGATGCTTGAGGAGGATGGCATATTTGTACGACTCGTCGTGGACATCGGACATCATAGTCTCCAAACACATGCGTAATTCCGTGTACTGTGCTCTGTCCTCGCGCGTAAAGTCTGGGAACGTCGGTGTGCCAAGGTACGATGCCATGGATGGCTGGTACATTGGTGAGCGTAGGGGAAGAGGCCTCCTGGGCGAGTCTCCCCGTACGTGTGGTCGTGGGTTAGTACTTGGTGGGTACCAGAGGCCGGGTCCCCAGGTGCTGTTCCTCGGTGCTGACTGTACGTCAAACTCACCCGTGAGTTGGGTCGGGGGTTTGTAGTGCAGTGACTCGGGGCTGAAGTCGGGGCTGTACTGGGCCTCCTGGTCCAAAGTATGTTCGTGCTGGTGGGCTTGATATTCCTCCTCTTCCTCTTCTAGGTCCTGGAGTCTTCTAGTTAGTCTCTCGGCGACGTAGGCCGGTTCTTCCCGTTGGCTGGGTCTCGTATGGACCGTACGGGGAGGGGGCTCGGAGACGTAGACAGGTTCCTCCTGTTGGCCGGGTCCCGGGTCGCTTTGTCGGGTAGGGGAAGGTGCCCTAGACCCTTGTCGTGATGATCTCCGGGAGCTCTGTGCGGAGAGAGGGGGTGTCGCCCTGGCGATCAATTGTTCTATCATATGCGCCTGCAGCCGGTCGCGCTCTGCTTCGCGCTGCGCATTGGCGGCGTCGCGCTCTGCTTTGTGCTGTGCATTGGCGGCGTCGCGCTGTGCATTGGCGCGGTCTCGTTCGATGTTCTCTTCCGTCTGAAGGCGCCTCTCCTCCAGTCTGATGCGGTCGTCCTCACTCCTTTGTTGCGCCTGGAGGCGCTCTCGTTCAGTTGCAGAGTGTTCGCGCTCACTAAGGGCTTGCGCTTGGAGTTGCGCGTGAAGGCGTTCTCGTTCCGCTGCAGAGTGTTCGCGCTCGCTTAATTGTTGCGCCTGGAGGCGCTCTCGTTGTTCGCGCTCGCTCATTTGTTGAGCCTGGAGGCGCTCTCGTTCCACGGCAGAGTGTTCGCGCTCACTAAGGGCTTGCGCTTGGAGTTGCGCGTGGAGGCGCTCTCTTTCCGTGGCAGAGTGTTCGCGCTCACTAAGCGTCTTTGCTTGAAGCCGGTCGCGCTCACCCTGGAGTCGGTCTCTTTCGGTTGAGGCTGTCAGCGTGGCGATCAAGGCTTGCGCCAGTCTCTGGTCCGCCTCGCTGGGGGATGATACTGACGGAGGTGATCGGGTGCTGACAGGGCTTGTTGGAGATCTGTTCTCCTGGCGCGCTCCGAGGTCTATCTCCTGGGCGCGGTACTCTTCTCTTGGTTGTGTGTCGGGTTCTATCCCTGGAGCGCTTTCTTTATCCTGGAGCGCTCCGGGGTCTATCCCGGTGACGCTGTCTGGAGGTATAGTCACGTCATGTCCCACTTGGTCCCCCCCGTGAGCTAAGTCAGTTTCGTTTGAACCCACTGGGGTCTCTACTGGCAGGGTCGCCAAGTCGATAGGATTGGACATGCTTAAACTATCCGATTTATCCGTATTTAACGTCTGTTTAGATAAGCTAGGGGGTAGAACGAAAGCGAAGTCCTCCAGATATGGAGGTAGCTGACGTTTGCGCTGCGGGCGTTCTAGCTTAGGGGAGCCGCTTGGAGAGTGTTCACCGCTGGCCATGTCAATATTAATATTATATTAAATATTACACTGATACCCTCCGGCTCGAAGGACCAATTGTAACTGAGGGGTTACAAAACCCTGACTGTATTAAAGATTGTGATAGATTAAACCACTGCTAGTTATGTACTTTAATTACTGGCCAGACAGTACATCAAATATAGATGGTGAACACCCACAAGAACACGGCATTGACAAAGAAATAGTATTTGAGGGTATTTTATTATTATTATGCAACATTAGGTTACAGAATGAGAATTAGGGTCGCGCTTGTATGGCGAAGAATATGCGTAAAGTCAGTCAATAGCATGAGTCACTAAGAATAGCAAGAATCCTACGATGGGTCTAAGTTGACACCACCTGTCGTATAGTAGCAACTATATAGGGCAACACTGGTACCGCCTGGAGACAATGGGTTCCCTCCGGGGGTGTAAGGCCTGGAGGGTAGAGGAATGTTCGGGTACTCAGTCTGATTCAATGAGGAATAAAGAGACTCCAGGTACAGGAGTCGGTCCTTGTAACTCCCTTGATCAGCAGCAAAGCAATAATTGTAATCCAAATGCTCGATAGCATTGATGACAGTTAGCCAGCCTCCGTCCACGAGGCCAGCCCGAGTTGTAATCCTCACGAGGTTGAATCCCAAACGATAGTGGAAATCAACGATGCTCTTCTCCGGGTAACACGTTCCAAATCAATATAATCCAACCAGTAATGGTTCTGCAATCGCCGACGCCGATTCTCCTGTGTACATGTCCAACGGTTCTCCGCCTAGGACTCCTCGGGTGTGGGCGACATATTTAGGCCACACACCCTGGCTAAGTACACTAGCTAAAGACACGACAAACCGCTGGGTAATGCTACACACAAACGAACTGTGGCCGCACGATATACAATAAATGAACGACTATTTACTTCACATTAGATTAGGTCGAACTCGACGTTACTGCATTAAACTCTGACACTTTACTATTCTATTCGCACGTGGTTCTCAACGCTCTGTTAGACGCACGGTTGCTCACTTCACTGCACGTTGACTCGGGATGAACAACAACTCTGCGCACCTGCGCCGTATATATACTTAACTTGAACTGAACTGAACTTGTCTTTGAACCTGCTGTTGGGGGCCTGCGCGCTGGCGCCTAGGGGCGCTGTCTAATAAGGAGAGCGAATATTACTCTGGTTTGAACGCAGGTAAAGGGATATTCCGTGTATATATATAAATAATATACAAAGTATATCAAACAATAAAGGTAGATTCTCAGTTTAATCTGGCCCTTCACAACAGTGTCTGTTTTTCTGCTCTTGAGTTACAAAGGACTACTACTATGGGGCCACATTGGCCTTACAGTTAGTACAATTACTCAGTACAATTAAAGTAAAGTACAATTAAGTACTGAGTAAATATTATAGTAGTAGTAATTTGCAGTAGATGTGTACTGAGATTGAATGGCATGAATGTGATTTGTATATTTTACAGAGCTTTAAAAATTGCCATATGTACTGAGTAAGGCCAATAATGGCTCCATAGTAGACAGTACATATCGGCATCAATCAGAAATATTTAACCTATAATTATGACATTTTACAAATGTTCTTTACCACAAGGTCCAAGTCAAGCAATAGGAAATGTGTTGAAAAAGGTCAAGAGTGCATGGCATCTCGATTAGAACATCTGTTCTAGGAAGCTGCACCATAGTATGCCAGAGAACCTGACGTTAGGTCATTATGGTGCAGTATAGTCTAACCTGCGTTGCTGTTGTGGTGAGAGTCACTGGTGGGCTGAGGGCTGCTGTCCACACTGGAGCCCAAAGAAGCCAACGCTGCTGCCTCCTTCTTAGCTTTCTTCCTCTCTTTAGCCTGGAAGCTCTCCTCATCTCTCTCACTCAGGTCCTCAAAGCCAAAGTACTCCATCTTGTAGCTGCGTTTAAGATGCTCTCCCTCCTGACTGATCCAGGTTTCCTCCTGTTCCTCTTTAATCTGTGAGGGCTCTGGGTCCTCCTGGCCCAGGCCGGGGCCCCCCTCCTGCTGCTCAGGGGGAACCTCCTCTTTACAGACAGAAGGTTGTGGGGGGTCTGGAGGGGGGGACAGAGAACACAAACTTCTTAACAACACAAGCATAGAATTATCATTATTGTTTTATTATCTTTTTTCCTCCTTCTTTTTCAGTTTTTCTCCCCTCCCAATGTTAGTCGTTATGCCAATTCCCAATCCCCTTGTTGGTCGTTGCGCACTCTACCCCCTACCGTCGGTCTGGGAGGGCGGAGACTATCACATGCTTCCTCCGACACATGTGTACCCAGCCCACCGCTTCTTTTCACCTGGCAGCGCGGACTCTCACTGAGAGAGTGTAACGTGTGGAAGGTCACACTACCTCTCTTAGATCCTTCCCTCGCTGTGCAGGCGCCCCGACCGAACTGTAGGAGTCGCTGTCCACAACGACCCAGAGCCACCCACCGGCTTCCCTCCCGCTGACTCTACCAATCGAGCCAGTATGACGGCCGGCCAAGCCGGAAGCAACGCTGACAGCTGGATTCGATACCAGTGTCTCTTGCGTTGGTGACGAGCGTCTTGTCCGCTGCGCCACCCAGCCGCCCTATCATTATTGTTTTATAATGTATTGATAATACTGGTGAAACCATTATAGTTCAAATTCAAAATGGTATAAAACGGAAATGTACTGATGAAAAAACAATCCGTTTCGTACATGTTGACTGCAAGCAAGTCATTGATAAGCGACGGGTGTATTAGAACCATAGCCATAATTTAAGATATAGTTTAAGCGTTCGCAAATGTGCTCGTCCTCTCATTGATTAGAGTGGTGGCAACCAAGCGATAATTCGTCATTCATTGTTGGCAACTAGGGATGCACCGATATGAAAATTTGCCACTGATACCGATACCGATTGTTCAACTAACACAATCGGCCGATACCGATACCGATATTTGTGGCAAATTTTTTTTTTGGTAATATATATATTTTTTGTAATATTTTTTATTTTATTTTTTAAACTACTGTATATTTGTGTTACAAATTGTGCTCACCGATATGAACATAGGCCTCTTTACTTACTTAAAAAAAGGAAACATCAAGAAATAGCACTATCTCTCTCCCAGTATGTTCTGCAGGGCTGCAGCTAGATACTAGTTCTCCCAGTATGGTCTACCGGCTGGGCTGCAGCTGGATAATTGTCTCAAACAGAGTCTCAACCAATGACATTTTGATTGACAGTCGATTCTGCCAATTACGTCACACACCGCTTGCACCCGCCTCTGCTGTTACCACCAATCGGCAAGCGCGTATACATTTTTTACTTCTGCTTTTGTCCGCCATTGATTTTGACGAGAGAGGTTTTCTAGAACAACGGCGCGCGGCGTGGCCGACGTTTAGCTTTTAGCTCCGCAGGATGACTAAATGAGGCATAATGATTTTACTGCAACGATTGTTATAATAAAACAAAGCCTTTCTATACATGTGTCTGATTGAAAACTTTATTAACAGATTGCAGAATGGGTAAAACTCAGGGCTCTATGAACAACGGAAGGAACTGAGCTAGTATGAACGCGGGCTTGCTACGTTCGGGTAAATAATATGCTGATGTTATTGAACGTGTAACACTAACTATATAACGTTAATGCCACAAAACGAATGCCTTGTTAATCATAAGTAGTAACTTTGATGCAGTAGCTTGTGTGTGTGTGTGTGTGTGGGGGACTGGGGACCGTTGTGGAGATCGCGAGTGAACTTTTTTTGTCTTTTGACGCTACACAAATTGATGGATATTTATCGGCTACTGCCATCGGCACATTCGAGCTTATCGGCCGATAGGCCGATTGCAGTCAACAAGGCACTTATCGGCCGATACCGATACCCGACCGATACATTGGTGCACCCCTATTGGCAACCAATGTGTTAATGGTCAACAATATTGTGTGAACATAATTATATATATTTTTTATGTTTTTTTTTTTTGTGTATTGTTTTTATTGACCTATAGTCCATTCATGCTGAGTGAATCAGTTCCCCCAGCTATATTTGTGTATTAATTTTTTTTGGGGGGAATTAACTGATGTATCGAATCGTGGTCAAATGAAGAGATTTCATGATGCATTGAATCGTTGCCTGAAGAATCGTAATCGAATCTAATCGTTGTGAGGTGGAATCGTTACACCCCTAGTTAGCAGTACTCAGGAGGGCAGAACAACTTATACAACCATATTATGTCAGGCTGTAAGACTAGTCTTTCTCAAGGTATACATGGCGACATAACCTGGTTTTGAAGAGCTTAGCGGCAGGAATTGAAAGTAGAAGAGTACAAGTGAATTCAGGATGTAATCGGATGGAGGGTGCAGCCATTCAATTTGTCCGGGAGGAAGAGAAATGTAGAGGACGTAGGATTTTAGGCAGGCATGAGTCAGGCCACCTAAATGGAGCTACTGATTGGAAGATGCAGGTAGATTTGGGAGGACGATTTGTTGTTCCAGGAGATAGTTAGCACTAACTTGAGGCCTGACCTAGTATTATGGTCTCGTAGTCAGCGGTTAGTTTATTTTATAGAATTGACCGTGCCTTGGGAGGATTCAGTGGAGGAGGCGTACAAAAGGAAAAGTTTAGATATGCAGATTTGGCAGCAGAAACTGAACAGTGAGGATGGAAAGCTAGGGTTTGTCTGGTGGAAGTAGGATGCAGAGGATTTATAGCACGATTGATCATTATTGGGAGAGTTGGGGATTCGTGGGTGGGAATTTGTGAAAAGCTGTAAATGAGATGATGGAAGAAGCATTGAAAGGCAGGTAGTGAATTTCGTTGAAGAGAAATAATGTCAGCTTGGGGCCAAAGTAAACAAAGGGTAAGAGTATTCCTTTTCTTATCTATTGTTGCCGTATCATTATTTTTGACATAGGATAACATAGGGAGGTCCGGCTTGTGGATATCATAGCATGGGGGGGGGGGGGGGGGGGGGGGCTTGTATGTCAAAGTTAAAAGACAACGCCGTTTTGGCAGGCAATTTCGTTTTCCTAGCAGCAACGCTCAAAGGGGGTTTTCCTGCAACAGTGCCATGTAATATGCGCGAGCCAGATACGGAGCCGTTCGCGGCCAACGCCCATGCGCAGTAGACACCGATGTCCGCGTGCCCTTGATATGACAGATGATGATAGCACAGAACGCTGCTAGAACAAGACGCAAATATTATTGCTCAAGATGTAAAATACGCTAGTGAGCAGGGGAGGCACTAGTGAGCAACGCATGGAGGACAACCCGTCACTTTGAAACATTCTATCGGCTATTAATAAGATGAACAGCGGCATGAGCCAAACTGGAGAGGGGGAGAATAAATAAATAAGAATAAAAATAAATAAATTGTTCTCTTATTAATATAGACCAGTGGTGCCCAACCAGTTGACAGGTAGATCGCGGGCTGATTTCAAGTAGATCTCGATTAATAAAATTAGATAAAAAAAATGAATAAAAATAAAAAAAAGAATTGCAAAATCAACTCTGCCTCTCTTTGTTAACTACAACAAGCAATGCTGTTTGTTATTTAAGATGAGGTCGGACTCGGCACTGACAGATTTGTGTTCATTATGCTGCTTTTATAAAGCCTCAAATGACGGCTTACAATATACAATTTTGGCTGGTAGCTCTCGGCTAGGTGGTAAATTAAAAAGTAGATCTTGGTTCAAAAACGGTTGGGCACCCCTGATATAGACTATGCTTGATTTTTCCTCTTTAAATGCAGCTCTAGGACCATAGCCTAAATTAAGGCTGACTGAAGATAGCCTATTCTCTTTTAAATAATTATTACAATACTTCTATTATTACATAAGATTAATTTTCGTTATCAAAGCATTCCCTCGAATGGACGGGTATGTCATATGTATGTATATATGCGTGTGTGTGTATATATATATAATTATTTCTTTTACTCCCAGGCTACATAATAATGTCCTGGTCTGGTCAGAGACATGACTTAATTTATTTGTTATTGCCTATAGCCAGGGGCGTAGCTGTAGATTCTGGGCCCCATGAAAGAATGTATTTGTAGGCCCCCAGTGAATGCGAGCGCACGTAAGCGTGCGAGAGAATTTTTTTGTGGCCATTTATTTATTGATGAAAACGCATAATATGGTTTTTACCTATACATTCGGATCAGCAGTTCAGCACCTGCACTGTTGGTGGGTGAGCCTAGTAAAGGATGTCGCATTGCGTTCATCTTCAATGAATGGACCAATGCAATAGTCTACCAAAGCCCCCCTCTCTCTCTATATATCTCACACACACACACACTTCAGAAACAAACATAGTATCAATGAGAGCATCAATAATACACCTGAGTGATGTCTAGTAAAAAAAATTAAAGAAAATTAAAATTCTGGGCCCCCCCCCCCAGTGCTGGGCCCTTGGAATCATCCTAAGCTCCCCCCCCCAGCTACGCCCCTGCCTATAGCTACATAAGAGCGACTAGTATTATTTGATTGGAGTGTTATTGTGCGCTCTTACATTGTTCATGATGTCCTATTTCACTCTATAAAGTCCGATTATGATGACTCCTAATATCAACCCTATAGGGATGATAATATCACTTTAGCCAGCTGGAATGTCCGAGCTCGTTAAATACTCCCGTTAAACCTAACCAATAAAAGGTAATATGTCTCGGAACATTGGCTTGCAGTTGCATTATTGCAAACTAAAGAAATGTGAATTCAAGAAGTTTAAAACGAAGTTTAGACGATTCAATTGTAATGTAGATAGACCGATAGACCTGTATAGGCTGTAGCTCTCTCCCCAACCACACGGACACAGGTCGCAGGGCTCTACGCTAACCTTTTTCACTAGGGGCACAGGTGCTCCTAAATGAAAAAAGTTAGGAGCACACAAAGAAATTTAGGAGCACCCAAAAATATTTAGGAGCACAGTGAAAATATTTCAAGTAAAAGAGTTTTTAATTTTTTTTTTAATAAATGTATATTTGTACTGTGCGTGCATGTGTGTAAATTAGCTCTTGCTACAACCCTGCATGTTTACATTTTATATATTGTACTTGATGTTCATTAACATGTGCTGTCCCTATCAAATAAACTATCAAATCAAACTACTGCTACAAAAGTAACAGTCACTTAACTTTAGCCCCTTTTATGCATACAATGCCTATGTTTTGGCTGTGTTGCTCTTCTAGAGAAATAATCCTTTCATGGTTGCCTATTGAAATACTGTACACCTCCAGTACAGAAACATTGTTTATGAGTTTGCGTGTCAGGTAGACCATTGATTGACAGTCGAGTCTGCCAATTACGTCACACCGCTTGCACTCCGGCCGTCCGGCGCTGCAGCTAGACCCTATTGCCCACCTCTGCTGTTCATAACGTTAGCGATAGGTTATGACTATAACCAAGTTCTGTTAGTTAGGGGCGATGCTTGGCATCACTACTACTGCACTATCTCGCGTACGTGCACGCGTACTGAATAAACCACAAATGTACCTCTAATACCAGTATTAGTCTGACCACACCCCTCATCAGCTTACCTTCATAAGCAGGTGTGTGGTCACCTGCTCTCCTCCTTCCCAAGCTTTCACCACAAGGTGAGGACAAGGGCTGCAGCGGCCGTCTGATGCCAAGCATCGCCCCTAACTAACAGAACTTGGTTATAGTCATAACCTATCGTTCTGTATCGTTAGTGGCTTAGCTTGGCATCACTACTGCACAAGGGAGGCCAAGCGGAGCCACTTGGCTGACAAATACACCCCGCTGACAGCCCCCCAAAACCATCAGAACAGGGAGGGCCGAGCCCCCCCGACCCCCCCTAATGGAGGGTATCCCCCCTATTAGAGGCTTCACGGGAAGGCGACGGACCCGACCGTGCGAAGAGGCACTCAAGCAACTTAACGCACAGGGTGAGCAGACCGTGGCTTGACCCCACGACTACACACACGCACAACCCGCATGCCACCCGGGAACGAACGGAGGAACAACCTCGTTACTGCCCCCAGAATCACGGGGCCAAGGGCAAACCCAACCCCGTGGCAAGGCCGTAGCAGCGGAGCGCGAAGGAAGACCCAGACCCACCAAAAGGACTGGACTCCCTGGAATGGGGGCCCGGAGAAGTCCATGATGCCAGCATCAAGACCCCACCAGGTGGGCACGTAGTGCCCCGCCCCCCACATCGCCAGCGTATTCGGACAAAGGCCCCTCAGTTACTGCACCTGGTATTCCCAGGCGGAAACCCATCCAAGTACTAACCAGGCCAGAACCTGCTTAGCTTCCGAGATCGGACGAGATCGGGCGTGTTCAGGTTGGTATGGCCGTAAGCCGAGCGGGCCCCGTCCCCCCAATAGTACACCGCCTGGCACACTGACCCTGCAGAACAGGCAGTCAGCATGGCCGTAAGCACACAAAAAGGTTAACAACGGAAGCAGGCAGCGCACCGGGGAAAAACCAGGCAACAGGCTGTTAACCCTAGCCTGGAGACTGCGGACGAGACAGGCGCCAGAGGGGACAGCTGAACACAGCCGCCCCGGCGGAAGGAGCGTAAGCTGGCGGTGTTGCATGACCAAGCCTCCATTTAAAAACCCCCACCCAGAGGGGTCGAGGCAGAGAAGGCTGACACGATTGGCAGACGTCATGAACGTGCAGGGGCACCCTCAAACGGTGAACCCGGGAGTTGACACTGCTCCAACACACCAGGGAATCAACCACCTCGGTGTTACCCAATGCGGTGGTTGTTCCTATAACCCCTCAAGAAAAAACTCCAAAACACACCTGCGGGCATACACCGGCTATACCGCAGTACAAGTGTTTCAGTTTCCAAAAAGGGTTAACCCAGGCCTACGGGTCGCAAACATCACTTCGGACCGGGCCTGGCGGTACGGGAAGCACAGGGTCACCAGAGGAGGTCAAAAAACCACCCCCACAGGCCCCTCTTCGCCATGCGTGAGAGAGGAGCGAAAAATAATGGAGAACCAGCCCCTAAGCACACCGTACCTGGTATTCCCCGGCGGTCTCCCAACCAAGTACTAACCAGGACCAACCTGTGTAGCGGCCGAGATCCGACGAGATCGAGCGCGTACAGAATGGCATGGCTGTAAGCCATGACGACAGTGCTGAGTAAAAACATACCCAACCAGGGTCTCCATAGCGCTTAACCCTGTGACACCCAGACCGACCCGGCATTTTTCCCCCTGAAAAAAGCCCAAGTCCCTCAGGGTACCAGAACAGCAGATCTGCATCCCCGGCGGACAACGGGTTCAACTGATCTGGACCAGCGTGACCAGAACCAGTCCCGTGCCCTAACCACGCCGACATGCCTACTCCAGGAGAAGGGCAGATATGCGTGTTGATCTTAACATGAAAAGAAGGCGCCACCCAGACGTTCGGACGAACCGCGCCTGGTGGCCCACCCCAAGGGCGTGAGACCCCACCACATATGTTCAGATCCATCCCGTCATCATCCCCCAGACACGAACGAGAATCCGTCGACAACCCACCCAGGTCATGGGATGTGGTCGTCGGAAGAGGAAAAACCCCCATCTCAGTTGCTTTATAAAAACGCTGTTTCAACCACAAGCAACCAAGGCGTGCCAGTCAATCGCCTGTTTACAGCGAGCTAGCACTATACGTGCGTCGGGACACACCCCCATCAATGAACAGGCTATTTAGACCTGTCATTGAATCCCCAAGGCGCCCAGGGGAACGACAAGAGGGGTGTGACACTCCCTAACTCCAACACTTCTGGAATAGAAAGAAGGAAGCATCAACAGTATGTATCCCAGTCTACACAGCCAGGGTAAAAAATTTTCACATTTTTACATCCCACCACCCTCCCATAGGAAGAGACGGGGATCCCCAGAGAGACTTCCCACGCGAGCTGTACAGATTGAAAAGAATATATTGCACCTTGAGCCATGTAAAAAACTGGTTTTAGGGCCTCCGGGGAAGAGGCACTGAACCCATACACACTCAATAAACGAATTGAATCGAATATACATACAATAGAAAAGGACCCTTCTAGAGGGTCCACTCACTTTGACAATCTGAGGAGGAAGGCTCTGTACTCTGATGGAGGCTTCCTCACATGGAAGAAGGAGTCCGAACTCACAGAAGGCCTGAATAGGCGCTTGGTGAGGAGGAGCCCTGACCACCCCCCCTGAAAACAGATCCATCACATGGACCTGAACAGCACACGGAAGTCCTACCAACAGAGACGCGCACGGTGACGTACTCTATGGCGGGGGAATTCCTGCGGTGCACACGCCCAATATACCAGGCCGTGGGACCAGGAACTCCCTCCCCCCCCCCCCCCCCCCCCGTAACGTGCCGAACCGCCACGTGACGGGAACCTTGAAGGACAGGGGGTGTACCCCTGACCGACAGAACAATGGGGAGAGGAAAGGTTACCAGTTCACCCCTTTACGACCCCACACCCATGATACGACGTAACGACAAAAAGAGAATATGACACAGTCATAGTCAGCTCTATGAAGCGTTTCACAGCTCCACACAGCGCATGAGCTAACCTGCCATCTGATTTTTACTAAGGAAAAACACAGAATAGAGAGGGCTCTAAGAACCCCGGTCCAACATACACATGTGCTTCTGTGGCCAGTACAACCCAGTTGTAGGTCACATGACACACACAACCCATCATCACCTACAAAAAATGGCAAAAAACACTCAACAGAGGAACGCCGTTTTTTTCACAATGAGAGAATACATCATTCTTGATTAGTATCGACCACAGGCCTTGCTAAGCACACATGACAGCAACCAAACCAATTTCCCTTTAGGAAATAAGTTTCTCCAGCAGATTTAGCACAACCTCAGCAATCAAGCTAAGAGTTACATCGTATCCCTACCACACAAAAGACACAATTAATGCACAACATGTCTGATAGGAGGTGATAAAGTCCCCAGGGAACCGGGGGGGAAAACACAATCCTCCTATTTTACCCTCAATACGGCCAGCTAAAACAGGAAAACCTGTTAATGTGTGAACACACTGTTCATTGTCATTACAGTCTGAGAAAGAATATTCTTTTACTCACTTGTCACCAAGCATAGCTTCATAGGTTAGTTACCTTAGTTGTGAGTACACGGTCGTGTTACTCACACAACAACCAGATCATTACATCCCGTTTGCACGGAGAAGCTAACTGCCAGTGACAAAAACAGCTCACACACAACCCGCAACGTATCCTAAATGCATTGCAGCAACACACGTTTTGGGAAAAACACCGTTATTCACAATACATTTAGCAAAGTAAAACCAGAAGACGTGTTATGAGGTCTGGCCAACCCCGTACCTACCCGGAACGCAGATCAGCGAAGTGCAGTCACAAGACACCGTAGAACACAGCCGTCCTGTGTTGTTCGATCCGGGCAGCGTCGCCGCTCCAACCAGTCGCTACAGTCCTCTTTGTTGACGCAATCCCCGTCCAGGCTCAGGGCAGGGTCGACGAACATCCCCTGTCAAGGATGACGTCGTGGTCAAGAGTGTAAAACATGTTAAAATCAAAGCACGTTCAACAGAATAGCATCAAGCTAACGGCTGCTCCAACCGTTCGGGTGCTATTGCTTCTGCTCGCGAGACGCCAATCTAACGACGCACGCGATCAGAAGCGAGCTCCCGGCGGCGCGCGAGAAGCTAAGCTACCCCGCGCCTAATAGTAGGCCTTAAGCAGGCCATGCAGCGATCCAGCAGGCTAACGCAGCAGTTAACAGCTGACCGGCTAACCGTAAGCTATGAACATGTAAACAATGACATAACACTCACCCAGACAGGCCGCCGTTCTGAACCTCTCCTCACTTTTTAAGAGAAAAGAGAAAACAAGATGTCCACACCGCTTCACAACGGTGACATTACCACATCCGACGGATCAGCACAGTACCAACTGGCCTGTGTAGCTGACATTGAACATGAATCTGCCGCTATCGCACATTACATGCACATATCCCCTCGTGAAGGAATACTCTCATTTGGATATGAAAGATGGGGCCTTAACACGGTGACAGAGAGAATCCACTCGTCCAGAACACACAGGGATCACCAGTGTCAATGGTCGCGGCCCACTAGTTAAAACTATAATGGTCTCCAGACCAAGGCCTTCTGTCGCCTAGGTGGCTGAACAAAGGACCCTAGTCTGGGGCCGGTTTCCATAAACTTTGTCAAGTAGCCCCCATAGCACTAACAGACAAGTGGAGCCCGCCAGCAAACACTACTCACCCAACCTGGAACGCACCGCTTCTCACAACAGCGGCATGTCCGACAGTTCAGCTGTGGCCTGACAGGTTTCACCCCAACAAACACAGCAAGGAACTGCAGTTGAGAAGCATGCAGCGGCGTGCTCCCAATACGAAAACCGGTGGAGGGTTTTTAGAATGATCATCATCTTCTAGACACTCCAGTACGAAGACAATATC
Organism: Notolepis coatsorum; assembly: GCF_963971535.1. NCBI lineage: Eukaryota > Metazoa > Chordata > Actinopteri > Aulopiformes > Paralepididae > Notolepis > Notolepis coatsorum. The sequence continues at coordinate 12,715,464 of NC_140170.1, read as the reverse complement.
GCCGTATTTTCTCGAAAATAGTGAGAGAGAAAATAAAGATATGATGTCAACGTATCCTTGTTTCCCAAGCTGTTCCTAATCCAATTTCTTCCATCATGGTGTCAAGTGTGGGGATCTACCGAGGCACTTCTTCCTTGTGGTGAAAGCGAGAAGGAGGAGAGCAGGTGACCACACACCTGCTTATGAAGGTAAGCTGATGAGGGGTGTGGTCAGACTAATACTGGTATTAGAGGTACATTTGTGGTTTATTCAGTACGCGTGCACGTACGCGAGATAGTGCAGTAGTAGTGATGCCAAGCTAAGCCACTAACGATACAGAACCAAGTTAGCTGTACACACATACACAGTGGGCCAGTTACTTTGGTGTAGGGGTGTAACAATGCATCGATCCTAAGGGGAAAATTCAACTGCATCTATTTGAAAATGTTAGAATCGATTATCGCAATTTGAATGTGTACACAGTGTTATGTTGTTATCATGTCCGTTACAGTCAACACAACGGCATACGCTACTGCATCAACGTTATGATTAACAAAGCAAGGCATTCGTTTCGTTGCATTAACGTTATATTACTATTGCTATCGCTAAATCTAGGTGTTCTGCACGTGGCGTCATTAGCGTGCGTGCAACCAGTGTTGATATGAGCATCGCAACACTGCTAATAACACTGTCGATTGTCAGTGAGTTGCTTCCAGTCAACGTGCAAAAAACAGATAATTTATTCATCCGTACATTTCCGTTTTATACTGTTTTGAATATGAATATAGTTTGGGTGCTTCTGAGTAATTCCAGGAAAAAGACGTGAAAATAGCGTTCGAGTGGAATCCACTTATCACGTTGTAATTTTTCACCCGATTATCGAATCTTGCTGAAATCAACGCTAGATCATCATTATTATGTCTCCTCGTGCATACATGAAATGGAGCCCCCCCCCCCTCCTGCACCCAACGGTAAACAGCCACACACAGCACACACAGATAGCTTCAATTGCGGGAGAAAGAAATATCAGATCAACGCAAGATTGGATATATAGAGTCCTTACCTGGTCTCTGATATAATGCAAAAAGAATTATCCAATTATCTGATCGCCATTCCAGTTATCCACAGCGATCCCGTCTCCGACGTTATTGGGAATTGCACATGAACGGGCAGGCAGGGTCAGTTGTCCAGGCCATCCCTACAAGCGCGTGTTTTGCCGGAGTGTTTAGGACCCGCCCCCACGCCGCAGCTCGGTAGAGAAAATAAACTACATTGTTTCTAATGGAGTGCAATAGCGGCCGAAGGTGTTAGAGGGCGGTATAAGACCATCTGCCAGCTCAGACTCATTCAGTACAGCATGCACAAGGTGCCCCGCTGAATTATGAATGGCAATAGCCAATACCGTGAGAAAAACGTAATCTACGTTTCCGGCACTCAACCGTCGGGCGACAGAAACGTAGTTCTACGTCAACGGCACCCAAAGGGTTAATCAGCTCTCAAGGTACTGAAATGTGGCATTGATTGATCTAACGTGAATCGGTACCCTTATACTGTAAGTACCTTGTTCGGTAACCAACCCTAATCATACCCCCCCCCCTCACACACATATATATATATATCAGGGTTAGAAATTTAAAGAAAATTCCCAGGGCTTTTTTTGCCCCCTTAATTGATTTTCTGGGGCTTTTTTTTATTTATTTCGGGGGCACAGAATTTTTATGATGAAAATTAACATAAAGATTATAAAACATTGTCGACACTTTTTTTACAGTCTTCGTCCCTTTGTTTGATAACGTAATGTTAATGTCTCCATATATAGGGCTCTACGCTAACCTTTTTCCCAAGGAGCACATGTGCTCCTAAATCAAATTTAAATCATTTAAATCTAAATAAAAATTTAGGAGCACACAAAGAAATTTAGGAGCACAGTGAAAATTGTTCAAGTAACAGAGTTTATTAACAAACTATTTATCACATGCATATTATACTGTGCGTGTGCACACTATGAATTGAAAATGGGGGACCCTGATGTAAACAAGACGAAAGTCTTTCTCTGGTCTGCATCCCCTTAACAATTGTGTGTATTGAGCCGTACTGTATTGTACCCATTCTGCAATCTGTTAAATAAAGTTTACATTAATTCATTCATTCAAGGGCTAAACATCTGTGCAAATAGCACATACCACCAAAATCACAAATTGGCCCATGCCTACTAGACGCAAAGGCTATCGGTTGTCAAGCTGCTTTTGTAGTGTTGTTATGATACCAACATTTTGATAGGAAAGGCAATGGAATATATTATTAGATGACAGAACATTGAAAATTCTTTATACAATTATTTAATTCATTATAATTGAAACACTATTGAATAATAGTTAATTAATAGTTAATACAATTATTCTGTTACAGCTACAACTGAACTATAATTTATACTATAGCTACTGTCCATCAATGTCTTCCTTTTGACTGAAATAGGTTCAGGAGAGAGAGATGTAGAGAGGGAGAGGGAGAGAGAGCGAGACACACACACAGATAGACACAGATATTCTCAGCCCCCCTTTCCTCTCTGAGCGTTCCAGTGATGGCATACAATGTGCGTGTGTGTGCAAACAGGAACAGGACACATCTGTGCGCACACACCACCAAAGTCACTGGCTGGCCCACAGTGTGTGTGTATGTGCGTGTGCTAACTTCGCTAACATTATCTGGCTGGCTGAATTTTTACTGCGAGTAAATGATTTTTCAGGTTCGCACACACATATTATTAGGGGCAAATACGAGGGAAATGCTCGCACTGTAGAGCATATATATAAATATATATATAATTAGTAAACTGTCTGGGGCTTTTCTTGCTATTCTTTTGGGCCGCGGCCCGTGGGCCTCTAGTGACGAGGGGCCTCCAAAAAAATATATATTTTTTTAACTTTATTTTTTATTTATTTTTTGAGATCGATGTCATACTGTGACACTGAAATGAAAAAAATATTTCATCAACTAAAATATTTAGTCAACACAAATATTTCATCAACTAAAATATACAGTACGTCACACCCGTGCCTCTCCCTTCCGCCTGCAAGTGGCTAATCTTGAGTTTCCGACCATGGATAAATCCAAAAAAAGGAAAGTCTGAGGAAAATAGAGGGTTTAATTAAGCGTGGACAGATTAATTTGCTTTCACGACTAACAATCCAGGCTTACTATATGCCTGATATGTGGTGCGAAATTTGCGAACGAAAAATTCTCTTTTTATTTTATAGATTTTCCACAAATAAGGGAAGGACTCAAATAGAGCTGCATAGTTCAGGGTTTTATTTCAAAGTAGGTCTACATGTGACGGGTGGCATTAATGAGAAAGGAGGAGGGGCCTCAATGAGCCAGGTTCCGTTATAGGGGGATACCTGCGGGAGGAACGTTAGTTGGAATTGTTTGTTGCGGCCGGTGCAGTGAGGTAGGTGCACACCTCACTCCGGAATGCAGGAACAAGCATTACACGCTAAGGTAGGCAGTGGTAGTATTATGGTATAGGAATAGCGGGTTTTAAGGTGCTCGGCAATATGTGTGACATGGAGTGTTTGTTCCAGATCACTTGCCTGGTTCCCAGCGGGATTGAAAGTAGTCGGTAGGATTATAGGACCACCGACGAACCAGGTATTTTAAATGTAGTACTTTGTTTTAGCATGTAATGTTGTTTAATAATTATGCGTGTTATTGTTTTAATAATAAAGTGTTTTAATACTGTTGTGTTTGTTTCCCGGCAGAGCACCAGTGGTCCAGCTGCTCTTGCCGTGAAACACTTTTAGTATATTGTTTGGTAGTTATAATATAATGTCTAATCCGCCCGGGCCAATGGGCCGGTAGACGGGCAAAAAGAATTGGGTCTTGCCCTTGGGCCGGATTAGTTTTCTTTACATGTATGTTTATTTGTGTGTCCGTTTCCCCCCCACCATAACACCAACCCATGTACAAGGTACCTCTCTCAGACGTGAACACGGGCAGGCTTAGTGTGCCATTATCATATGGATGCCGTGGTTATGCACAGTTTGCACAAGTTGAATCACCGAGTGGTAGGATATCTGTTTACTTCATTGTGAGAAGTTTGACATCCCTTTTTATACAGTTCTTGACGTGGTATTTATTGATGTGTGATAAAGTTTCCTTCATTGTGTGAAGTGCTATTTATTAACAATCGATATCGTATGAAGTGCTATTTATTGACAATTGATCGTATGGAATGCTATTTATTGACAATTGATATTACTCTCCTTCATTGTGTGAAGTGTCACCAGGTTGCTGTGAATAAAACCCTGCCCGGTCAAGACTGATTGGGGTTCCTGAGCATGAGGTTGAAGTGGGCTTATAGTAATGTTGTCCACTCCTTTTTATGTAATAAATATTATGGTTAAATTAACCTACACTCTTGTGTCTTTCTTAAAGCTAGGAACTTAGCGGGTGTAACATACAGATGCCAGTGTTTTTTCTCCTTTTCTGTGTTTTATTTCAAAGTAGGTCTACACATGGTAGTCTTTTTTTAAAGTGGACTACTTTTTATTTTATAAATGTTCCACAAATAAGGGAAGGACTCAAATATACCTGAATAGTTCAGGGTTTTATTTCAAAGTCGGTCTACAGACAACAGTGTTTTGTCTCCTCTTCTGTGTTTTATTTAAAAATAGGTCTACACAGCCAGTATTTTTTCTCCTCTTCATAAGAGTTTGAGGTTTTTCCTTTGTTATAACAGGTAAAAACAGCAATAAAAAGTCAAAACTTTTCTTTTTATTGCTTTCCATTCCATTAATGCAATAAGTATAAAGTATAATAAATCGCAAATTACTTTGGGTATGCAATTGTCCGGCGTTTTATGCTAAATGTGGGGATATATAAAATGTTATACACTGTGTTATCTTCATTTTAAGGGTACATAGGTTGTGCGGCTCCCTGAGCATTTTATTTTGTGGGAGGGGGGAAAAGGCTCTTTTGATAGTAAAGGTGGCTGACCCCTGGACTAGACGTATAGGGAGGGCTGGAAATCTATAGTGCTCCCTCTGTCCTGTGGAGGGCGGCAATACGCCTAGACGCGTAGTCCGCCGGAAATATACAAGAAGAAGAAGAAGAAGACTAGACGTAGAGTCTGCTGTCACGCCCGCATCTCCACATCCCAGCCCTGACACGAATGAGGCAGATTGGGATCATGACAGACAGCAGAGACCCGCCGGTGCTGATAGCGGATATCCTCGAGCTCCCCCTAGTGACTAGGGGCCTCCACTACACACTAGTAAAAAAAAATTAAGAAATACGGAAAAAGAAAATATATATAATCAGATCCAGCGTTTACTTTCACAGCATCTATAGTGACTACTAGTATCATCTCATCTCTATCTATTTTTATAAAAAAAATTGTATTGCAAATAAAAATATGATTGATTGTTTGATAATGAGGGGGTGAGAGAGGTTGAGTCGACGTGACACTGACGTCCAGGTCCAGGGGTCACTGTCAGGTCAGGTCAGCTGACCACTGACCGCGAGAATTGCACTTGCAAGTTGATCAAGTAGACTAAGACTCGAGTAGTACTGTATCATATGAGACTAAAAAAACATGGATAAAAAAGTTAAACGGTAGGAAAGCGGAGCTGCCAGTGGCGGCTCTACCACTAGGGGCGCTCGGGCGCCGCCCCCCCTGCTTATATGAGAGAACAAGAAAAATAATGTTTTTCGTTTTATAGCCCTATAAATAATATAAACATGTTTAAAATGAATAATATTTACTCATTTTAAGTATGTTTGTATTTCCAATGCACAATATAACGTTATTATCGCAATTAAAAAACACTCGTTTTCCAGAGCAGGAAGTGACATCACTTTTTTTTTTAAATTTAAATTTTTTCGTATTTCTCGCCCGGGCAAGAAGCGATAGCGCTCTGAGTGCGCGTCACAGTTTGATCGCTGTCTCCGTCACAGCCAATCAGTGCATACGGCGTTGTGCGTTGAAATATGACTATTATGTTGGAATCCGAGCGCGATTTGAAGCGGTCTAGGCTGCAGCGTGAACTTCCGTGAAGAATTTCCATAGCCGCATTTTCGTGGAGACGCTCTCTGATTGGCCGACGCAATGCCAGTTTTTTTCCATAGCCGCATTTCTCGCGCCAGGAGGAGGTAGTTCTTATCACAGCAAGTCAGCAAGTTCAGTCGACTCGTCAACAACAGCAACTACAGTTCACAATAGAGAAAAAGAAAAGACGCCTTCGGTTTATTCAAGGACTGAGTATTTTCATTTCGATTTATAGTTAGCTAAAGCTACCACCATGGAATTGGATAATTCTGTTAAATCCATCAAATCAACACCGTTTGAAAGACGGACAAATCATTGGCCGAATCCAATTTCTAGGTTATTATTCCTAGGTTGGTCGGTGGACTGGAGATAGTGTTGTTGTGAGAATGATGCAGGCAGCTGTTTGTCTTAGACGAGCGTACCGTGACTGCAAGTTCTTTAGACTGTTAAGCTTAGGCACTCTTTCAAAGTTGGTTAAGGTTAGAGTTTGTCTTAGAGCATGGCGATAGAACGCCAGGTAGTTTGCAGGCTGTTCGAGGCGGAAATGGACAAAGACACAGCTCTTCACTCACACAGCTTGTTGGCTAACAACAAGCTATATGGATGCGGACAATCTGGATGGACATCAACACAGGCTGGATGGACAATGCCATGGAGTGGATATACTTTATCAACAAGCCAACAACAAGGTAGATTAGCGATCTTAACTCTAGTTTAATACATGATACGTTGTCTACTGATGCCGCATAACGTTGTAACGTTACAGCTACTGCTAGCTGTTAGCTCCGTTCTTAGCTGGCCACTTAATTACTTCATGGAAACGGAGTAACGTTAACGTTTAAACGTTATGTCGAGGTCATACAATACTACAGTCGACATAAGGTTAACGTTACCCCGTTTCCATGAAGTGTTTAAATAGCAGCAATCTTGTTGAAAATGTAACTTTACTAAAATTCTCTCTCTCTCTCGCTCTCTCTCTCTCTCTAATTTCGCTGCATGTGGGACATAACCACTCAGACAATGAATGGTAACTTGTTTAAAATAACGAGCTTTACAAATGTGTTTATTATTGAATGGATCTGACATCATCTGAGAGAGAGAGAGAGAGAGAGAGAGAGAGAGCGAGAGAGAGAGAGCTGTGCGTGTTTGTGTTGGGCTTTTTTTACCAAACATTTGCAAAATAGCGCCCCTAGTGGCGAAGTACCCAGCGGCCGCCACTGGGAGCTGCTAAGTTAAAATCTAAACAGGAAAGGGACAGCTGTTGTGAAGGGCCAGATTAAACCGAATATATATATTTATTTATATATATATATTTAATTGTATTTGTATATTCTCTAATATTCCCTGATATCCCTTGTATATTCCTTGTACAATATGCATTGAATATCCATTCTAGCCTACTGAACATCCCATAATAGTCTCCATTCTACTATTGGTCGAGACCTTGGTGCCAGGCTGCCATACCTCCCAGACCCAGTTCAAACGTACCGCTCAACATGTACGAACAAGTCCTAGTTCCGCGTAGGAATCTGGCTACCGCACCACTAATGGGACTATTTGTTCATAGTGCGTATATATACTGCGCTACTAAAGTAGGACTTTCTTTTCAGTCCAGTTTCTTACCCTCCAATAGAGTCACAGACGTAAAGCCTCCCCGCGACGCCACGTGTGGGAGTAAGGCCAAGTTCGCCTACCATCGGTATTGAGACATCGTGTATATTAATATTTGAATAGTCATATTTGGCACTATATCGTCGAGTTGGACGTAGTCTATTAAGCTAATAATAGTCTGTTAATATATAGTGCTTCGTACGGTGAGAATACTACCGTAGTCAGTACCCCATCGTTTCGGGCAGAGAACTGGCTGCTTATCCAGGGTGGTTGACCCCACGTGAAGCTGCACCCGAGGAGCCCCAGAGCCGACGAGCGAGTGGACCTGTATACCGGATTATTCTACCGACGACAGCCCGCCTTCCCAGGCACGGATTATGCTTTGTATACATTGATTATTCCATGGATAAAGACCCCCGACACTGCCGTGTGTTGGAACCCCCCCCCCTGGAGAGGACGCAAGGTGAGGAGACGCTCTGCAAGACGAGGTCGCTTCACGTCTCTCCTCCGTGGACCGGAGGACGCCGGCCCACAAAGAGTCCACCTGCTTTCATCTGTGGTCCAAGGATCGCCGGCGCATTGAACGGCACTACAGTGGGTTCACCTGGGATACCCTTGGCCGGATGAGGCAGCCGGATTCTACCCCCCCCCCCCTTCCTACTCCTGTCGGCTTACAAGCGACCGGATTAACCCCCCCTAGTGTATCCAGTATATAATCATTAAAGTATCATTGCTGTTATTCCTTAAACTATTCCAGGTCGTATATGTACCACCTGCGCCTTCAGAGATTGGACATTCTCTATTGATATACCGACGAATACTCTTGCCATAAAAGTGCATACTAATTCCCATTCATAAATGTGATTGATTTGATTAAGTGCTTGCTCTACACACCATCGCTGTGTAGAAATAAAGACCTATTTCTAATTCGTACATTTGTGTTGGATCCGTTTCATCTACGTGACAGTGTTCATCATAATATATTTATGCCGTGTACTGGGTGGCCGAATATTAAGTACAAAGGTAGTGGTAGTAAGTATCATATCTAGTAATACAGTCAGGGAATTGTACCCCTCAGTTACAATTGGTCCTTCGAGCCGGAGGGTAATCAGTGTAATATTAATATAGTGTTATTAATATTGAAATGGCCTATGATGAACACTCCACGAAACGATCCTCCTAACCAACGCCCGCAGCGCGAACGACGGCTCCCTCAGTACTTAGAGGCTTACGCTGTCAGTCAACAACCTAGTCTTCTACTAACAGTAAACGCGGTAAAACTAGAAAGTAAAAGTATGTCTAACCCCAACGCCCAGACTACCCCGACCATAGAGGCCCCTACGGGTTCTAATGTAACTGACCAAGTTCACGGTGGGGACCAGTGGGAACCAGACATGACTTCACACCCCGCCAGTACTGAAGAAGTAGTCCCCGATGAGTCCCGGGAGGAATACAACGCTACCGAGAGAGAACTCGGCACGGAAGAAGACGGGGAGAGCACCGTGGAGATAGAGCTCCAAGGCTCCGCATGGAGTACCCCGAGGGAAGGCTCCCCTATACAACCGCCTTCTCCCAGCGAGGCAGAGAGGACCCTACAGCAGGCCTTCCTCATCAGCCTGAACGCCGCTGCTGAACGCGACCGACTGCAGATCCAGCAGCGGAGCGAAGAAGAGCATATACGTCTAGAAATAAGACGCATTCAGAGAGAAGAGAATGTGGCCCGAGACCGAGCAGACAGCCAGCGAGCAGCTGCTGGTGCTCTACGGGACGCAGAGCGCGACAGACAGCAAGCGCAACCAATAGAACAGCTGATCAGACGGACAACACCCTCTCCCTCCACCAGAGGCTCCAGGAACTCGTCTAGACACACCTCCAGGGCGGCATCCCCTAGCCGAGTAAACAACCCTGAACTTGACCAACAGACGAGGTCTATACCCCCCACAGACCACCTCCCCCCACCGGTCCAAGCGAGACCTAGCAACCGGGAAGGAGCAGCATATCCTGTGGAGAGGCTAAACCAGAGACTACAAGCACTGGATGACCTAACTGAAGACGAAGAGGAGGAGAACCACGCCCGACGACAGCACAGTACTCTACCGGACCAGGAGGTCCGGTACAGCCCAGGCTATACTCCCGCGGAGCTGCGCTACAGACCCCCGACTCTATACCCGGGTGAGCACGACGCACGACCCGCACCGAGGAACAGCACCTGGACAAGCGGGCCATGGTACACTGCCGGTACCAGCCCATACCAAGGAGCGGGAGGAGACTCGCCTAGGAGGCCTCTCCCCCAACGCTCGCCGATGTATCCACAGTCAGCGTCATACATTGGCACGCCTATGGTACCCGACTTCACCCAAGAGAACCGGGCCCAGTATACAGAACTCTGCATGTGTCTGGAGACCATGTTGGCGGATGTATTGGATGAACGCCATAAATACGCCATCCTACTGAAGCACTTAAAGGTACCCCGCGCACATAATATAGCGCTCGCCTACGCGACTTCCACCACCCCATACACAGCAGCGCTGGTAGCATTGGACCAGAGGTATGGGCGCATATGGGATTACGTGATCCAGGAGATCCGACACATCGACCGCTTACCCCCAGCAATAGACAATCGAGCACTGGACGACCTGTCCATCAGAGTGCAGTCCCTGGTAGGGATGTTGGGAGCGCAGAGAGAGAAGGGGAGGCATGAACTTTACGCCAACTCAAATGTGGAAAGGATCTTGGAGAAGCTGCCGCCCGCTCGACAGGAGCGTTTTAGGCGGCAGAGAGACCACCGAGACCCGAATGGCCCCGAACCGAACCTCCTCGATCTAGCAGACTTCCTGGCGAGAGAAGTCAGCAGCCTACGGCTAGATACATTCGGACGGAGCACCCCTGGCTCCAGAGAAGGAACCAGACGACTAAATGATGGAAGAAGATCGGTGACTGTGATGCACCAATCGGAGTCAGTACCGAGCAGCAGGAGCCACAGTACCCCCTCCAGAACGGAGAAGTGGAAGATAGTGTGCCCCTACTGTGAGAAAGAACACTGGCTAGCGCAATGTGACTCCTTCCCCAAGCTGAACGCGGAGGAAGCAAGTCAATGGATAAAGTCCAACAAGCGCTGTTTTCGCTGTGCGCGCTCACACATGGCAGCCGAATGCCGCTTAAAGAAAAGGTGCACCAAGTGCGATGGAGCCCATCTGGACATACTTCACGACAGTAACAGACGGCGCCCTTCACCCGCACCATCCAGCAGCAAAGCGAGCGTCATGTACATCGATCCCGCCAGCAGCAGTGGAGCCCGAGTACTCCTAAAAGTAGTGCGTGTGACACTAAGCTACCAGAATAAAGTCCTGGACACTTACGCCGTCCTCGATGACGGGTCAGAGAAGACCCTTCTGCTCGCCTCCGCTGCGGCCCAGCTAGGGCTGCGGGGAAGCGAAACCCAAATGACAATTCGGACAATAAGACGAGATTTGAAGACGATAAAGGGCGAGAATGTCTCATTCTCTATCGCAGCAAGCGGCCAGCCTGAGCGACGGTACCAGATTACAGACGCTTTCACCAGCCAAGAAATAGGACTGCCGCGGTACACATACCCCGTCGCCAAGCTGATGGAGAAACATGTACATCTGCGCAAGCTACCGATCCCGCTCATAGACAATGCTATGCCGACCCTGTTGATAGGCTCCGACCATGCAGACCTCATTGTCCCGATAGACCGGGTTCATACCGGACCCCGAGGCTGTCCTGCAGCAGTCGAGACCCGTTTGGGATGGACTCTCCAAGGCCCGCTCGCCAAATCTCTCAACCGAAGTACAGCCACTAGATGTCTCCACTCCCGAGTCACAGAGGGAGAAACCGCACTCCTGCAACACGTAGAGCGGCTATGGACCTTGGAACAAATGCCCTTTAAGAACGGAAAGAAAGACATTCGCTCTAAAGATGACATTTACGCCATTCACCTCCTCGAGACAGGGACCAAGAGAGTCAAGTTCAAGTTCAAGTTCTTTAATAGTTGTCATACAGAAGTACAGAATACTTTCATACAAAATGCTTCTTACTGTTACGCTCCAGAGACTGTGCTAGACAAGATAGTATCAAATAACATAATAACATAATATAGCATGAATTTAGAAGAAGAATGAGGTCACAGTTGTTCGGTATAGACATATGTACAATGTTCTGAGTTACCATATAATATACAATACACAATACTATGCAGTGTACTAATGTACAGTACTATCTAGTGCAAAGCAGAAATGGGATGAGGTACAATTTTAGGTACAATTTACAGTAAGGTGTACGAGTTGTAGTGCAATCCTTCATCCATAAATATAAAGTGTGGGGAGTGGGTGCTACAGTGTGTTTGTTTAAAGTGGGTGTGTGCTATAAAGTGTGTGTAGTGGGTGCTACAGTGTGTTTGTTTAAAGTGAGTGTGTGCGTGTGGATGTGTGTGCTATGTGTGTTTGGTGGTTGTTGTTGTGTAGTGTTCATTCATTGTTCGTTTAGCAGCCTGATGGCCTGGGGATAGAAGCTACTTCTGAGTCTTTCTGTGCTCGCCTTGAGACTCCTGTGTCGCTTGCCTGACGGCAGCAGTTCAAAGAGGCAGTTGTTCGGGTGGCTCGAGTCCTTAATAATTCTCTTAGCCTTCCCCTTGCAACGCTTGTTGTAAATGTTCTGGAGAGTGGGGAGCCCCCCTCCAATTGTGCGTTCGGCTGAACGTGTCACTCTTTGTAGTCTGCTTTGGTCTTTTGCAGTGCTATTCCCAAACCAGGAGGTGATGTTGCCGGTCAAGATGCTCTCTATTGTACATGAGTAGAAGTTCTTAAGGATCTTCTGGCTGACTTGGAACTTCCTTAGGCGCCTGAGGAAGTAGAGGCGTTGTCGTGCCTTCTTCACCACACTGTTAATGAGTCCCGGTCAACGGCGTGTTGAGATACGCCACGCCACTCCTGCGGCGAGAAGGAATGCCTACTTTCCACGCCAAGACAGACGCCACAGAACGGTACCTGCTGAACACGGAGCGGCGCTTAGCCAAGAACCCCGCCCAAGAGAGTGTATACCGCGCTGAGATTGAGAAGCTCATCACAGCGGGACACGTCACAAAGATGGACATTAAAGAGGCTGACCAGACCACTGAATCGTGGTACGTGCCTCACCACAAGGTCCATCACAACGGTAAAGACCGCATAGTATTTAACTGCAGCTACCAGATCGGATCCCAAAATCTGAATAAAGAGTTACTGCCCGGTCCCACACTCGGCCCCTCCCTACTCGGCGTTCTACTCCGCTTCCGCCAGGAAAAGGTGGCCATCAGCGGGGACATTAAAGGAATGTTCCTGCAGGTGAGATTAGTAGAGGAGGACAAGCCCCTGTTACGGTTCCTATGGAGAGAGAAGCCAGGAGATGAGCACCCAGCCATCTACCAATGGGAAGTCCTCCCCTTCGGAACGACGTGCAGCCCCTGCTGTGCTACATTTGCACTACAGAAACATGTAGCAGAGGACCCAGCAGCGGACGAAGAGGTCCGACACAGCGTAAAGAACAGCTTCTACGTAGACAACTGTCTACAAAGCCTTTCAACCCAGGAAGAAGCCGAGGCTCTCCTGATTAAACTCCGCGCCTCATTGATCAAAGGCGGCTTTGATCTCAGGCAGTGGGCCAGCAGCGATCCGCAAGTACTGCGCAGCCTCTCCTCCGAGGACAAGGCAGCCAGCAGCGAGACCTGGATGGCTACAATCCCGGGAGAAGCCCAGGAGATGACCCTGGGATTGGTGTGGCGATTCAAAACAGATTCGCTTCACTACAGACACAAGCCCCTGACTACGGAGCAGGGAAGGCCGGCGGCGGCGCCGACCACCAGACGGAGTGTGTACACAACACTCGCCCGACAATATGACCCGCTAGGATGTATTCTACCGTACACCACCAGGGCAAAAATGATTGTACGAGCATTGTGGGACAAGGACCAGGGCTGGGACGACCCCATTCCCGCACACCTTGCATCCACCTGGAGAGAGTGGGAGATGGAGCTCCACTCACTCCCAGGCGTTAATATGCGCCGAAGCTACTTCCCACCCACGGTGAGGCCAGAGACATGTAAAATGGACTTACACGTCTTCAGTGACGCCTCAGAGGTCGCATACGGATCAGTAGCCTACTTGCGGGCCCAAGAAAAGGGGGGAGAGATCTACACAGCATTTGTTCTCGCCCGCTCGAGAATAGCCCCACGCAAGCAACAATCTATCCCACGCCTAGAGCTCTGCGCAGCCCTAGCCGGAGCGCACCTAGCCACGCTCATCCAACGTGAGCTCACCATACCGGTGTCTAGAACAATCCTGTGGTCAGATTCCACGACAGTACTCGCCTGGATCAAATCGGACTCATGCAAGTACAAAGTCTTCGTGGGAGTCAGAGTCACCGAGATTCAAGACTTAACCGAAGAGTTAACCGGAGAAACAGAGTGGCGCTACGTTGATACAAAACAGAACCCAGCTGACGTCATCACCCGGGGAATGCCCATAGATGACCTCACCCGTCGCAATGTCTACAGTGACGGCCCCGCATTCTTAAGACTCCCGGAAGGACAGTGGCCCATGCCTATCCCGAGGGAAGCAAGTCCAGAGGAGGTGGAAAATAAGAAGTCTGTGTTCTGTGGATTGAGCACCGTAGCCTCCACCGACCCTAACATAGACGATTGCACGTCCATAGAGAGTGCACAACAAAGAACATTCCTGCGGTACCACCCGGAGTGCAAGTCCCCCGCTGATATGTCAGCAGCTAACTACGAGGAAGCAGAATTGCTTCTACTGCAGCGAGCCCAGAGAGACTCGTTCCCCGATGAATTGGCCTGTCTACAGGGAGGAAAGCCCGTCCCATCCGACAGCAGATTAATTCATCTGGCCCCCGAGAGCGACGCTCATACCCTCATCAGAGTGGGTGGTCGCCTACGCAGAGCCCCCAATCTACCGGATGACATTAAATACCCGATCGTATTGAACAGCCGACACAAGGTCACAGAGCTGATTATAAAGAAATACGATGAGGATGTACATCACGCAGGAGCAGAAAGAGTCTTCGCGGAAATCAGACGTCGTTACTGGATCCTACAAGGAAGAGAGGCGGTACGACCTTCCAGCGAACATGTCTAGACTGCCGCAAGTGGCGCGCGCAGCCCAGCATACCAAGGATGGCTGACCTTCCTCCATGTCGCCTCCGAATCGGTGACAAGCCATTCCACTCAACGGGTATGGACTGCTTTGGCCCGCTGCACATAAAGAAAGGAAGAGGAACCGAGAAGCGGTGGGGTATTGTATTCAAATGCATGACCACCAGAGCGATACACATCGAGCTTCTCCCGACCATGAGCACAGACTCATTCCTTATGGCCTTCCGTAGATTCACATCACGGAAAGGAAGACCGTCTACCCTATTGTCCGATCATGGGACAAACTTCAAAGGCGGCGAAAGAGAGCTGAGAGAGAGCTTCCAAGCTATGGGCCCAGAACTTAAGACCCACCTCGCTCCAGCACAGGTTGATTTCCAATTCAACCACCCAAACGCACCCCACTTCGGTGGCACTTGGGAACGAGAAGTGCGCTCCATAAAGACAGCCCTGTACGCAGTACTTGGGGCCCAGACTGTGGCGGAAGAAGTCCTAATGACAGTCCTCACGGAGATTGAGGGAGTACTTAACTCGAAGCCCCTCGGATATGTCTCCAGTGATGTGGCGGATATCGACCCAGTTACCCCCAACACACTCCTGATGGGGCGGCTAGATCCCGCGTTACCCCAGACAATGTACCGGCCTGAAGAAGCGAACGGCCGACGAATGTGGAGGTACAGTCAAGTATTAGCCGACAAGTTTTGGAGCAGTTTCCTACTGCACTACCTACCGTCTCTACAGACCCGCCAGAAGTGGGTAAAGGAGAGAGACAATTTGACAGAAGGAACAGTCGTCATGATTATTGATCAATCACTGCCCAGAGCTATGTGGCCGGCCGGCCGCGTAAGCAAAGTGATCACCGGTGCCGACGGCAAGGTCCGAGCAGCTGAAGTGCTTGTCCAGGGTCGCACTTACACCCGTCCCGTGGCGAGGCTCATAGAACTGCCCCGACTCCCAGACACAATCGATGATGACCATGACCCTATAACCCTATGACTTTGTGAAGTTGACTGACCCCTACAGCAAACCCTTATGTGTAAATAGACAACGCGATTAATCTGTCTCTGTTTAACTGATTAGGTCTGGGACCAATCAGGGGGTGGCTGTTGTGAAGGGCCAGATTAAACCGAATATATATATATATTTATTTATATATATATATTTAATTGTATTTGTATATTCTCTAATATTCCCTGATATCCCTTGTATATTCCTTGTACAATATGCATTGAATATCCATTCTAGCCTACTGAACATCCCATAATAGTCTCCATTCTACTATTGGTCGAGACCTTGGTGCCAGGCTGCCATACCTCCCAGACCCAGTTCAAACGTACCGCTCAACATGTACGAACAAGTCCTAGTTCCGCGTAGGAATCTGGCTACCGCACCACTAATGGGACTATTTGTTCATAGTGCGTATATATACTGCGCTACTAAAGTAGGACTTTCTTTTCAGTCCAGTTTCTTACCCTCCAATAGAGTCACAGACGTAAAGCCTCCCCGCGACGCCACGTGTGGGAGTAAGGCCAAGTTCGCCTACCATCGGTATTGAGACATCGTGTATATTAATATTTGAATAGTCATATTTGGCACTATATCGTCGAGTTGGACGTAGTCTATTAAGCTAATAATAGTCTGTTAATATATAGTGCTTCGTACGGTGAGAATACTACCGTAGTCAGTACCCCATCGTTTCGGGCAGAGAACTGGCTGCTTATCCAGGGTGGTTGACCCCACGTGAAGCTGCACCCGAGGAGCCCCAGAGCCGACGAGCGAGTGGACCTGTATACCGGATTATTCTACCGACGACAGCCCGCCTTCCCAGGCACGGATTATGCTTTGTATACATTGATTATTCCATGGATAAAGACCCCCGACACTGCCGTGTGTTGGAACCCCCCCCCCTGGAGAGGACGCAAGGTGAGGAGACGCTCTGCAAGACGAGGTCGCTTCACGTCTCTCCTCCGTGGACCGGAGGACGCCGGCCCACAAAGAGTCCACCTGCTTTCATCTGTGGTCCAAGGATCGCCGGCGCATTGAACGGCACTACAGTGGGTTCACCTGGGATACCCTTGGCCGGATGAGGCAGCCGGATTCTACCCCCCCCCCCCCTTCCTACTCCTGTCGGCTTACAAGCGACCGGATTAACCCCCCCTAGTGTATCCAGTATATAATCATTAAAGTATCATTGCTGTTATTCCTTAAACTATTCCAGGTCGTATATGTACCACCTGCGCCTTCAGAGATTGGACATTCTCTATTGATATACCGACGAATACTCTTGCCATAAAAGTGCATACTAATTCCCATTCATAAATGTGATTGATTTGATTAAGTGCTTGCTCTACACACCATCGCTGTGTAGAAATAAAGACCTATTTCTAATTCGTACATTTGTGTTGGATCCGTTTCATCTACGTGACAGTGTTCATCATAATATATTTATGCCGTGTACTGGGTGGCCGAATATTAAGTACAAAGGTAGTGGTAGTAAGTATCATATCTAGTAATACAGTCAGGGAATTGTACCCCTCAGTTACAACAGCCATCATGAAACTGACAGAATAACTGAACAATAAAGTATAATATATTGTGTGGTCCCCTGTCAATAACTTTGGCAGACAGGGAATATAATTAATTTTCCTCAACTATACTTTCTCTCTCTCGATGGATAGCTGTTTGTTGACGTGTTAAAAATGCATCAGTAGCAGGATTACTGTCATTTTGATTACTGTAGTTTGCCTGGTATGTAGCCTTGGTTAGTGGCTGCCCCACCAATGTTTTACATATAAAAACACCACTGTGCGTGCGTGCACGTGTATGTGGGCCTCCACAAGAGTCTGGCCCAGAGGCCTCTGAATTCTTAATCTGGCCTTGATTTTGCCCCAAGCCCCTGTTCATTTCGAACCCTGATATATATATATATATATGTAGCATAGATGTTTGGCACCGGGATTGGGTTTCTTCATCGAGTGCTTATCCTTGTGTATCTTGTGTTTTACTTCAAATTCAGACCTAATTACTAGCTCCTACTCAAACCCAGCAATAAACAACTACTACCCACACATAATTTTTAATCAGAATACAATTTGCCTAGCCTTTAATAAACATTAATATTTGTGGTTGTCTACAGTCTGGTTAAGATGTGGGGACTGACCCTGCTGTTGATCATGGAGGCTTCTCACACAGCTTATAGTGAATATGGAGTCTTTGGTGTCAGCCTCCTCCAGGCCTTGAAGCTGCTCTCCCTCCTGACTGCTCCAGGTTTCCTCCTGTTCCTCTTTAATCTGTGAGGGCTCTGGGTCCTCCTGGTCCAGACTGAGGCTCCTCTCCTGCTGCTCAGGGGGAACCTCCTTACAGACTGACAGCTGTGAGGGCTCTGGGTCCTCCTGGTCCAGACTGGGGCTCCTCTCCTGCTGCTCAGGGGGAACCTCCTTACAGACTGACAGCTGTGAGGGCTCTGGGTCCTCCTGGTCCAGACTGAGGCTCCTCTCCTGCTGCTCAGGGGGAACCTCCTTACAGACTGACAGCTGTGAGGGCTCTGGGTCCTCCTGGTCCAGACTGAGGCTCCTCTCCTGCTGCTCAGGGGGAACCTCCTTACAGACTGACAGCTGTGGGAGGTCTGGAGGGAAGGACAGAGAATTGAAGAACAGGAAAACTGTCAACCAGAATTATCTTTGCTAGTCCGACGCCACACGCGGAAGTGCGGTATTTCTCTCAACTCATACTATGCACCAACTAGCCTACATCAGTGACTATCACAACCATTATGATACTATTTTTGTATCATAAACAGTACTGTATATTTGTAGATCTGGTATGTCATAAATGTGATTGATTGATTGATTGATTGATTGAAAACTGTATTAACAGATTGCAGAATGGGTACAGTACAGTACAGCTCAATACATACAATTGTTAAGGGGATGCAGACCAGAGAAAGACTTTCGTCTTGTTTACATCAGGGTCCCCCATTTTCAATTCATCATAACATATATGACATACATGACATACAGATAGACAGTACTGCTACATCTATACATTTATGACATATCAGATTTGCAAATACAGTACTGTTTGTGATACAAAAGTGTCCAGAAAAAGAGTGTATATACATTTGACGTAGAAACTGTACATTGGAGGAGGTTGGGTGGGTGGGGTGGGGTTGGGTGGGTGGGTGGGGGCTGTACATTGGAGGTGGGGGGGGGGGGGGGGTTGGGTAGGGGTGGGACACACATTGTACACTGTACATTGGAATACTGACAAAGCAATACTTGGTCATTTACTGTACAACTAGGTTAGGACATTTGTAGGGGCCAGTTTCGAATTGCAGTCTCCCGTAGGTGTTTTTTGAGAGTGTTTTTGAAAGTGGGTAGTGATTCACATTCCTTTACAGCTTTAGGTAGGGCGTTCCACATTGATGTGGCATAATTGCGAAACGAGTTTAGTCCCTTGTTTGAGCCGAATCTGGGTTTAACATGATTTGTGGAGCTCCCTCTGGTGTTGTGATCATGGTATTCACTGACCTTTGGGAAGTATTTTGACATGGTCGCGTAGTGTATCTTGTAGACCAGGCCCATTGCAAGTTGCTGTACTCTGTCGTCTACTCTAAGCCATCCTAGGTTGTCAAAGTGGGCAGGGGTGAGGTGGGTTCTAGGAGTCCATGTGTAATGATCGTTTGTTATCAGCTAGCCATATGTCTGGATGTAACAGTACTGTTTAAATGTATCATCAAGGACCAGTCTCACCCAGCACATCACCTCTTTCAGCTCCTTCCCTCAGGGAGGAGATACCGGTCCATACATGCCAAGAGTACAAGATTTAAGAACAGCTTTTTCCCCCAAGCAGTCAGACTGTTAAATGCTCATTGACTGTCCCCTCACGTGCACCATGCACTTACCACTGCACTTGATAATCTCTGATTACCACCCATCATGCACTTTATTATTTAAAATATTCTGTTATGTACAGTGTTATATGTGTTATGTGTTTATGTATGTATATATGTACTACGGTCTGTGGGAGCTCCCCTGAAATTTTGTTGTATACTGTGCAATGACAATTAAAAGTCTATTCTATTCTATTCTATGTCATGTATAGAGTTGAATGGACTCTGTTTAATGATAGTTTGTTATCAGCTAGCCATATGCAGATTTTGCCTAGTTTGTGATATTGAACGGTGCTGTGCGTTACCTGCTTCGTTCAGACATAACCTGTCAAATCATCTGCAAAACATTATGAAAACACAAACCTGCTCTTTGTAACTTTATATCTTGGCTTTCAGAAGGATGTCCAGCAGCTTGTTTTGACGCTCGATCTGCCATTTTGACCGGGAATCCTTCTCCTAATAAACGTTAATCATATTTTAAATTATATCCTCAACAGCTGTTTTAGTCGCTCTTTGACAAGAGCCTCCATTTGTTCTATTTGAGACATTTCTAAATGTGAAATTAAAACTCTATTCCTTCATGATGCTCTGCCTCGGTCTGTCTCACTTCCTGTATTTAGTCACGTGAGCAACACAAGGCGCGTCATTGGCGGGTTTACTCCTCCTATCCACCACAGGCAAGGAAACTATAACACAAGGAAGGGTCATTACGTGACGTCTGCCTGGTGTTCTGACGTGATGACTCTTCATTATGTTATAGTTTCCTTGCCTGTGGTGGATATGAGGAGTAAACCCGCCAATGACGCGCCTTGTGTTGCTCACGTGACAAAATACAGGAAGTGAGACAGACCGACGCAGAGCATCATGAAGGAATAGAGTTTTAATTTCACATTTAGAAATATCTCAAATAGAACAGATTGAGGCTATTGTTAAAGAGCGACTAAAACAGCTGTTGAGGGTATCATTTAAAATATGATTAACGTTTATTAGGAGAAGGATTCCCGGTCAAAATGGCAGATCGAGCGTCAACACAAGCTGCTGGACATCCTTCTGAAAGCCAAGATATAAAGTTACAAAGAGCAGGTTTGTATTTTCATAATGTTTTGCAGATGATTTGACAGGTTATGTCTGAACGAAGCAGGTAACGCACAGCACCGTTCAATATCACAAACTAGCAGCGGGTGTTTTACCTAGTATGGTTTTGTCAATAGTCCAATGTACAATTTTGTGTGTTTGTACAATGTCTCCCCCCCCCTCAATGTACAGTTTTGCTTGTTTATACAGTGTGTCTCCCCCCCCCAACCACCTCCAATGTAAATTACCCAGTATGGTTGTCAATATCCCAATGTACCCAACCCCCCCCACCCAACCTCCTCCAATGTACAAGTTTCTACGTCAAATGTTTATACTACCTTTTCTTGACTCCTTCTGTATCACAAACAGTACTGTATTTGCAAATCTGGTATGTCATAAATGTATAGATGTAGCAGTACTGACTATCTGTATGTCATGTATGTCATATATGTCCTGATGCATTGAAAATGGGGGACCCTGATGTAAACAAGACGAAAGTCTTTCTCTGGTCTGCATCCCCTTAACAATTGTGTGTATTGAGCTTGTACTGTATTGTACCCATTCTGCAATCTGTTAATAAAGTTTTCAATCAATCAATTCAAAAACTCACATATGTATCCTTTCTCCAAATATCAATAAAATAGGTTTGATTGATTGAGTGACCATTGTATTAACAGATTGCAGAATGGGTACAATACAGTACGGCTCAATACACACAATTGTTAAGGGGATGCAGACCAGAGAAAGACTTTCGTCTTGTTTACATCAGGGTCCCCCATTTTCAATTCATAATAACATAATTATATGATATACAGTACTGTTACATCTAGACATTTATGACATACCAGATCTACAAATATACAGTACTGTTTGTGATACAAAAAAATAGCCTAAAAAGAGAGTATATACATTTGAGGGGGAAGAAACTACATTGGAGGAGGTTGGGTATGTGGGGGGGGGGGGGGGACTGTACATTGGAGGAGGTTGGGTATGTGGGGGGGGGGGGGGGGACTGTACATTGGAAGTGGGGGGGGACTGTAAATTGGAGGTGGGGGGGGGGGGGGGGGACTGTAAATTGGAGGTGGTGGGGGGGGGGGGGGGGGACTGTACATTGGAGGGTTTACTGGATACATTAGAACTGTAGTAAAACACTCATCAAAACCCCATGTTTCTACCATGTACGCTTATAAAGTTATAAAGGGAATCTATGTGGAGCATTTGTGATAGCTTTACCATTAATAATGGTTGTGATAGTCACTGATGTAGGCTAGTTGGTGCATAGTATGAGTTGAGAGAAATACTGCACTTCAGCGTGTGTCGTCGGACTAGCAAAGATAATTCTGGTTGACAGTTTTCCTGTTCTTCAATTCTCTGTCCTTCCCTCCAGACCCCCCACAGCTGTCAGTCTGTAAGGAGGTTCCCCCTGAGCAGCAGGAGAGGAGCCCCGGTCTGGACCAGGAGGACCCAGAGCCCTCACAGCTGTCAGTCTGTAAGGAGGTTCCCCCTGAGCAGCAGGAGAGGAGCCCCAGTCTGGACCAGGAGGACCCAGAGCCCTCACAGCTGTCAGTCTGTAAGGAGGTTCCCCCTGAGCAGCAGGAGAGGAGCCTCAGTCTGGACCAGGAGGACCCAGAGCCCTCACAGATTAAAGAGGAACAGGAGGAACTCTGGATCAGTCAGGAGGGAGAGCAGCTTCAAGGCCTGGAGGAGGCTGATACCAAAGACTCCATATTCACTATAAGCTGTGTGAGAAGCCTCCATGATCAACAGCAGGGTCAGTCCCCACATCTTAACCAGACTGTAGACAACCACAAATATTAATGTTTATTAAAGGCTAGGCACATTTTATTCTGATTCAAAATGATGTGTGGGTAGTAGTTGTTTATTGCTGGGTTTGAGTAAGAGCTAGTAATTAGGTCTGAATTTTAAGTAAAACACAAGATACTTGTGCCCTAAAGATAAGGATAAGCACTCAATGAAGAAACCCAATCCCGGTGCCAAACATCTATGCTATATATATATACAGTGTTTCCCCTGAAAAAAAAACTGATTAACTCAATACTGGTAAAATAAAGTCCTTACCTCAGATCAGATGTTCTGCAAAAAGATGAATCCAATTCCTGATCGCCATTCCAAATATCGATTGTGTTTATTGATCCAACGTTATACCTCGAAACACATAATCGACGCTTCTTCCAGTGCCCTCAGTGGATGCAATAGTCTCAGATTCCATGCCTCAGAAGTAAAATGTGGAGCCCGGAGTTCTTTTTTCTGATGCATTCCCATCGACTCCATTCCAATGGGTGCAATACCATCCGGGAGATGATAGGGGGCGGTATTTTACCTTTTTTAGGTCAGAGCCATTCCCAATGATAACGTGAGGCTGGATGGATGAAAAATGTATGGATATCGCTAATAAAAGAAATAACGATTAAATAACGAGAAAACTCGTCATTGGCAACCAATGCATGGCGGCCAACAACGAGTTTTCTCGTTTTGGCACCCAATGTGTTAACACATTCCAGGCCAACCCCAAGATATTTTTTTATTCTACTTTTTCTCCTCCTATTTTTCAGTTTTTTTCTCCCCTCCCAGTTTAGTCGTTATGCCAATTACCCCCTCCCCTTCCTGGCCGTTGCACGCATTTGCCCCCCACTTGCCGGTCTAGGGAGCCCTGAAGTCTATCACATGCTTCCTCCGATACATGTGGAGACAGCCAGCAGCCACTTTTCACCTGACATCGAGGACTCTCACTGGGGAAGTGTAACGTGTGGGAGGATCACACTACCTCCCCCAGTTCTCTCCCTCGCTATGCAGGCGCCCTGACCAACCTGTAGGAGTCGCTGTTTACAACGACCAGGACCCACCCCACCGGCTTTCCACCCGCTGACACTGCCAATTGTGTCAGTATGGACGACCGACCAAGCCGGAGGTACCGTGGCAGCCGGATTCTATCCCACTGTCTCTGCGGTGGTAAACAGACGCTTAGTCCGCTGCGCTACCCGGCCGCTCCAACCCCGAGATATCTTGGGTTAACTCGCCATGCGCTGGGCGCCAAGACCCGAGATATCTCAGGTTTTAATCGATATTTCTTTTATTAGCTATATCCATTAATTTTTCATCCATCCAGCCTGACGTTATCATTGGGAATGGGTCTGAGCTCGCAAAGGGCAAATACCGCCGCCTAACGTCTCCCGGATGGTATTGCACATCATTGGAATCCCTCTGGCTGGGGCTGTGCATCGATCTAAGAAGTCCGGTCCAGGTTTTACTTCTCGGGCATGCAGTATCGTTATAACAGATGGACTGGGGACACTCAGAGCAGCGTGGATTATATGTTTTGGACATATAACGTTAGATCAATAAACGCGATCAATATTTGGAATGGCGATCAGGAATTGGATTAATCTTTTTGCACTACATCAGATGTGAGGTAAGGACTTTATGTTACGAATCTTGGGTTAATCCGATGTTTCTTTCACCGCCATCGGAGTGTGTGTGTGTGTGTGTGTGTGTGTGTGTGTGTGTGTGTGTGTGTGTGTGTGTGTGTGTGTGTGTGTGTGTGTGTGTGTGTGTGTGTGTGTGTGTGTGTGTGTGTGTGTGTGTGTGTGTGTGTGTGTGTGTGTGTGTGTGTGTGTGTGTGTGTGTGTGTGTGTGTGTGTGTGTGTGTGTGTGTGTGTGTGTGTGTGTGTGTGTGTGTGTGTGTGTGTGTGTGTGTGTGTGTGTGTGTGTGTGTGTGTGTGTGGGTGGGGTTCGCGCCGACCAAAGTACGGAGAAGCGATTTTTCAGATCCCGCTTCTGTTCGCGCATGATGACATATAATATCGATAATCTAGCGTTTATTTGAAAACGATTAATAAATCAAGCGACAAATGGCACGATTTCTAAGGAAATACATTTAAGCTCGATTTGCTGGAGTTTATTGAGATTAGACAGAACGCTCTAGAAATATATTCATATTCATCACGGTATAAAACGGAAATGTATGTATGAAAAAATGATCTGTTTTGTGCATGTTGACTGGAAGCAACTAACTGACGATCAACGTGTTACTTAGATCTATTGCTATTATATTTAATATATTTTAAGCACTCGCAAGTAAGTCCTATCCTACATTGGATAAAGCACTGGTGCTGAAGGGCCATCAGCGCCCTCTGCTGTTGGCCCCCAATGAGTTAATGTAGGGTCAGCAGTAATTACTCCACTTAGTGCTGAAGAGCTTCTCAGTAAATTAACTCTTTCAATGCCATGCCTGGTTTTCCGTTTTACCGCTTGAATGCCACCATCGGCGCCAATGTTAACGTTAATATCGCCTAATCTATGTTTTAAATTATGGCTATGTGTCTAATCTGCCCATCGCATTATCAAATACTATTTTCCAGTCAGTGCTGTGAAGGCAGATTCTTTTTTTATCGCGTCGTTTCCGTTTCAGAGCAGTTAGAAAAGCCCCCGTTTTGATATAAAAAAACAGCTCATTCTGGAGCATTCTATGAAAATCGTCTTTTAGTGGAATATTCCACAACGTTGATATTCGTCGGCCTTTTTATGAATCGTTTTCAAATAAACGCTAGATGATCAATATTATACGTGCACGCACGCACATTACGGCCGCGCACTGATAATCGCCCCGTTGATTTCCTCTCGGACTTTTACAATGAAACCGAAAGAAGACATTTCACAAAACAGCTTATAACTTCATCAAACTTACTCCGATTATCCTACCACTGATAACACAGAGTCCTTACCTGACATCAGATGGTATCCAACTGGTATATTCCAATTCCTGATCACCATTCGAAAAAAATCGATAAGTGTATGGATCCAACGCGACACAGTAGATCTCTATGATCCGCGGGGATCTGAGGCTCCAGAATGAACTGTGGTAACCCCGGCTGGATCAGTGAACTGGAAAATGTGGAGTACCGGATTTTTTTCCCCATTCATTTTCATTGAGTCCATTCCAAAATCACTTATGTCATCTGGGAGACGACAGGGGGCGCTTTTTTCCACAGTGACGTTGGCACCCCTCGGCTATACTCGGGTAGGCTCGGGTGATGCAAACATTTTTCAGATCGCAAAAAAAAAAAAAAAAAAAAAATCCGAGAAATCTCGTGAGTGGCTAGCAACCACCTATAAAAAAACACGAGAAATCTCGTGAGTGGCACTGAAAGAGTTAAGTGAAACTTTGAGCTTAGAAGCTGCAAAGCTAGTGGTGAGAACCATGCATTAATTAATACAATGTAAACACACAGTGGGTATTAATTGCAGCACTGTCACCACTATAATGGTTTCACCAGTATTATCAATACATTATAAAACAATAATGATAGGGCGGCTGGGTGGCGCAGCGGACAAGGTGCTTGTCACCAACGCAAGAGACACTGGTATCGAATCCAGCTGTCAGCGTTGCTTCCGGCTTGGCCGGCCGTCATACTGGCTCGATTGGTAGAGTCAGCGGGAGGGAAGCCGGTGGGTGGGTCTGGGTCGTTGTGGACAGCGACTCCTACAGTTCGGTCGGGGCGCCTGCAATCGGTTCGGATCCTTGGAATGAAATGAGAATGTAAACAAACACTGGCGTCACGTTAGTAAGTATCACTGCGCCCCGAGAGGAGTGGTTCGACAAAAAATAGTTCAGAGTATATTTGCTTAGAAAACACAATTGTCGAATTCAATAATATTTTATTTCTCCACGTGGTAAATACACAGGTCACAACATGTTTACAGGAACGTTTTGGAGTTGTATTTGGAGTGTATTTCGGGACTGTAGGGAACTTCAGGGTAAAGGTCCGACTGCCCCACTTCCAGTGATGAAGCTAAGCTACGCTAACGGAGCGGCTGTTCCCTAAGCCTAATGCACGCACAGAGAAGAAAAGGGTATGTATCTTCTTGTCCAACTCCAGGGAAGATGGCAAATAAGCTAATTTCCAAAAATGTTGGCGTTTTCCTTTAAGAAGTCTGTGTTCTCTGTCCCCCCCTCCAGACCCCCCACAACCTTCTGTCTGTAAAGAGGAGGTTCCCCCTGAGCAGCAGGAGGGGGGCCCCGGTCTGGGCCAGGAGGACCCAGAGCCCTCACAGATTAAAGAGGAACAGGAGGAAACCTGGATCAGTCAGGAGGTAGAGCATCTTAAACGCAGCTACAAGATGGAGTACTTTGGCTTTGAGGACCTGAGTGAGAGAGATGAGGAGAGCTTCCAGGCTAAAGAGAGGAAGAAAGCTAAGAAGGAGGCAGCAGCGTTGGCTTCTTTGGGCTCCAGTGTGGACAGCAGCCCTCAGCCCACCAGTGACTCTCACCACAACAGCAACGCAGGTTAGACTATACTGCACCATAATGACCTAACGTCAGGTTCTCTGGCATACTATGGTGCAGCTTCCTGGAACAGATGTTCTAATTGAGATGCCATGCACTCTTGACCTTTTTCAACACATTTCATATGGCTTGACTTGGACCTTGTGGTAAAGAACATTTGTAAAATGTCATAATTATAGGTTAAATATTTCTGATTGATGCCGATATGTACTGTCTACTATGGAGCCATTATTGGCATTACTCAGTACATATGGCAATTTTTAAAGCTCTGTAAAATATACAAATCACATTCATGCCATTCAATCTCAGTACACATCTACTGCAAATTACTACTACTATAATATTTACTCAGTACTTAATTGTACTTTACTTTAATTGTACTGAGTAATTGTACTAACTGTAAGGCCAATGTGGCCCCATAGTAGTAGTCCTTTGTAACTCAAGAGCAGAAAAACAGACGCAGTTATGCATTCAAATGTGGTTTTCTATGCAAGATCAAGTAAATTATCTACTCTGTTTCTGTGGTATGAATGTGATTTGTATATTCTACAGAGCTTTGAAAATGGCCACATAAATGCTCACTTAAAATGCAATTGCAATGGAAGTCTTTCCCAACATAGAGGTACTCAGTTTGTATGGCATTGTTTCAATATAGATGTTGTACAGAGCTTTGAAGACGACCAAGTCTACTGTCCTCAATGGGCCTGAGTAAGCCTATATATAATTGATCAGGTGTTTTAATTAATTTGTTTTATGATGCTCTTCACTCAAAGATTAAACTCAAAGTTGCACAGGTTACTCTGATACTGTTACTCTCAAACTCAAATAATGTTTTTAGTCCATAATGAATTGTTTGTTGTCCAGCTCTGCGTTTTCGTCGTTTCACCAGGTGTAGGGCATTACTTTTTTTCTAGGGCATGTGCGCCAAGTTGAGTAGAAGCGTGTGGTCACAAAAATGCAGAGCCGGTGAACAAATAATTCATCACGGACAAAAAAGTGGACTATTTGGGGGAAAAGGAGGACTGGACTGTTTGGACTGTCCGTGGTGAGGTTTTAGAGAACATTGGAATAGAGTTAAGTTAAGGCTGTCACGATAATTGTAATATTGTAATACCACTCTATTGACAAGCCAACCACGGGACAGCAAGCAAGCACCACAACCGCAATGTTCACCTTTTTTCTTAGGCCCTAGGCCCTTCTGGTTTTACACTTCAAGGCGCGTGTATTGAATGTTAAATAAATTCCTAATGAAAACAAGAGTTAAGAGTGCTAAAGCAGCTCACAAGCCCTAACATTGAGCATTAGACCCAATTCAATCACAGGGTCTTCATATGCTTGTTGAGCTGCCATGTGACCACATGAGTCGAAAATAACTTGACCTGAACCGTTTCTCTGTGTCTCCGACTGGATTACTTTAGCTGATCAAGACATGGATTCTTTTTTATTTGCTTTATCGAAAGGAAAATTGTGCGAAGGCATGAGGTAGGCTGACAAGTTAATATATGACGAATGATTCAAGGCGGCTGAATTTGGTGTCAGTCAGATGTGGTACATAACATGTAACGTTATGTTACGTAACTTATGTGCACAACACCTCAGGTAACTCAGGCTGGCTTGTTGCTGCCAAGGATGCGTGTATATTTTCCCTAACGGACTTTCACTTCCGCGTTCGGGTTCCGCGATCTGATTGGCCACTGACGTGTCTCTCTGCGCCAATCGCGTTACGCCTAGTTATGCCTCTAACAGCCTGCTAGCTAGCTAACGCCTAGTTCTATCACTGGTTAAGCTTGGCGACTCTTTCGAAATTGGTTAAGGTTAGAGTTTGGAATCAGGGCTGGTGGTCTATCGCCCTGCTCTAAACCAAACTCATTTTTTTTTTATTTATGCGGGGCGTGACTCTGGCTTGTTTTAGGGAGGTGGGGACCACCCCCGAGTTGAGTGAGGAGTTGATGGTTGCAGTTAGGAATGGGCGGATGTCCGGTGCTATGGTCTGGAGGAGTGGGGAGGGTAGCTGGTCCAGCTGGCATGTAGTTGGACGGTTCGACGTTACCAGTGTCAGGGTCTCGGCTTCTGTAATGGGAGAGAAAGATGACAGAGTGAAGGATGAGGTTCTCGATTCAGTGTTTGGAATGGGTGGGGGTTGGGAGAAGGCGCTGTGGATGTTCTTCACTTTTTCCTCAAAGAAGATTGCGAAGTCTTCGGCAGAAAAAGATGAGGGAGGAGGGGGTGGGGGGGAGTGAGGAGGGATGACATGGTAGCATGCAGTTTGCGAAGATTCTTGGCAGAGGCCTCGATCCTACGGTAATTGAAAAAAAAATCACGAAACTGGATGATAGTGGAATGAGACACCAGAGGGCGCTCAAATACCTTGTAAAAAGAGATGCAGAAATTACTGCAACCTGTGAAGACTTGCAAAATAGACTCAGACGCAACAATATCCGGATCTACCAAGTCCCTGAAGGTAGCGAGGACAAGGATATTAAAGAGTTTGTGAAGCAGCTATTGACAACATCCCTGAAAATAACACCTGAACTTGAGTCTGAGATTAAGATAGAAAGAGCGCACAGATCACTGACGGCCAAACCGAGAGATTCTAGCGCCCCCCCGCGCTCTATCATTGTGCGCTTTCTAGATTTCAATATCAAAGAACAGGTGTTACAGCTCGCATGGGGACAATCCGTCACACTTCAAGGGAAAAGGATCTATTTTGATCACGATTACTCCCCAGACCTGCAAAAGAAGAGGGGTCAGGTGCGTCACGTCATCAAACAGCTGAAGGAAAAAGAGATACGCGCTAATTGCCCATACCCGGCACGACTCAGGATGACAACAGAATCGGGAACGAAGGTGTTTGACTCGCTGGTGGATGCAATTCCCACACTAAAAGAACTGGGAATTCATGTCCAAATCGACGAAAGAGAGCAACTACAAAGAGAACTGACAAGGGACAGGTGGCGAACACAAAGAAGAGGGCGAGAGCAGCGAACGAAAGGAGCCATGACGTCACTATCTGCCGCAGACCTAAGATCATTCATGGACGATAAAGATGAGTAAACCAGTTAGATATAGTAATAGTAGACTAACGAAATGTTTACAATAAGTGTAAAACACAAGAAATAATGGACATGCTGCTGACTAATATGATTATCATTTACCCTGAGTATTAATTACCTGTTGGGAAAATTTAAATATATCAAATCTACTTTAATTTATATGTGGTTCTGAGGCCAGAGACTGAGCCATAGACGGATCACACTTAGCCTGTGTTATCAGGCAAAGGTTAACCCTATACGCTCGTGGTTAACTTCTCTGCACTTAGTGCAATATGCTCCCTGAGAGAGAAAGCTACACCTCTCTAGAACATCGGGAGATTATTTCATTTGTGATTTATGTAAGACAGCTTACTGGAAAATTGGAAGCCCTAGGTTTTCCCTTACAAGTGAATAGGGGACCATTTTGTTTTGTTTTTTATGTTGTATACTCTTTGACAAATGCCTCAAGCTCATATACTATGGAAGATAGATCTATGTTGTACATACGAAATACAATGACATTATGACAAGCCTTAAATGTATTAGTTATAATATAAATGGTCTTAACAACCCAATAAAGAGGAAAAAACTTTTTGGACAACTTAAGAAAATGCAGTGCTCTATAGCATTCATTCAAGAAACGCACTTATCAATGAACGAACACCAGAAACTGAAGAGAGAATGGGTGGGCCAGGTGTATAGTGCGTCCTGTCAAACAGGGAAAAAGAGAGGAGTGGCTATTCTATTTAACAAATCAGTATACTTCACCAAAGAAAAGGAAATTGCAGATGACCAGGGCAGATATGTTATGGTCCTGGGGTCAATAGGAGGATCAATCATAACCTTTCTAAATATATATGCACCAAATGAAGACTGCCCCAATTTCTTTAAAGGTATAGCCTCACTTTTGGCTGGTAACGCCAAAGGAATTATCCTTATGGCCGGTGATTTCAACTGTGTACTAAATCCAAAAGTAGACAAACTGCCTGTAGATTGTGGACCCATTTCAAAAAAATCTAGATCACTGAATGCAATGATAAAAGAATTTGGACTTATAGATGCATGGCGTTTCCACCATCCTAGGCAGAAAGACTTTACCTTTAGGTCTGGGGTCCATGGTAGCTACTCTCGGATAGATTACTTCTGTATTTCCAAGCAAGATATTGACAAAGTTGAATCATGTATCATTGAACCAGCGACCATCTCAGATCATGGACCTCTAACTCTTCAACTTAACATCAGTACCAATAAAATCTTTAAATATTGGAGGCTCAATGTATCCATGCTGTCTGACTCTCACACACGGGAGAGGATAAGTGAAGAACTGAAGAGTTATTTTGATCTCAACAATAAGGGGGATGTCTCACCATCAATTTTATGGGACGCGGCAAAGGCTGTAATGAGAGGTAAAATTATCTCAATTTCAAGTGCACTAAAGAAACAGCGAAATGAAAAACAACAGAACCTAGAAAATGAGTTAAAAATACTAGAAAGGAAACATAAACTGAACAGAGATGAGGAAGATTTAAAAGCTCTACTAACCTGCAAACAAAAACTAGATGACCTGTTGACATACAAAGCGGAAGGAGCCCTTAGATTTGCTGGTAGGAATTACTATGAGATGGGAAATAGGGCAAGCAAGCTACTGTCATTCCAGCTCCACAAAATACAGTCAAGTCGGATAGTTCCAAAGATTAAACACCCCAGCACACACATGGAAGTAATGCAAACGCAAGAAATTGCTAATGCATTTGCAGATTACTATACCGACCTCTACAAAGCACAGCAATTGGAAAACAAGAAAGAAAAAATCAACAACTTCTTAGATAACCTTAAACTTTCTAAACTATCCCCAGATGAGGCGGATGAGCTAACCTCCCCTATTACGGAGAAGGAGATAGGGGAAACTATTCAGATGCTTAAGAACAATAAATCACCAGGTACAGATGGGTTTTCAAATGAATTTTATAAACATTTCACTGAACAATTAACACCAGTATTAAGTGTAGTTTATAACTATGCCCTATCTGAGAGAGATCCACCAGGAAGCTGGTCAGAAGCTATTGTCTCGGTAATACATAAAGAAGGTAAAGACCCCACAAGATGTAGTTCCTATAGGCCCATAAGTCTCCTTTGCAACGATTTCAAGATATTGACATCTATACTTAAAAAAAGAATACAGAAACATATAATAAAACTGATACACCCAGACCAGACTGGCTTTATCACTGGTCGACAGGGTGCTAACAACATCAGAAGAACTTTAAATCTGCAAACAGTGGCTGGATCTCGAAAAGAACCATCAATGCTTCTCGGCTTAGATGCCGAGAAGGCATTTGATAGAGTTGATTGGCTGTACCTTGAACTAACATTGAAAGGTATGGGATTCAATAACACATTTATAGATTGGATAAAATGTTTATATAAAAACCCTAAGTCTAGAGTAAGGGTGAATGGTCACTGCTCTCACTTCTTTGAGATACAGAGAGGGACACGCCAAGGAGACGTTTTGTCTCCATTACTATTCGCGATTGGCATAGAGCCACTAGCGGAGATGATTAGATCAAACCCTCAGATACAGGGAATAGATGACCAAAAAGGCATTACACACAAGATCTCGCTATTTGCTGATGACATTTTACTTTATATCAAAAACCCTTTAGAATCAATTCCAAACATAATGATGGATTTAAGAAATTACGGCGAACTGTCGGGTTATAAGATAAATGAGACCAAATCAGAAGCCATGATGATAGTGGGAACATGGCCAACACATCTGAACAGTATAGCACCCTTCCATTGGGCTAGAGACGGATTCAGGTATTTAGGAATCATTTTGACTCCCAGCAGCAATCAGTTATATCAAGCAAACTACGAAAAGTTGATTGTACAAATCAAATCAGACATGGCCAGATGGGACATTTTACCTCTCTCCCTAGTGGGAAGAATAGAATCAATTCGAATGAATGTGCTACCTAGACTTATTTTTCTCTTCCAGTCTCTACCTATACCAATACCTGCCACTACCTTTAAAATGTTAGATAAACTCCTATCCAAATTCATCTGGCAGAGGAAAAAACCTAGAGTAAGGCTTAAAACACTATGTTTGCCAAAGAACAAGGGTGGTCTTGGTCTACCAAACCTAAGAAACTACTACTGGGCAGCTCAATTACGCATACTTGTGCATTGGATACAAAAGGACCTAGATTCAGGATGGGTACAGATTGAGCAAAACTCAATTCCAAAGACCCCTCTCAGATCCATAATATTCCTGGGGAAAGCATACTGGAAAAAAATTAAGATTGGTAACAAATGGATTACAAATACATTAAAGGTATGGGAAAGTGTAAGGAAAAAGGGGGGAGGTCCACGATCAATATCTAGGGCCATGCCAATAGCAGACAATACAGAATTCCGGCCAGCTATGGAGGATGGGGGTTTTAAAAAATGGGCGGATTTGGGCCTGATTACTATCAATCAATTAATGGAAGGAGACTGTTTTAAATCGTTTGCACAGCTACAGCAATGTTTTGATCTACCTTCGAAAGACATGTTTAGATACTTTCAAATAAGACACTATGTAATGACTCACAGTGAGTGGGAAGCAATTAAGAGACCACCAACAAATGTGGAGCTGTACTTTATTAACACAATAGAAAAAAACTTGATGGAAAGAAAGCAGATATCCAATATTTACAACATGTTACAACTAGACGATCCAGGAGACACCACCTATATTAAAGAAAAATGGGAGTTGGAAGCTAATGTGATCATAGAAAATGAAGAATGGGAGGACAGCCATTCAAGCAATCATAAAATCACAAATAGTCCAATGTGGAAGGAGTTTGACTGGAAGGTCAAGGTCAGGTACTTTAGGACTCCTCAAGTTCTCTCCGGATTTGCTGGTGGGTCCTCACCACTATGTTGGAGAGGATGTGGATTGATCGGAGATCATACACATATTTTCTGGGACTGTCCAAGGGTGCAGACATTTTGGGTGAATATCAAAAATGAGATTAAAACCATTCTAGATCTTGACTTACCTCTGAATCCATCGTACTATATCTTGGGATGTATACCGAAAGGCACATACTATGGAGATACGTTATACATCTTGAGAGTGATACTGTTAATAGCAAGGAAAATGATAACTATGGCATGGCTACAAAATCAACCACCGTCAATCAAACAATGGACCAAGAGACTGAGACAGATGTATACAATGGAAGAAATGACTGCACAATTGCAACTGAAAAAAGATATGTTTATGCAGAGATGGTCACTTGTAACCTTGTACCTGGAGATACACTAGCATGAGTCTGACGCCCTCTCTCTCTTTTTTTGTTGTTCTTTTTCTTTTTTTTTCTTCTTTTTGCTAAATTTATTTTTCTATTTATTTTTTCGTTTCTTATCCTACAAAAAATCCCAAAAAAAAAGAAAAATATTGTAAAAATCCCTCCCCACTGGGTTGTTTAAGAGGCGTACTCGGATTATACAGCTTATTTTGATTACGCTGAATACTTTGAAAACAAATTGAATAAGAGGGAAGAGCCTGAGTAACAAATGTCATTGAATATGTGAATCAAGTATATTATACTGTATGATTATTGCAATGTGATGTTCATTATGACACAAAATAAAAGAAAGTTCAAAAAAAAAGAAAGAAGCTTTGGCATTAGTAATGGTTTTGGAGAATGTTAACAAGAGGTTGTGATGTGTGTCGATGTCAGCAGTGCGGCGTGACTTTCTATACTTCCTCTCAGCCGCTCTCAGGACTTGTCTTTGTTCTCTCACTGCATCCATCAGCCATGGACTGGGTGGGGAACGGCGGGCAGGTTTCTCAACGAGGGGACAGAGCTTGTCGAAGGAGTTTGCAAGGACTGAGAGGAGGGTGGAGGTTGCTATCTCTGTGGGGAGAGCAGAGAAGGTGTCACTCAGAGGTAGAGCGGATAGTATGTCAGAGGAGAGGGTGGAGGGGGATAGGGAGGGCAGGTTGCGTCTGAGTGAGACTGTTTGAGTTCGAGTAGAGGGCTTTCGGTTAAGCATGAGAGTTAGTGAGAAGGATATGAAGGAATGGTCAGATACATGTAGGGGAGTTACCGTGGTGTTAATGATGCTGGAGTTACGGGAAAATATGAGATCCAAGGAGTTGCCTGCTTTGTGGGTGGGAGGCGTGGGAGTCAGGTCAAACGATTGTAGGAGGGAGACCACTATGACTGACTGAGATGAGTCAGGCAGGTTGAAGTCGCCCAATAGAAGGAGAGGGGTACCATCTTCCGGTAAGGAGCTTAGAAGCATGTCCAGCTCATCTGTGAAGTGATCGAGCGGACCTGGAGGGCGCACTACCAAATGGTTAACCCTTTCACTGCGACAATACAGAAGGTTAACCGTTTCACTGCCACACGACGAAGGGTTACCCCTTTCACTACCACACTACAGAAGGTTAACCCTTTACTATCACACTACAATTTTCAAGTTTCTTTATTAGTTGACATGCAAAGATACAGAATACCTTCACATGGAATGCTTTTTTCTGTTATGCTCCTATGAGGATCATAGGACGCTTGGATCATACACATACAGCTCATTACAGTAATATTCCACAATTATTACATTTTAGATAGTAATAATGGTACAGAGCCTTGAGACAAACATATGCATATTCACCACCGCAAACAGACTGGCAGCCGTCATAGGCAGCGCCATTTACGGAAGGAGGGGGGAGTGGGTTGGGGTTGTTACAGGGCTGTAGGGGGGGGGGAGTGATCCCTCACACGAGGCAGCCGACAGTGCAGCGCCAATGCAGAGGAAGGGGGGGGGGAAGGTGGGGGGGAGTGCACAAGCCAAGTCCTGGGTGGGGGAGGTAGGGATTGCGGGTGGGGAAGCCGCTCGCCACTCTTATCTCCCAGAGGGCCTTCGACTCCAGCAGCTCCCTGTTTCGACCTTGATCCAGGAATTTGTTTTGGCTGACTGACTGGCCCATTTATCCCAGCCACGTCACCTTAAATTTGATTTGAATAGAGTGAAATATAACTCTATTGATTTGAGTGGAGTGAGTTTTAACAACTCCATCCAAATGACTGAATGCATTATTTGTCTAAGTGTCTTATCAGTTCATTTTGGTAGATCCTGTGCGCGGTAAACAGATCCAAAATCTTCTTATTGCAGTCCAAAAGCTTCGATAATCCAAAAATCACCACGTCTTCAAGTTGGTAGCCCGATTATGATGTCCCAATAGGCAGAGAGGGTTAGCCTTATTCTGCTTCTTGAAGAAAATATGCAATCCACTGATTAGATCCATTTAGAGTTGATTTGAGTATAGTCCGGCCACCGGCACGAAGCAGAGCATAGCAGCGTCGGGCTCCATGGAGCAGTAGAGGCGGCGGTAGGAACGGCCTTGAAGGCCTAGGGAGAGAGGAAAGAAATGCGACTTGTCTCTGCAAGAGGTACAGACGGTTAGCCTTTGGAGACCTATTCAGAACCAACCCAAGACGCACAGCACGCTCACATACACTAACACACACACGCACAAATTCCAGGAATAAGATTTATAAGTATCATTTATGTGTTCAAATGTTGTCATTGTCACAAATGCAGTTTGTATAAAAAAACTAATACAAATTCAAATGTGCATCGTGATGCTTTTGTTCTACAGACGCACACCGTTCCAAATATTATTAATATTTCCACTACTCCAAATCAAGAAGAAAACAAACGACTAAGTGTATTTTGAAGGTGGACACGATGGTCATGTCAGTTTAACCTCGAGCCATATTTTCAGAAAATTCGCCTAAAAATACATACCTAAGTAAATGGAAGATTGCTCCACTTCTACAAGGTCCATTTGCATGTTCTTGGTATCTAGGGACTGAATTCCCAGGGAATGAATTCCCAGTCTCAGAAATATTATGTCTGTTACTAGGCTTGAGTAAATTGTAATGAACCAAATGAGAATATAAATCTTATTTTTTTATCTTGACTGTGAATAACACCATGCTAAAAATGACCAGACATCAGAAACTGCCACTGAGCTCATTCAGCACCTTCTTGAGATCACGTGTACAAGAAATCTAAGCAAATGAATAAAGGGCAGATGATTAACAGGGGCTTTTGTAGATACAGTACTGAATTCTGCCATCCGGACACATGCCATTTGAAATATGATTATTGAATATAGAATATAAATGACCTTATCATGGCCAAGTCTCACATCTATAGATCAGGCCAAATCTCCCCTTAGTATCACCAGGCATGATTCACAAACCGTGAATGAAATCTACTGTAAGTACAGTTACTTTTTTATAATGTACATTTATCCGCCATTTTTCATCAGATTGCAACTGGGTTTTTCGCTAGACGTTCACAGAAAGGTAGAGAAACTAACTGTTCTGTTTTATGGCAATAACGTTTAGGTTTGTGGGATATGATCCCGAAAAATAAGAGAAATAAAAAAGTCAATCTAGAAGTTAGATGATTGACAGGGGCTTGCGTGAGCTAGGAAGTGTAGTTTATTTTTATTCAAAAGCCCATCGAAAGCCCTGGGTCTCTTCTCTCAAAAGACTACACTCAAGTTAGGTTGCACCAAATCCTCGCGTCTATGAGCGGCTTTTTTCCGACTCGATTCCCTGAGCTTTCTATATACTCACATTTCACTAATAACAGTTCAAATCATTAGTAAACAAACGTAGTGCTGAAATCTTACACGTTGACTGCTGTTTTGACTGGGTTAGGCTATTAACTTTTGAGGGGGGGAAAAACGCAAAATGAATTCATATATTCTGTAGAAATGGATTTATCAATCTTAATCAAGCGTGATATCAATCTTGTACCGGTCCCGGACCGCTCAGGCTTAAGAGGTTCAGCTTGATTTGTCTGCTAATTCTAAGCTTGTGTTGTTAAGAAGTCTGTGTTCTCTGTTCATCCCTCCAGACCCCCCACAGCTCTCTGTCTGTAAAGAGGAGGTTCCCCCTGAGCAGCAGGAGGGG
The DNA here is from genome assembly GCF_963971535.1 of Notolepis coatsorum. Lineage (NCBI taxonomy): Eukaryota > Metazoa > Chordata > Actinopteri > Aulopiformes > Paralepididae > Notolepis > Notolepis coatsorum. The sequence continues at coordinate 12,677,380 of NC_140170.1, read as the reverse complement.
GGCCCCGGTCTGGACCAGGAGGACCCAGAGCCCTCACAGCTGTCAGTCTGTAAGGAGGTTCCCCCTGAGCAGAAGGAGAGGAGCCTCAGTCTGGACCAGGAGGACCCAGAGCCCTCACAGATTAAAGAGGAACAGGAGGAAACCTGGAGCATTCAGGAGGGAGAGCAGCTTCAAGGCCTGGAGGAGGCTGACACCAAAGACTCCATATTCACTATAAGCTGTGTGAGAAGCCTCCATGATCAACAGCAGGGTCAGTCCCCACATCTTAACCAGACTGTAGGAAGCAGAGAGGGGGAGTCTCTACCCAGCACCTCCACTGAACAGATGGAAACAGGAGCTGATGGAGAGGACTGTGGAGCATCAGAACCAAGCAGTGACCGTCAGTCCTTCTCTTCAGACCGCTCTGTAGCTGAGTGTGGAGACACTGACGGGGATGAGGATAGGATGGAGAGTGGAGGACCACAGTCAGGTTTAAAAACAACAAAACCACAGAGAGTGAAAAGACAGAGTTCTGGTATCAGTTCTAAAGGCAAGAGATCTAAGAGTGTTTGTGGGAAAGGGTTTATTCAAACCTCAGACTTAAAGGCGCACATGAAGACTCATACTGGAGAGAGACCATACAACTGCAGTGTTTGTGGGAAAGGGTTTACTCACTCCTCAACCTTAAAGGTGCACATGAGGACTCATACTGGAGAGAGACCATACAGCTGCAGTGTTTGTTGGAAAGGGTTTATTCAAGCGTCAGACTTAAAGGTGCACATGAGGACTCATACTGGAGAGAGACCATACAGCTGCAGTGTTTGTGGGAAAGGGTTTACTCACTCCTCAGACTTAAAGAAGCACATGAAGATTCATACTGGAGAGAAACCATACAGCTGCAGTGTTTGTGGGAAAGGGTTTACTCGCTCCTCAACCTTAAAGGTGCACATGAAGACTCATACTGGAGAGAGACCATACAGCTGCAGTGTTTGTGGGAAAGGGTTTACTCACTCCCCAACCTTAAATGTGCATATGATGACTCATACTGGAGAGAGACCATACAACTGCAGTGTTTGTGGGAAAGGGTTTACTCACTCCTCAAATTTAAAGGTGCACATGAAGACTCATACTGGAGAGAAACCATAGAGTTGATACACAATGAGTTGGATCAGAAGTTACATATTATGACAGGTCATGAATATGAATATGTTTAAACAGTCACTATATTCACTCAGTGAGTTGACTTGTAGTGAATCAAATAGTAAAATGAAACCCAGACCCACGTTGAGAACCCACTGGTAGAGGCTACTTGACGCTCATTGTCTCCCATGTTTGATATATGCTCATTATTATTAGAGGAAGTCACAAGTTCTCTTTAATTTTCTACATCTCTGCAGTTTTAACATGTCTTGCTGTAGAGCTTGTGGGAACAATACAGTATTTGTGTGTATTTGAATTGTCTTTCAACCCCTCTGTGATTGTGTTGTTGACATCTCTCTTTCTCTCTTTCTTTCTTCCTCACTAGCTGGTATTAGAGATGCACCGATCCGACTTTTTCAATCCCGATACCGATACCTGGGTTTGGGTATCGGCCGATACCCATTGTCCAATTTCTTTTTCCAAAAAAGTAAAAATAAATAAATGTATCAAATTTTTTTATTTAAATATATTTTGTTTTTAAGAATTGTAAAGGATCACAAGTGTGTTTTTGATTTGTTGTAAACAAAGACAGAAAATAAACTTAATTCATTCAATTAATAAACTGTATGCCTCACTGTCACTGTGTGGAAGAGACTGCTGTAGTGGGCACTTACATGGACACTTACCTGGACTGGACATAATCCACCTACACTGTCACTTTAAGGACAAGGGGCATTGTGGGTAGCTAGAGCGGCCATATGAACTCTTGGCTTGGTTTGTTGTGGTATCCATGCTATGCTAATAAATGACGCACACTGATGTGTGGTCAAAGAAACTTTACTCTCTGGTCGTGATTTCCCGTCTCCTACATTGGTGAACCTGACGTTCTTGGACGCTTTCAAGAACGGTTGAACAATGGAACAGGCAGTCGCGCTGAAGTTTGTGGAAGCAGCAGTCGCGCTGAAATTGCCAGAGTTCTGGGAAACGCAAGCTACTGCATGGTTTGTGCAGGCGGAGGCGCAGTTTGCAATAAAGAAAATAACGGAGGATGATACCAAGTACTATCACGTTGTCGCTGTGCTGGGGACAAACACGGCAGCCAGAGTGGTGAGTCTACTCACAAACCCTCCGGGGCACGGCAAATATGGCACGCTGAAGGCACACTTGTTGAAGTGTTTTGAACTGTCTGAGGTGGAACGAGCTAACCGGCTGTTTTCATTGCAAGGTCTGGGCGACAGTAAACCGTCCGAGCTTATGGATAGAATGCTGGCGTTGTTGGGAGAGCATGAGCCCAACCACTTTCTCTTCAGACAGCTGTTCTTATGCCAGTTACCGGCTCAGGTAAGGGCCGCCTTGGCAAACACAACAATAAATGACTGCCGTATGTTAGCCGCGGAGGCGGATAAGTTATTTTTGTCCAGCCAACAACAACACTGTGCAGCCGTGTTCTACCATGACCAACCCTCTTCCTCTCACCATGGGGATTATACCGTCGCTGCTGCGGTGGCAGCCCCTCGCCAGCGAGGGAGAGACACTGGCTGGTGTTTCTTTCACACAAAGTATGGAGCCAGGGCTAACCAATGCCGTCCCCCATGTACTTACAAGGGGCCGGGAAACGCCCGGGCCAGCGCTCAACAGTGGCCATGAGCGTTGGTGGGGCCGGCAGGCTACTGTTTATTCAGGACACCATCTCAGGCAGGCGTTTCATGTGCGACACAGGGGCACAGAGAAGCGTGCTGCCTGCGTCAAGGGTGGACACCCTGGCCGACGGACACGGGCTCCCTATGGAAGCTGCCAATGGTACTACAATCCGCACGTATGGCAGTAGGCTAGTGGAGCTGTGTTTTGGTGAGCGGCGGTTTAGCTGGGACTTCATCACTGCTGATGTGTCTGTGCCCCTGCTGGGTGCTGATTTTCTGTGTGCTTATGGATTGTTGGTGGATGTCAGGAACAATCGATTGATCGACGCCACCACCTTTTGTTCATTTGAATGTACTGTCGGGGCAGCGCCTCCTGTGGGTTTGTCTAACATGTTGTCTGTTACAGATGAGTTTCACCAGCTGCTAGCCGAGTTCCCTGTCCTTACCCAGCCCACTTTCTCGTCCTCCACCAGCAAGCACGGTGTGGAGCATCACATCGCTACGGCAGGTGCGCCAGTCTACTCCCGGGCTCGGCGCCTAGATCCTGCCAAGCTGGCCGTTGCCAAGGCAGAGTTTTCCAACATGGAGAACCTGGGTATTATCCGTCATTCTGACAGCCCATGGGCCTCACCCCTTCACATTGTCCCCAAGGCTGCCGGCGGGTGGCGCCCGTGTGGCGATTACCGCCGCCTTAACGAGGTAACTACACCGGACCGATACCCGGTTCCACATATTCAGGATTTTTCCACCCACCTGGCCCGGAAACTCATATTTTCAAAAATAGATTTAGTTCGAGGTTACCACCAGGTGCCGGTCCACCCAGCGGACATCCCTAAGACGGCTGTGATTACTCGCTTTGGTTTATTTGAGTTCTTGCGCATGCCATTTGGGCTTAAAAACGCAGCACAGACATTCCAGCGCTTGATGGACTCTGTGTTACGGGACCTGCCTTTTTTGTTTGTCTACCTAGATGACATCTTCAGTATTGCCAGTACCTCCAGGGCAGAGCACTTGTCCCATCTCAGGACCCTTTTCCACCGACTCAGTCAGCATGGGCTCATAGTTAACCCAGCTAAATGCCAGTTTGGGCTGTCTGGGATCGATTTCCTCTGGCACCACGTCACCAAAGATGGGGCAGTTCCCCTCCCATCTAAGGTTGACGCCATAGCAAATTTTCCACTGCCACCCACCATCAAGGCTCTGCAAGAGTTCCTTGGCATGGTACATTTTTACCATCGGTTTGTCCCCCGGGCTGCTCAGCTAATGCGATCTCTGTATGAGGCTCTCAGGGGTAAAATCGCCAAACATGTGGTGGACTGGACGGACGAGAGACGCAAGGCGTTTGTCGATACTAAAACCGCCCTGGCCAATGCAACCAGGCTGGCACACCCGCTTCCCAACGCCCCTGTTGCCATTACCACTGATGCTTCAGACTATGCTGTTGGAGCGGTATACGAACAGTGGGTGAGTGGGGCTTGGCAGCCACTGGCGTTTTTTAGCCGACAGCTTCGTCCTAATGAGTGCAAATATAGCCCTCTATCTGGCCGTGCGGCATTTCCGTTCTCTGCTGGAGGCTCGTTCGTTCACGGCGTTTGTAGACCACAAGCCACTCACTTTTGCTATGGCTAAAGTGACTGAGCCATGGTCTGCCCGTCAGCAGAGGCATCTGGCATATATCTCGGAGTTTACTACGGCAGGGTTCCCACGGTACCTGGAAAACATTGAAAACATGGGATTAATTTTTTCATTTTCCAGGTATGGAAAGACATGGAAACTGAGCAAAAGTGACCAATTACATGGAAATAGAAACAGTTGTCCTGGAAAAATTTATTGGATGATGTGTAATCAAATTTAACTATTGAGCACAGAATTAACATGAGTTTATAAAAACCCTTTACATGTGAACAACTTTTACTTTAGATAGAAATGGATGATTCCATGTTGTAGAGCATGCTCTTGGCATCCTATATGGTATATTGGATGTTGGAATTTGATGCAGGGAGCCTTGGCATCTACAGTGAAACTTGAGTGAAACTTCTTATGCAAGTTTATCCTCAAATGTAAGTAGCTGTGTTTTAACTGTGTGGTAAACATGGGTTTATCAACGTTAGTTAGTAAGCAGTGCAATCTTGCTAACTAGCTAGCCAACGTTAGCTCTCATAACGAGCCAGTTAGCCAGCGCCAGGTACAGTAGCTACCAACGTTAGCTCTCATAAAGTGCCAGTTAGCCAGCGCCAGGTACAGTAGCTAGCCAACGTTAGCTCTCATAACGAGCCAGTTAGCCAGAGCCAGGTACAGTAGCTACCAACGTTAGCTCTCATAACGAGGCAGTTAGCCAGCGCCGGGTACAGTAGCTAGCCAACGTTAGCTCTCATAACGAGCCAGTTAGCCAGAGCCAGGTACAGTAGCTACCAACGTTAGCTCTCATAACGAGGCAGTTAGCCAGCGCCGGGTACAGTAGCTAGCCAACGTTAGCTCTCATAACGAGCCAGTTAGCCAGAAAGAGAAGAGGCCGCGAAGATGGAAGAGGAGGATGACAGAGGAAAAGGGAGAACAGTGGAGAGGAGTTGAGAAGAGTAGGAAGAGAAGACAGGAGCGGACACGAGGGGAGGTGTGGAGAGAAGAGGACAGGATGAGATAGGAGAGGAGTGGAAGAGAGAACATATATCAATCCCAGTGCTCATGTGTTCCAGTTCAATAAATTGTTGTTCATCTACAGCTTGTTGCATTATTTCATGCATTGATATTATCAATAAGACATAATCTCTAAGCATTTACAATGTAGTAAGTAGTCAGGTGTCCTAGGGGGTTGTGTGTGTGAGGGGAGGGGGGCGCGGATGGGGGCGGAAAACTTCAGGGGCCTTCTCATCTCCTACACTGGGATCATTCTTTTGTGCAAGGCAACATCAGGCTTGACTTAAAACATTACTTTCCTAACTTAGTGAAACAAAATGTAACAAATTAACACATAGATATAAATGTACTGAATGGTGATCTTATTTTATAAAAAAAAATAATAATAATCCTATATATATATTTTTTTACCGATACCCGATCCAGCTATTTTACTGATATCGGCGGCCGATACCAATATCGGATCGGTGCATCCCTAGCTGGTATACCCCCAAAATATGGGTGAAAATAACATAGGCCAGTAAACAAATGCTCACCAATTGTGCGCAATGTAATATGAAGATGTAAAATGACCCGTATTGTGCCAAATATAAGATACCTTTTCCTAGAAAGAAATATTAAAAAGTCAGTATCCAGGGCTCTGCCCCGACCGGTCCGGGTCCCCTACAGATTTCCGACTGCAGCCGCCATGCGCTCCGAGGGGAGACTGAGCGGAGGACCGGTCTGGACCTTTCTCCCTCCCAGTGAGGCACGCGGGGCTCCGAGGGGAGACTGAGCGGAGGACCGGTCTGGACCTTTCTCCCCTCCCAGTGAGGCACGCGGGGCTCCGAGGGGAGACTGAGCGGAGGACCGGTCTGGACCTTTCTCCCTCCCAGTGAGGCACGCGGGGCTCCGAGGGGAGACTGAGCGGAGGACCGGTCTGGACCTTTCTCCCCTCCCAGTGAGGCACGCGGGGCTCCGAGGGGAGACTGAGCGGAGGACCGGTCTGGACCTTTCTCCCCTCCCAGTGAGGCACGCGGGGCTCCGAGGGGAGACTGAGCGGAGGACCGGTCTGGACCTTTCTCCCCTCCCAGTGAGGCACGCGGGGCTCCGAGGGGAGACTGAGCGGAGGACCGGTCTGGACCTTTCTCCCCTCCCAGTGAGGCACGCGGGGCTCCGAGGGGAGACTGAGCGGAGGACCAGTCTGGACCTTTCTCCCTCCCAGTGAGGCACGCGGGGCTCCGAGGGGAGACTGAGCGGAGGACCGGTCTGGACCTTTCTCCCCTCCCAGTGAGGCACGCGGGGCTCCGAGGGGAGACTGAGCGGAGGACCGGTCTGGACCTTTCTCCCTCCCAGTGAGGCACGCGGGGCTCCGAGGGGAGACTGAGCGGAGGACCGGTCTGGACCTTTCTCCCCTCCCAGTGAGGCACGCGGGGCTCCGAGGGGAGACTGAGCGGAGGACCGGTCTGGACCTTTCTCCCCTCCCAGTGAGGCACGCGGGGCTCCGAGGGGAGACTGAGCGGAGGACCGGTCTGGACCTTTCTCCCCTCCCAGTGAGGCACGCGGGGCTCCGAGGGGAGACTGAGCGGAGGACCGGTCTGGACCTTTCTCCCCTCCCAGTGAGGCACGCGGGGCTCCGAGGGGAGACTGAGCGGAGGACCGGTCTGGACCTTTCTCCCTCCCAGTGAGGCACGCGGGGCTCCGAGGGGAGACTGAGCGGAGGACCGGTCTGGACCTTTCTCCCCTCCCAGTGAGGCACGCGGGGCTCCGATGGGAGACTGATTACAACCCCGTTTGTGAAACTGGCAAACCCAAAAACCAAAGAAAAAAAGAGTACAACTCTTAGAGGTGTATCATTGGGCTTGTGCGTCGATGAAGAACACAGCTATAGCTGAGAGAACTAATGTGAATTGCAGGACGCATTGATCATTGACACTTCCAACGTATCTTGTGGCCCTGGGTTCGAAAACAGCCTACATTCTTTATTCAATGTATTTTTTTTATAAAACATCTACCAACAGCCTATTGTTTTATTCAATGGTTTTTTTTTTATTTATAAAAGATGATTTTACCAAAAGATAAAAATAACTGATACAAAAAAAAATATATAATATATATATATATAATTATAAAAAATACTTTTTTTTAATAAAAACTAAATTTGAGAATTGGAAAACAGAACTACCAAAATGAAATAAATATTCCAGCCAGTTTGAAGCCCCTTTTCACAGCATAATGTTGGCAGATATGGGATTCATAATTATGGAAAGTCCCATTAGCCAGATTAAATTAACCCGATGTTTAAAACCAGGCTTTCCCTGTTCCTCGAACGCTGATTCACTCTCGTTAATTCGAACCAGACTTGATACTCAGGATAATTGCGCGTGGCCGCCTCACCTGAAAAGACAGCAGGTGTCATTTGCAGAAATCCTGATTTTCTAACGGCATTTATTGATTGATTGATTGAAAACTTTATTAACAGTTTGCAGAATGGGTACAATACACAATACAGTACGGCTCAATAGCCTCGCTGACAAGTTAAATGCATATCTATAGGCTAATTTTAAGTCCCTCATTACCCCAATCAATCAGATTATATTTATTTAAATGTGCCTGCTGGCAGTAGGCTTAACACTTTCAGTGCCAGCAGGGGGTGCACGATTTAGTGCTTGAATGCCCACCATCCACTTCAATGTTAGCGTTAATAACACCTAATCTATGTTTTAAATTATGGCTATGTGTCTAATCTGCCCGTCGCTTATCAATGACTCGTTTTCCAGTCAACATTGTCGAAGCGGATTGTTTTTTTATCTGTTCATTTCCGTTTTATAGCATTTTGAAAAGCCCTCGTTTTCAAGGAAAATAAAAATATTCCATGATAAACGGCCTGTACTGGAATATTCTAGAACGTTGTCATTTTTCGGCCTATTTATGAATCGTTTTCAAATAAACGGTAGATTATCGATAATATGTGTACGTATGCACGCTATATAGGCGATCTGAAAAATCGATTCTCTGATTTCTTCAAAGCGATCGCCCACACACACACACATAGGGCGAACGCTGAGATCTCAGCGAATACAACTCTGATTATCCTCTGAAAGACGTGTAAAATAGATTCCTTACCTCAGATCAGATGTTCTCCAAAAAGATCATTCCAATTCCTGATCGCCATTCCAAAAATCGATCGCTTTTATTGATCCAACGCTACATACTGTACACATGTATTCCACGCTGTTCTGATGCTCCACAATGAATCCGATCGTTACATGCCTGAGAAGTAAAATGTGGATTCCGGATTTTTCTTTTCTCACCCATTTTCATTGAGTCCATTCCAAAAGGGTGCATTACCATCTGGGAGACGATAGGGGGCGCTTTTTTCACATCTGAGCTCCTGATGGGGCTAGTTTACCAACGGGAGATCAGTTGATGAAATATGAATTCAGATCGCTAATAAAAAAATAACACGCTAATTGTCGTGGTGGGCATTCAGGCGTCGGGCTGATAACGTGTTATCACGTGGTGGGCACTGAAAGTGTTAATGGAATGAGATATTGCTAGTGAAAATAATTAGTTCAACTTTCAGAATAAGTAGATGAAAACAAGCCCAAAGAGTATCTAATATTAATACTATATCTGTACATACATCTGATTAGCACTACACTCAGTAGTACTCATTTATATATGTTATACCCAGTTTAATCACCTGTACATTGTATATTGCTGTTGTACTTTACAGCTACATTTGCACTCTGGTTGGATGCCACACTTATTTCCATTGTACTGTACTTGTGCTGCATGATAACAATACATCTGTATTTATTATAGTTTTAATTCATACATTAATCCCAGGAGTTATTCATATTATAGGCTTTCTCTGGTCTGCATCCCCTTAACAATTGTGTGTATTGAGCTGTACTGTATTGTACCCATTCTGCAATCTGTTAATAACAGTTGCAATCTGTTAAATAAAGTTTTCATTCATTCATCACACAGGGCTCCAGCTCACCTTCCCGTCCGACTTCCGACGGATTTTCTGACATTTTCCATAAGAGCCAGAACCTATAGTGATCAATACTTCATAGTCTTCAACCCGGGAGGGCATTCTGAGACCCTAACCCTGACTTTTAACGCGTTATGAGTTAACCCTTTAGCTACTTGCTGCTGCAGCAACAACAAACTGTTTGAACCCGGAAGTGAAAACGCTCTTTTTTTAAATCGGCACAACGAACACCGATTGGCCGAGGGTCGCTAGGCGCCTAAACCCGCGAGAGTGGCCTCTAAACCCGCGAGAGTGGCCTCTAAACCCGAGAGTGGCCTCTAAACCCGCGAGAGTGGCCTCTAAACCCGCGAGAGTGGCCTCTAAACCCGCGATAGTGGCCTCTAAACCCGCGAGAGTGGCCTCTAAACCCGCGAGAGTGGCCTCTAAACCCGCGAGAGTGGTGCGGGTGTCGTTCACGACGTCACGCTTAATCTCCCCAGAAGGTACCAGCAGAGATATTTGCCACATAAACATGTTGATAAAAGTACTGAGAAAATAATTGTTCTTGTTACGGACTAGTGTCAATCTTCCATGTTTTCGCTAGTGTCTGCCTTATGTCTCTGATCTGGTTTTGAGTTTATTTTCTAGACCATGTTTACATGTGTTTCATTCATATATGTTTATGGACAATGGGATGGGAGTGGAACTTTGTACAAGCCCTTTTTTAAATAATGTGCTAAATAAACTAAAACTAAAACTAGGCGAGTGTGTGCATGAGTGTGTGCATGTGTGGGGTATTATATTTATTATAATCATTTATATGAATTCTTACCGTATATATATATATATATATATATATCTGTCTGTACATCTTTACACATGATTGATTGATTGAAAAGTTTATTAACAGATTGCAGAATGGGTACAATACAGTACAGCTCAATACTGTAATAAATACGTGAGTTATACCAGTAGCAGGAGAAACTGCTATTTAGCAGGGAAACTGCTATTTGTCCAAATGCCTGAAATAACCAACTGTACAACCGATTTACAAGGAATACCACTTTATTACATCAAGGTCCTATGCTAAATAATGATATGAGCTATTAATTAAAACCCATGAGCCATGAAGCCGATACGCATTTCCCTTCTGTGACATGCAGGGTTTAACAGAACCAGAGAATGCAGCAGGTATAGACAGACGTCCCCTAGGTAAATTATCACCTCTATGTTAATCACTCTATACATTACAGCACTACAGCACTATCACATATATAGGTAAACCCTTCACCTCTAGGTAGAGCACATCTCACAGCACACTTTTATATGGGCAACAACCCTTAGTTTGAACGAGGTACGGTACATACACAATGCACAACAATAGTCACACACACACTTTATCCGACCAGCTCTGGTCCTTGTGAATATCTAGGGCATCGCCTACCGCTATCAGCCCACATTCTCGCTGTAAATCCTCCGTCACCTCTCTCGCTTGGTACGGCCTCGCGTCCAATAAGACACTGTATTACAACACCTAAGTAATTCATACAGGTACTAGGGGTCTCTAATTGGGGGGACTAATCGGACCCCGTAAAGGTCGTCTGCAACCGTAACTCAATCACCCTCTATATGAGGCACGCAATTATTAACATGCATACGTCCTATTACAGTAACCCACGTCAAAACACCCTCTTTAAGAGGTACGGCACGTTATACAAAGGAGATGCCTAATCACACACACGGCCCGCTAATCACACTCTCAAATAGGCACTGATAGATAATGGATCAATTGTACACACTAATTATAGCAGACCCCCCAGGTCCGAATTACCCCTCCCTCTTGGTTTCCCTGTTCCCCTTCAATTGGTCACACAATATCTATACAACATATACCAGCCTGGGCTATATAATAAATAGGGCATATAAAAGGACTAGTCGAATATGCAGGTTAATTAAGGGCACGATATCATACAGATAAGGTAACTAGAAAATACACAATATCCCATATACAATATATATATATACAGTAGGCCTACACAGTTATAAAAATAGACTGTAATACAAAATCCTATACTAAGTGCAAATGTGGGTAACAGTGGACTTAACTCGCCGCACGGCGCGACCCCCCCCCCCCCCCCGAGGGTCGACGCTTTGGACCCCGTCCAACTCTCCGGACGAATGTTCCGGCACACGGTGGTCCTCCAGGATACAGTTGGGTTTGTCACCTGGTAACGTACTCGGTGTCCGCGAGGACGAGCCAAGTATAAAGTCTTTTGGGAGCGATGTAACTCAGACCCTCTATGTCCCGTCCCTACCTATCTCCAGGAGGGTAAGCCTCCCCTCCTCTCGCTACCGGGAACTATGGACAGCTATCTAACTTCTCTTCATCGCCGGCGGATAACTCTCCACGATCGACCCCACCCCCCGGGCCCTACCAGAGTCTGGTTACTGCTTGCGTGCTCCAACCTCGATCTCTGAGTCCCACTGGCTTATCAAACAGTCTCAGCGTCTCATCCCCGCACACAATCAGCAACACCTGCGTTCAATAATGAAGCCACTTGAGTCCCTGCTCCTGACGTCATCACTTCGGCCCATTTACATCACACTTCCCCCCCCCTTAAAGAAAGGACTCGTCCTCGAGTCCTACGCCGACATGTCGTAGTCTAAAGACCAACGGGGTGCCCTCCGCTGGCGTACTGGACGTCCCTCCTCGACAGACCCTGTAGGCCGACCTTCCTGCAGCCCCGGACTGGACACCACCACCTCCGACTGGGGCGCAGCTTCAGTCGCCGCAGGAGCCCCCTGTGTCCCCTCTGCCTCCTACGGCCCCCGATCACTGGCGGTCTGGTCTCCTGGGGCCTCCTGTGCTCCTTCTGCGTCCTCCGGTCCACCCTCACCGCCGATCCGGTCCACTGGCCCCTCCTGTGCTCCGTCTGCGTCCTCCGGCCCCCGATCAACGCCTGTCTGGTCCTCCGGTGGTGGCCTCCCCCCCGCAGAGCCATTCCGGCTGGAAGATTGATGGCTGACCCAACTGGCACCAAACGGGAACCCCGAGGACTGACGCCGGCTAGCCAGGTTTGGCCCACTCCTCGGATTAGCTCTCCTGGATGCTGGGACTGGATTTAACGGGGCTGTCAAAGAAGAGGTGAAAGGTTTGAGTCGGTTGAAGTGCACCACACTCTCTGGCCCTCCCTCCACTAGCACTAGCCTATAAAGCACATCGGTCACCCTCTCCACCACTCTAAAGGGACCTTTGTACCGCCTCTGGAGCTTGGGACACACCCCACGCTTCCTGGCCTTATTCTGAACCCAAACCAATTCCCCCTCGGAATAGTATTGAAAATTGGCCCTAAAGTCATAGGACTTTTTCTGCTGTTCCGAGGCCCTGGCCTGGTGCCTTTTAACTGCTTCCACCACCGTGGACAATGTATCCCGCAACCTAGACACATAATTGTCCACCGAGTCACAGGACTCCTGATTGCCCACCTTCAGCATAATATCCACTGGCAGAACAATTTCCTGTCCAAACAGTACTTTATATGGGGTGAAGGAGGTGCTAGCATGCACACTACTACGATAGGCCAACATAACATAAGGCAACAGTGTGTCCCAGTTTAGCTGATTGTCCTCCACAAAGAGAGACAACATGGACAAAAGGGTTCGATTAAAGCGCTCCACCAGGCCATCTGACTGGGGGTGGTAGGGGGATGTCCTTGTTTTCTGCATGTGCAGAAGCCTACATAACTCCCTGAATAGATTTGACTCGAAGTTACGACCTTGGTCGGAGTGGATACTCCTTGGCGCCCCAAAACGACACACCCACTCCTCGGTCAAGACTTTGGCAATTGTCCGTGCTTCCTGGTTAGGCAATGGAAAAGACTCTGTCCACTTGGAAAAATAATCCCCCACAACCAAAATATACTTATTTTTCCCAGGGGTCTCGGGAAGGGGCCCAAAAATGTCGAGTGCCACCCGTTCAAAAGGCCTAGATACCCTGGATGTCTGTAAGGGTGCACATGGCCGCTTCCCCTGACTCTTCCTTGAACCACAATCGACACATTCTCTAACCCATCTCTTGACATCGCCAAACCAGCCTGGCCAATAGAACCGGTCTTTAACTTTCCCTTGCAGCTTCTGCACCCCCAAGTGCCCCCCGGTGGAGACATTGTGCAGCTGCTCTAAAACCCCAGGCACCATTGACTGCGGGAGCACCACCTGTACCCGAGAGGCTGCATCGGAATTTGCAGGAGGAATCCGCACCAGCCTATCCCCCTGCACCTGGAGCTGACTCCACACAGTAGCATAATTCTGCAGGCCAGCGTCTACCGGTATTGCACCAGAACCAACCTGATTTTTAAAGTGAATTATTTGTCTTAACTCACTATCGGCCATCTGTGCATCGGCTAACTCATCAGTCTCTTTTTCCCCACTGGACACTACAGAAGGCAGAGCTTCCTGTACTGCGCACATCCTTACAGCAGCCCTGTCTGTTATTGCCTGAGAGGCCTTCTGGTCAGATATTTCTTTTTCCAAAAAAGCCGGCAGCCTAGAAAGGGCATCAGCATTGCTGTGTAGCTTGCCTGGACGATGCACAATTTTATACTGGAAATTGGCCAATTGTTCAAGCCAACGAGCCAACTGCCCCTCTAAGTCCTGAAAGTTATGAAGCCAACGGAGAGAATTGTGGTCAGTTCGCAACACAAACTCCCTACCCAACAAATAGTGCTTGAAGTATTTGGTAAACGCTACCATACTCCGAAGTTCTTTCTTAGTGGTGGCATATTTACGTTCCTGTTTTGTAAGAGCCCTGCTAGCATATGCTATTACTCTCTCGAGTCCTCCCTCCTCTTGAGACAATACGGCCCCAATCCCCACGTCACTTGCATACGTATCCAGGATAAATGGTTTACTGGGGTCGGGATAAGCCAAAACAGGGGTGGTAATCAAACTACACTTGAGCTGCTCAAAGGCTCCCTGACAGTCCTCACTCCAGCGAAAGTGCCTCCCCTTTTCTGTCAACTGGTGCAGAGGCCGGGCAATGTCGGCAAACCCTTTCACAAAGCGCCTATAATATAAGGCTAATCCCAAAAAACTCTTAACCTCAGTCTGGCTGGTAGGAACAGGCCACTCTCTGACTGCCTCCACTTTAGCAGCATCTGGCTCCACTCCCTCACTAGAGATTACATGTCCGAGGTACTGGACTCTCGTTGAAAACAAGTCACACTTGGATGGTTTAACCTTAAGGTTGGCCTGCTGAAGTTTTTCCAGCACACCACTCAGGCGTGTTAGATGTTCATGGAAAGTGCGCCCAAATACAATTATATCATCCAAATACACTAAGCAGGTAGTCCACTGCAGATCAGTCAGAATTAGGTCCATCAACCTCTGAAAAGTGCTGGGTGCATTGCAAAGGCCAAAACTCATCACATTGAACTCAAATAGCCCCTGACGGGTGGTGAATGCAGTTTTATGGCGGTCTTTTGGGTCTACTTCCACCTGCCAATAGCCGCTCGCTAAATCCAGGGTGGAAAACCAACAAGCATGACAAAGGCTATCCAGGGCATCATCAATCCTAGGGAGGGGGTATGCGTCCTTTCTAGTAACCTCATTGAGTTTCCTATAATCAACACAGAACCGGAGCCCACCCCCTTTCTTTTTTACCAGTACAATGGGAGACGCCCATGGGCTACAAGATGGCCGAACTATCCCACTATCGAGCATTTGCTTCAAGTGGCTCGTCACCTCTTGCTGTAAATGGAGGGGAACCCTTCTGGGGTGCATCTTTATTGGCTTTGCATCCCCTGTATCAATCTCATGCGGGGTCAGAGGAGTCCTGCCTAAGTCAGTCTCCCCCTGACTAAAGACAGTGAGGTTCTTATGCAGTATCTCCCTGACTGCCTTTAACTCATCAGGGGCAAGACCCCTCTCCTCCACGCCAAACTGACGCATGAGCGTATCAACTGTCCAAGGCTGCAAGGTTTTTTCCCCCTCCCTCTCGTCATGCAGCTCCGCCCCCCCTTCCTCTATTTCAATATCAGTGAATAGGGTGCCTACTTTCATGCCACGTTTTAGCATAATATCCTCATTAGTGACATTAATAACCCTCACTGGTAATATGCCCTGCTGGACTCTGCATACCACCCGAGCTACCAAAACATCACACTGTTTGGAAATGGAAGTGGAGGGTTCGAGCATTGCTGCTGCATAATCTCCCCATCTGCTCTGGACCTGACCCAAAATAATAATTTCACTGCGTGGGGGCACAAGGGTGTCAGACAACACTGTCACAGCCTGAGGCTCTAATGAGGGGTTAGGGTCAACCAGGGGAAATTTCCTGCCCATTATCTGACATTGTTTCTTTCCCAAATCAACCACCGCACCATATGTTGAAAGAAAATCAAATCCAAGCAAAATCGCATCAGAGGGAATGTCAGCAACCAAAAATTTTGCTACCAGCGCGAGTGACTCCAGTTGACATACCGTCTGCCAGCATCCCAGAATGCTCATCCCCCCCCCATTAGCTGCTGTAGCCTGCCCAACATAATCTAACAGATCACATCCCCCTTTTGTAGCAGAGAGCCACAGTTGTTTAGGAATGACAGAGCTAGAAGCTCCAGTATCTACAAGTACATGACAGTCTAACCCACCTCTCTTAGCTTGGAGATATCCCGAACCACCCTTCAAGCTGTCAGGGGCCACAGTAGACTCAGAAATGGGGGCGGGCATTGGACCCTCTGTGCACACCCTCTAGTTTCCCTGTAAATAAGGACAGTCGCATCTGAAGTGACGATTACACCCACATTCCCAGCAACCCCTCTCTCTTTCTCCCTCACATCTAGTCGGGGGAGTGGGGGCACTAACAGAGTATGGAAGGGGAGCAGACACGGTAGGTGTAGGTTTAGGAACAGATTGGCTTGAATTGGCTATAGTCTGTACAGTGGTTTTCAGAGACTTAACTTCCTGCCGCAGGCCCTCTACGACCCCAAGCAGCGTATCCATTTGTTTGTCACGCCCAGATTGCTCAGTGACTCCACGCACTTGTGCATCAGAGGCCAATTTACTTCCCTCCAACTCCCTAATCAGCTCCAATTCTGCAGCAAGATTAATGGCATCCTCTAAGGTTGTAGGTTTGGCACTGCGAAGGCTAACTCGCAATTCCCCATTCCCAACATTGGAAATAAAATGATCCTTAGCCAATAAATCTTGGGTGTGGGCGTCCGCTGAGGGGTACGCTTTAACAACCAGCCTCCGAAGCGCAATACCAAATTCTCGGATATTCTCCTTATGTAACCTCTTACGAGAAGAGAAGGTGGCCCTGCTCCAATCATCACTATCACATGGTTCTAAGCATCTACCCATTGCTTCTTTGAGTAAGGCATAATTAGCTTTAGCTGCGGCAGATAACCCACCATATACCTCTCGGGCTCGACCTGACAAAGAGAAGACTCATAAATTTTAGTCTCAATGATTTGCTCCAATTATTAACCCCAGCGGCCATTTCAAACTGTTCAGACCATTCCCGGCCGGCACCAGTGAAAGTCTCAAGCATAAAAATGGGTCGGGACATAGCCAGATTACTACTAGGGGAAGGAGACGCGTCTGATCGACTTGAGCCGGCCTCAGCCGGCGGTTGGTTATCTCCAGGCATATTTTTTCTATATCCCACCGCTGTCACCAATGTAATAAATACGTGAGTTATACCAGTAGCAGGAGAAACTGCTATTTAGCAGGGAAACTGCTATTTGTCCAAATGCCTGAAATAACCAACTGTACAACCGATTTACAAGGAATACCACTTTATTACATCAAGGTCCTATGCTAAATAATGATATGAGCTATTAATTAAAACCCATGAGCCATGAAGCCGATACGCATTTCCCTTCTGTGACATGCAGGGTTTAACAGAACCAGAGAATGCAGCAGGTATAGACAGACGTCCCCTAGGTAAATTATCACCTCTATGTTAATCACTCTATACATTACAGCACTACAGCACTATCACATATATAGGTAAACCCTTCACCTCTAGGTAGAGCACATCTCACAGCACACTTTTATATGGGCAACAACCCTTAGTTTGAACGAGGTACGGTACATACACAATGCACAACAATAGTCACACACACACTTTATCCGACCAGCTCTGGTCCTTGTGAATATCTAGGGCATCGCCTACCGCTATCAGCCCACATTCTCGCTGTAAATCCTCCGTCACCTCTCTCGCTTGGTACAGCCTCGCGTCCAATAAGACACTGTATTACAACACCTAAGTAATTCATACAGGTACTAGGGGTCTCTAATTGGGGGGACTAATCGGACCCCGTAAAGGTCGTCTGCAACCGTAACTCAATCACCCTCTATATGAGGCACGCAATTATTAACATGCATACGTCCTATTACAGTAACCCACGTCAAAACACCCTCTTTAAGAGGTACGGCACGTTATACAAAGGAGATGCCTAATCACACACACGGCCCGCTAATCACACTCTCAAATAGGCACTGATAGATAATGGATCAATTGTACACACTAATTATAGCAGACCCCCCAGGTCCGAATTACCCCTCCCTCTTGGTTTCCCTGTTCCCCTTCAATTGGTCACACAATATCTATACAACATATACCAGCCTGGGCTATATAATAAATAGGGCATATAAAAGGACTAGTCGAATATGCAGGTTAATTAAGGGCACGATATCATACAGATAAGGTAACTAGAAAATACACAATATCCCATATACAATATATATATATATACAGTAGGCCTACACAGTTATAAAAATAGACTGTAATACAAAATCCTATACTAAGTGCAAATGTGGGTAACAGTGGACTTAACTCGCCGCACGGTGCGACCCCCCCCGAGGGTCGCCGCTTTGGACCCCGTCCAACTCTCCGGACGAATGTTCCGGCACACGGTGGTCCTCCAGGATACAGTTGGGTTTGTCACCTGGTAACGTACTCGGTGTCCGCGAGGACGAGCCAAGTATAAAGTCTTTTGGGAGCGATGTAACTCAGACCCTCTATGTCCCGTCCCTACCTATCTCCAGGAGGGTAAGCCTCCCCTCCTCCCGCTACCGGGAACTATGGACGGCTATCTAACTTCTCTTCATCGCCGGCGGATAACTCTCCACGATCGACCCCACCCCCCGGGCCCTACCAGAGTCTGGTTACTGCTTGCGTGCTCCAACCTCGATCTCTGAGTCCCACTGGCTTATCAAACAGTCTCAGCGTCTCATCCCCGCACACAATCAGCAACACCTGCGTTCAATAATGAAGCCACTTGAGTCCCTGCTCCTGACGTCATCACTTCGGCCCATTTACATCACAATACATACAATTGTTAAGGGGATGCAGACCAGAGAAAGACTTTCATCTTGTTTACATCAGGGTCCCCCATTTTCAATTCATCATAACATATGACATACATGACATACAGATAGACAGTACTGCTACATCTATACATTTATGACATACCAGATTTGCAAATACAGTACTGTTTGTGATACAAAAAGTGTCCAGAAAAAGAGTGTATATACATTTGACGTAGAAACTGTACATTGGAGGAGGTTGTGTAGGTGGGGTGGGGTGGGTGGGGGGCTGTACATTGGAGGTGGGGGGGGAGACACTGTACATTGGAATACTGACAAAGCCATACTTGGTAATTTACTGTACATCTGGGTTAGGATATTTGTAGGGGCCAGTTTCGAATTGCAGTCTCCCGTAGGTGTTCTTTGAGTGTTTTTAAAAGTGGGTAGTGATTCACATTCCTTTACAGCTTTGGGTAGGGCGTTCCACATTGATGTAGCATAATTGCTAAACGTGTTTAGTCCCTTGTTTGAGCCGAATCTGGGTTTAACATGATTTGTGGAGCTCCCTCTGGTGTTGTGATCATGGTATTCACTGACCTTTGGGAAGTATTTTGACATGTACATGGGTACCTTGGTCGTGTAGTGTATCTTGTAGACCAGGCCCATTGCAAGTTGCTGTACTCTGTCGTCTACTCTAAGCCATCCTAGGTTGTCAAAGTGGGCAGGGGTGAGGTGGGTTCTAGGAGTCAGGTCAAGCAGTAGTCTGACCAGTTTGTTTTGAGATGTTTGTAATTTGTTTTTTAGTGCCTTTGAGGTGCTTTGGTCAAGTCAAGAGTTTTATTTGTCACGGCATACAAGTATACAATGAAATGCGGGTGGTCTTGCCTCATGGTACCATGAGGTGCAAGCATAGTCGTAGTACCCTTGAATAGGTGCTCCTGCCAGAGTCTTCAGGGTATTCTTGTTTACCAGAGAGGAGATCCGGTACAAGAATCGAGTTCGTTGGTTGACTTTTTTTTTATTACATTGGATGCCATTTTGTCACAGGAAAGATTAGGTCTGGCTGGCGTTGTTGAAAAGTAGCGTCCTCTGAATGAACCTCTTTTTTGCTGGTGGTGTTCCATTCATCTTGCAGTTTCGAGTGACTCAAGGCTGGTCTCAGAGCCATGTTTATACTGTACCTGCCAGGTGATGGGCCCGACCCCCACTCATGCCACTCCAAAGGCACCAATTTGCATCCCTATGGGTGAAGCTCGTTGTCCAGAATGTACGGAATGTAGACGGTATCGATTGGCTCAGGCTGCCTGACTGCCTGTTATACACAGGACTGCTCGAATGTTTTGTCCTCCCCTCCAAATCAAATCAAATTAAATGATTTTCCAAAATAATCTCGCGGTCTACTTGAAACCAGCGCGCGATCTACCGGTCGATCGCGATCGACTGGTTGGGCACCACTGGCATAGGGACATAGAAGAAAAACTGCACATTGTATAGGAGTGTACATAGGATCCAGTGCCTTTAAGCAATTTATTAACATGTCTATTTACCATGTCTATTCTAGTTATCTTTTTATTATTACTATTACTACTCCACTAAAATGTATTATAAATGTATTATAACAGAGTGTTATTATAAAGTGTTACCGACTTCTGAGTTAAGTCCTGCATTATTATTAGAGATGTTCCGATACCATTTTTTCCTTCCCGATCCGATTCCGATACCTAAGCTTTGGGTATCGGCCGATACCGATACTGATCCAATACCAGTGCATACATTAAAAAAAAATATATAAATTATTATTTTTAATTAAATTTTTTACAGCTACTGTTTTCTATATACAGTTGTTTTAGTAATAACTATAAAGTAATGGTATTTATTCAACAGGTGATTGTATAGATTAGTATTAGTATCATTAATTGACAATTATGGTCAATGAGTTCACCCACGGAATGGTTGTTGGGACATTGATTCTGCACAAACGTTATATGTTGTTGCACTCCAGAAGGCTCCGGTAACTTCAGTTAGCTAGTAGCAGAGGCTCTGTTGTGATTTTTGCACAATAAATATTCAACATTCTCTTTTGAGACTCCGCCTCAGGCACTAAAAGCTAAACATTGTCACCGGTATGGCTGTCCCCATTATGTAATTAATTGCGTGCATGTGTGGGAGGTCGATCAGCCACGTTAGCGTGAGCTAGGTTAGCGTGAGCTAACGTTAGATGGAAACAAGACAATATAACGTTACTGGTGAAGAAGTGATTTACCTTGGAATACTCCTTTGCCAACTTGCTGTACTTTGCTTGCAGGTCTGCAGCCATTATTGCTGGATTATGAATAGTCCCAACTTTAGCCAAGGTAACGTTAAGCTAAAACTAGCTTTCGGTTAGCTCTTCAGCTAATGCTAATAACACCAGCAAGCATCAGACATCAGAGCTCCCCGTCAACACCGCTGTCGGGACGATGGCATTTAAGAAAGTATCTGCTGTTAAAATGACAAACAGCATTGACACTTTAATTCACGGTCGATTAAAACACGTTTGTTTTATAATGCTCACTCAGCAGACCGCACGTGTTGTTGATAAATTACATCATATGGGATCGGAGGCTAGCCTTTCGGCGTACTCGCCGATACCAATACCAGCATTTTAGGCAGTATCGGAGGCATCTCCGATACTGGTATCGGTATCGGAACAACTCTAATTATTATATTATATTATTATTATTATTATTATTATTATTCATAACTCCAGACAGGTCTGAAGAACCCTAATTATACACCTGTCAAAACGTTCCTTTCCCCCAAAGATTGTCTTCAGAAACAACAATGACACGCTTGATACTCAAATACACCCAAGTAGAGATGGTCCAGCATGACACACACACACACGCACGCACACACACACGCACACACAAAGTTCATTGCACCAATTGTCCTCTGTCTACTTTGAGACATAACCCTAAAAGTATCCAACATTGTCCTCCAGGTCAACAGTGTCTCCAGTGTCTCCACTGTTTGAAGGACCCACTTGTCCGTCTTCCACAGGGATTTAAGCTTGTTTCTTGGTGTATCTTGTCCGTCTTCCACAGGGATTTAAGCTTGTTTCTTGGGGTATCGAGGCAACAGCTGAGTCCTCACAAACTGGACGAGCTGGGTCTCTGTCAGGAGGACGGTGAGGAGGACACAGAGGAGACACACCGCACCCACAGCCACGTGGACCAGTCTCAGCAGCCACCCACTGTCGCAACAGAACAGACCCTGAGACAGAGAGGAGACAGGAGACGTACAGGAGACAGGAGACAGAGTAGAGACAAGAGACAGGAGACGTACAGGAGACAGAGACAGAGACAGGAGACAGAGTAGAGACAGAGACAGGAGACAGAGTAGAGACAGAGACAGGAGACAGAGACAGAGTAGAGACAGGAGACGTACAGGAGACAGAGTAGAGACAGAGTAGAGACAGGAGACGTACAGGAGACAGAGACAGGAGACAGAGTAGAGACAGAGTAGAGACAGAGTAGAGACAGAGACAGGAGACAGAGACAGGAGACAGAGTAGAGACAGAGTAGAGACAGAGACAGGAGACAAGAGACAGGAGACAGAGACAGGAGACAGAGACAGAGACAAGAGACAGGAGACAGAGTAGAGACAGAGACAGGAGACAGAGACAGGAGACAGAGTAGAGACAGAGACAGAGTAGAGACAAGAGACAGACAGGAGACAGGAGACAGGAAGAAAATCAATCTCTAGCATATATGATGAAGATGGCTCTTTGATTTGTGATCAACTTCAAATCAATCAAGCATTCACAAAATGTTATAGCACACTGTATAAATCAGAATGTTGTACGAGTGAAGAGGAAATGGAAAACATTTTCAGAGATATAAATCTCCCAACCCCTCTGAAGAAGAAAGGGAATCACTGGATGCACCTATCCTGGAAAATTAAATTAAATCGGCTATCAAATCCCTCTCAACCGGTAAAACGCCAGGTGATGATGCTATACAAGTGAATTTCTTAAGTGTTTCCAAGTCACTCTTACACCACTTCTAATATTGCTGTTTAATGATATAGTGGCCAATCAATCCATGTCGCTAACCATGCGGCAAGCTACTATTTCATTGATTCAAAAACCTGGCAAGGATCAGACCTTTGAGTATTTTAAATAATGATTATAAGCTGTTTGTGAAGGTCCTTGCAGGGCGATTGGAAAATGTTATAGCCTCATTGATTCATATTGATCAGGCCGGCTTTGTACAGGGTCGTCTAGCTTCAAATAACATGAAGAGGCTAATGCATGTTATGTCAAGGGCGGGGGCCTCCCAGCATCCAGCGATGGCAATATCGCTGGATGCTGAGAAAGCCTTTGATCGAGTGGAGTGGAAATATCTGTTTTATGTACTTCCTAAATACGGATTTGGACCGGTTCTCATGAACTGGATGAAGGCACTTTACCATGAACCGGTTACGTCAGTCAGAACAAATGGTATAAGGTCTGATCCATTCCATCTCTATCGATCTACCCGCCAAGGATGTCCGGTTTCACTGCAAATTTTTATTCTTTCCCTCGAACCACTTGCCTGTGCTATACGTGCTCATAAGGAAATCAGTGGTATTCATATTGGTAGTTGTGTGTATAAGGCCAGCCTGTTTGCTGATGACATATTATTAACACTAACAAATCCTAGCCATTCCATCTCTCAAGTGCTAAAGCTTATAGATACATTTGGTAATTTCTCGGGCTATAAAGTGAATTATAGTCAAAGTGAAGTTATTCCACTTAACAACCTAACTTTTTCACATCTGGGTTCTGCTCCTTTCAATTGGAAGCCAAAAAGGAATTAAATACCTGGGAATTAAAATCCGATCTCCCATTGAAAAAATGGTTGAGGGGGCGGCTAGGTGGTGCAGTGGGCAAGGCGCTCGCCACCAACGCAGGAGATGCTGGGTTCGAGCCCAGCTCTCGGCGTTGCTACCAGCTTGGCTGGTCGTTCATACTAATACAATTGGCAGTATTAGGGGGTGGGAAACTGGTGGGTGGGGATCGGACGTTGTGGACAGCACCTCCTACAGGTCGGTTGGTGCGCCTGCGGGTCAGAATCAGGAAGCGACGGGGGCGGCGTGTCCCTCCCACGCAGACCCTCGCCGCTGAGAGATCGCGCTGTGCAGGTGAAAAGATGCGACAGGTGCCTCCTCGAGTACCGGAGGTAAATAAAAAAATTTGAGACTAAAGTACAGAAAAAAGATACCGTTGGGTACCGGTATCGATTCACAGGTACCGGTACCGTATCGGTTCAAATGTGAAAGGTACCCATCCCTAGCGGTGAGGAGGGCCCCCTGACCCTAACCCTGACCCCTGACCCTGAAAACACAGACCTCAGAGAGGGCGGTGAGGAGGGCCCCCTGACCCCTGAAGACACAGACCTCAGAGAGGGCGGTGAGGAGGGCCCCCTGACCCTGAAGACACAGACCTCAGAGAGGGCGGTGAGGAGGGCCCCCTGACCCCTGACCCTGAAGACACAGACCTCAGAGAGGGCGGTGAGGAGGGCCCCCTGACCCCTGACCCTGAAGACACAGACCTCAGAGAGGGCGGTGAGGAGGGCCCCCTGACCCCTGACCCTGAAGACACAGACCTCAGAGAGGGCGGTGAGGAGGGCCCCCTGACCCCTGAAGACACAGACCTCAGAGAGGGCGGTGAGGAGGGCCCCCTGACCCTGAAGACACAGACCTCAGAGAGGGCGGTGAGGAGGGCCCCCTGACCCCTGACCCTGAAGACACAGACCTCAGAGAGGGCGGTGAGGAGGGCCCCCTGACCCCTGACCCTGAAGACACAGACCTCAGAGAGGGCGGTGAGGAGGGCCCCCTGACCCTGAAGACACAGACCTCAGAGAGGGCGGTGTAACGGCCAAAATGGAATTAATGTGCAGTGGATTTATGTGACCAGGGGGTGGCGCTTCTTTTATTTAAGCGTCAGGTAAACCTGTAGGAGGGGTTTTGACCCGGAAAAGGGCAATGGTTTTTGACCGCACGCACGACGCAGGTCTCAGGTCGAAATGTTTGTATCTAATTAGTTATTGTGTTCATTATTATTTATCAGTTTATGAAGACATCCTGTTTGACGGTGAGGGAAAATAAATATCATTTTCCCAGTAAAGCTGCCTGCACGTATCATTGGGACAAAGGACTGTTTTGGTATGAGACCAGCAGTATAAGGCCCCGTTTAGACAGAAACGCTAGCAGGTGAATCCGCAAAAATATTTTTTCGGATGTGCCTTTCGTTTATACGGAAACAGCGTTTTTACGGGGTGAAACCGCAAAAAAGTGAGACTACCTTCCAGGGTGGAATTCCTAGAAACGCAAAAGCTTTGCGCTCTCGTCTAAACTGTTAAACCGTATAAATCTGTTAAAACGATGACGAAAGGGTTGTCACGGCTCTGGTCGCGCGTACTGCTTACGTCACAGGTAGCAGGTATGCGCCAGTAGCCGAGACGTAAACAAAGCAAGTATGTCTGACTATATCAACGGAGATCACCTGGAGGCTACATTGGCAGTACTTTTAACCCTTTCACTGCCACACGACAGAAGGTTAACCCTTTACTATCACACAACCGGCTGTCGTGTGGCAGTGAAAGGGTTAAATACACAAGAATCTGTCCCGCGGCGTGAGTGGACCCACTGTCTGTGAGTGACTGCTTTGGTCCAATCACATTCCCCATCCACAGTCTGCGAATCAGAGGCAGAGTAGGGCGGGTCTTCACAGCACGTCATGTGACATATGCGCCAATCGTGTGACAGCGGGGCTCCGTCGTTACAGCGTCGTCTGCACAGAGAATTCCACCCCAAAACGCTTGTCTAAACGTAAAATTAAAAGTGAAACCGCAAGATGACTTTTGCGGTTTCTGTTCACAAAACGCTCGTCTAAACGTAGCCTAACACCGGCGCGTCAGCCAGTCTAACTACGGGATCAAAATTGCTCAGTAGCTCCGTATAAGACGGGAGCTCCTTTAATATTAGTCAAAAACCACGCACCAGTTGGACTCTTGCTTGGAGACTGGGGAAGATTCGCTGCGTTTGGGGACTTCGGAGAATCTCCACCGGAGGAAGGCGAGGAGCTGCTGCTGTTGTTGTGTGTGGAGGAAGAGGGATTCTACTGTTTGCTGCTGCATCGGGGAGCCGCCTGCAGCCGCTCTTGGACGAGGAAGACACCGGTGCTGACGTTTGGCTGAGGATCAGTACTGGACCGCGAGTACTGATCCGTGAGCGACAGCATGGTACCCAACGCCAGGAGGAGGTAGGATTATAGCGCTATATAAATACATGGCCATGTAAAAATTGTGTGCACACATAACTTGGGGTTGAGCATAAATCCATGGTTGCTGAAGAGGAATAACACTTGACTACGCGGACCTTTTTGTATTGACTTCGTTGCGCGACTCGTCACCAGCCGTCTCGTTTTAACTCAGACTATCTAATAACATGGCGACGCGCAAACCGGCGTCAAACGTTTCCATGGAGACCCCAGCGCGCTCCGCTGTTAGCGGTGACGTCACTGGGAAACGTGTCGTTAAAATGACTGCCAAGGCTGTTGCAGAACATTGTGGCAAATTGGATGCCAGCAGAAAATGTAAATTTAACATGGCAGCCAAGATAAAAGATGCAATTCTTGGTTTCATGTTAAATAATGAGAAGGAAAAAGTAGAGAATGCTCTTACAGATTTGAGTCAGGTGTGTTATGAGGCGAAATGCATACATGACAATCTGTTGGGTTATACGTTACATGATGAAAAAGAAGAACAAGACACCTGGTTTAAAGCAAAAATGTTGTCAATCAATGAGTGTATTTCAAATGCAAAACTGTGGGTTTCAAATATTGAAGGTATAACGAATGTACATGATGAAAATGATGGTAAAACAACTGAAGGTGATTTGCATTTAATGGATGATGGTATTGCTCCAAATGACTGTGTCAAACATTGTGAGCAAATATTCAAAAACAAGTAGCAGGTCATCTGCCAGGATCTTAGCTGAAGCCGATAGAGCTGCACTTCTCGCTCGTGCTGATTCTCTAAAAGAAAAACATGCTTTGGAGGAGCAGGAACTACAATTAAAGAGAAAAAAGGAACAACTGGAGGTGGACACTGAATTGGCTGCAAGCACTGCAAGGTTGGCCGTGTTGCACTCCTCTGAAAGTAAACATTCATCTCGTGCACCTTCAAATGCAATGAATTCCTATTTTGAAAAGGAACACCAAATCTTAAATCCTGTTGCAAGAGAATATCAACCTGGGACATTAACACAACGAAGTAAATTGACACAATTGTCAATACCACCAAACAAGCCTGTGGATGTGAGACCAAAGGAACGTGGTCAATGGCATAGCACTGCTACTAACCGCCAATATAACCACAACCACAAGGAACAGGAAAGCAGAATGGGAACAACTGATAATGTTCAAATCAATTCAAACCAACCTGCAAACATGCTTACCATCATGGAGAGGCAAAATGAGATAACTGCTGCTCTGGTGCAGCAACAGCATTCCAGGTCTCTGCCACCACGAAATATCCCAACCTTTGAAGGTGACCCTCTCCAATACAGAACATTCATCAAAGCATTTGAACAAGGAGTGGAGGAAAAGGCAACAGAAGCTGATGCTTTGTATTATCTGGAGCAGTTCACAAGAGGACAGCCACAAGAATTGGTGCGTAGCTGCCAGCATATGGCTCCTGAGCGTGGTTACGCAGTGGCAAAGGGTCTTCTTAAAGAACACTTTGGAAACCAGTACAAAATAGGAAATGCCTACATGCAAAAGGCCTTGGCATGGCAAAGAATAAAATCTGAGGATGTCAAGGCACTTCAAGCCTACTCCTTATTCTTGCGTGGCTGCTGCAATGCAATGGAGGAGCTTCAGTACATGCAGGAGTTGGACATGCCTGTCAACATGAGGGCCATAATATCAAAATTGCCATTCAAGATGAGGGAGCAATGGAGGAGTACGGCTCATGGCATCATGGAACACACCCAGGAAAGAGCTCACTTCGAGGATATGACTACGTTTGTGGAGCAACATGTTAGCATTCTTTCTGACCCTCTGTTTGGTGACATACAGGATCCAAATTCTGGTGTGGTTGGCACAAAGTCTCTCACCAGGTTTGAATCATATCCCAACAGAGTGAAAAGAAACATTGTCGCCACCACAGTAATATCTGAGAGAGCCAAGGAGCTGACATCACCAACACCAGGTACAGTGAATGCTAGGAGAGCTGGATGCCTTTGCTGTGCTCGCAGTCACTCGTTGGAGGAGTGCAAACAACTGCAGGAGAAGAGGCACAAGGAGAAAATGTACTTTCTGAGGGAAAAGGGAGTTTGCTTTGCATGCTTATGTGTTGGTCACATGAGCAGAGACTGCGAAAGGCGCTTGGTATGCAAAGTCTGTGGTCAAACTCACCCCACCCTGCTTCACATCAAAAGGCAACCATCTTCTCCAGAACAGTTAAAGCAACCAACTTCACTGCAAACATGTGGACATACAGGGGCCGGTAAGGATCGGTGTGTATTAGCCATTCTCCCTGTGAATGTGAAAGCAGCAAACGGAAACATAGTACAAACATACGCCTTCTTAGACCCTGGTAGCTCAGCCACATTCTGCTCTGAACGCCTAATGCAGAGGCTGAACATCACAGGCAGAGGAACCACCTTCCTACTGAGCACCATGGGGCAAGAGACGGGTGTTCCAGCTTACTCCTTGACTGGGTTGGAGGTAGCTGGTTTGGACAGCGATGACTTCTATGTTCTTCCGGAAGTTCTCACACAGAAGAAAATGCCAGTCACGGCTGAGAACATGGTGACACCTGAAGAACTGTCTAAATGGTCATATTTGTCCAACGTACACATCCCACGCCTAAAAGCAAATGTCGACCTGTTGATTGGAGCCAACACTCCCAAGATATTGGAACCTTGGAATGGCCCGTATGCTATAAGGACAGTGCTGGGATGGGTCGTTAATGGTCCACTGAATGGAAACAGTGGTGTTGTGGAGTCAGAATTTCCCTCTGCTACAGTGAACAGGATCTCTGTGTGCAGACGGGAAGAAATGCTGGCTGATCAGGACAAACATGACTTCAAAGAAGTAGCTGTGAAGGAGAAGGAAGTGTCCAGAGAAGACCTAAGCCATCTGGAAAAATTGGAAAGTTCAGCAGTGCTTCAGGAGGAGAGGTACTGCTTGAAATTACCTTTTGGAAGGACTCACACAATGTCCAAAGTGAGGAAGAAATGTTGGATCACCAACGCCCATGCAGCTGAGAAGATCATCGCTGGATGCAGCTTTTGCAAACACTACAGTGACAGTGCAGTGGAGCAAAAGATGGCAGGTCTTCCAGCAGACAGAATCCTTCCCGACCTACCACCTTTTACCAACACAGGGGTGGATGAAGGAAGAGGAAACAGGAAAGGAGGAGGAACAGGAAGTCGAAGAACCAGGAAAGGAGGAGGAGCCAGGAGTGCTAACTCGCTTCAGAGAGGAACCGGTGGCATTCATGGGTGACATTCAAGCCATGTTCCGCCAAGTGAAGGTCGCTGAGGAAGGCAGTGATTTTCTGTGCTTTCTCTGGGACATGAGTAGAATTAGTTTGGCAGCTGGAGATATTGTAGTCGTCATGGACTCTTCAGCTCCTCGTGGGTCCTGGCCACTTGGCAGGGTTCTGGAGGTCTTTCCAGACGAACAAGTAGCACCATTGTAAGGCCAGTGACAACTGTGTTTGGTTCATGAAATGTGGATCCATGCACTTAATCCATGACATGTTTTGGCTCTTATTTGTTTTGTTTATTTTTTGAATTGTTATGACTGCCTGCCTTAACAATTAGGGGCCGGTGTGTAACGGCCAAAATGGTATTAATGTGCAGTGGATTTATGTGACCAGGGGGTGGTGCTTCTTTTATTTAAGCGTCAGGTAAACCTGTAGGAGGAGGAGTTTTGACCCGGAAAAGGGCAATGGTTTTTGACCGCACGCACGACGCAGGTCTCAGGTCGAAATGTTTGTATCTAATTAGTTATTGTGTTCATTATTATTTATCAGTTTATGAAGACATCCTGTTTGACGGTGAGGGGAAATAAATATCATTTTCCCAGTAAAGCTGCCTGCACGTATCATTGGGACAAAGGACTGTTTTGGTATGAGACCAGCAGTATAACACCGGCGCGTCAGCCAGTCTAACTACAGGATCAAAATTGCTCAGTAGCTCCGTATAAGACGGGAGCTCCTTTAATAGGCGGTGAGGAGGGCCCCCTGACCCTGACCCTGAAGACACAGACCTCAGAGAGGGCGGTGAGGAGGGCGCTCAGGCCCAGCGCCAGCAGCAGGACGGGGGAGGGACGCAGGCTCCTCAAGGGCCTCCAGGGGCTGCGGTGGAAGTAGTGCTGGATGTAGAGCAGGCTGTGCAGGATGCGGAGGCCCATGTTGAGACAGTTGGCCAGGATGAAGCCCACGCTGCCAGCCCAGGCCGTCAGCGCGTAGGAGAGGAGCAGGAAGGAGGCGGACAGGGCCAGCATCACCAGGTTATACCTGCAGGGAGAACAGGGGTCAGGGGTCAGCATCACCAGGTTATACCTGCAGGGAGAACAGGGGTCAGCATCACCAGGTTATACCTGCAGGGAGAACAGGGGCCAGCATCACCAGGTTATACCTGCAGGGAGAACAGGGGTCAGGGGTCAGCATCACCAGGTTATACCTGCAGGGAGAACAGGGGCCAGCATCACCAGGTTATACCTGCAGGGAGAACAGGGGTCAGCATCACCAGGTTATACCTGCAGGGAGAACAGGGGTCAGGGGTCAGCATCACCAGGTTATACCTGCAGGGAGAACAGGGGCCAGCATCACCAGGTTATACCTGCAGGGAGAACAGGGGTCAGCATCACCAGGTTATACCTGCAGGGAGAACAGGGGTCAGCATCAGCAGGTTATACCTGCAGGGAGAACAGGGGTCAGGGGTCAGCATCACCAGGTTATACCTGCAGGGAGAACAGGGGTCAGGGGTCAGCATCACCAGGTTATACCTGCAGGGAGAACAGGGCCGCTTAAAACACAGGTGTATATACAGGTGTGTGTGTGTGTGTGTGTGTGTGTGTGTGTGTGTGTGTGTGTGTGTGTGTGTGTGTGTGTGTGTGTGTGTGTGTGAGTGTGCGTGTGTGTGTGTC
The DNA here is from genome assembly GCF_963971535.1 of Notolepis coatsorum. NCBI lineage: Eukaryota > Metazoa > Chordata > Actinopteri > Aulopiformes > Paralepididae > Notolepis > Notolepis coatsorum. Next base: position 12,646,524 of record NC_140170.1, on the reverse strand, counting down.
TGTGTGTGTGTTTAACTTTAAGTTTATTTGGATCCCCATTAGCCACAGCAGTGCTGGGGCTATTCTTCCTGGGGTCCATAACACGTAAAATACAGTTACAGACTTATACACTCACAACATTCACATGTCATACAGACAATTAAAACGACAATAAAAACTCCTAATCAAATTCATAATACAATACAACAATATATACGCCTTATGAATTCATAATACAATACAATAATACCTACTCATAATGAATTCATAATACAATACAGCATAATATACTATTTAGCTTTTACATACATTATCTATGGTTATATCAGCCAATTATACAATCTTTTAATAATATATCCCTATCAGACACATGCCTTTTCATCTATATGTATACCTATCTCTTTATCAGACACATACATTTTCATTTACGTACACACTATCTATTAGGAAATGTCAATTTCTTTGGTTGAAAATGTTGTTTTACCACGATTTTGAAACGACATTTACTATTCTCCTGCTTAACATGTCTGGGAAGAGAGTTCCATTCCTGCATACCACGGAACATGACAGTTCGCTTCATTGCATTCGACCTCACTTTTGGAAGTGTAAAACCTTGTGCAGAAGCATGTCTGGTGGAATGGTTGTGTCTGTCAAGACTTATAGATAAATTGTTATATAAAATTGAGGGGATCTTTGTAACAAGAATATTCCCAGTAACATATAATATTCCCAGTAACATATAATATTCCTAGTGAATACAAGGAGTGAGCAGAGTAACTTATGTTTGACAAGTAACCAAGTTAAACAACTGTGCATCGCTGCAACATTAGTTCTGTACTCACAGCGAAGCGCTATACGTGCTGCTTTGTTTTTTACCATTTGCAATTTTTTCAGTTTATTCATCGTTACATTCAACCATACTGCAGGACAATAGTCAAGATTTGACAAAACCAGAGCTTGAATTACCTGTTTGATAGAATTTAGTGGTAACAAATGAGCACATCTTTTAACAACAGAAATCCCCCCATTTTCACTACTATATTGTTTATATGGTGTGACCATGACAATTTACTGTCTAATGTTACTCCTAGGAGTTTAGTCTCCTGGACTTGATTAATTACCACATCACTTACAAAAGTTTCAAGACTGGGTTCGTTCTTAGAGTATGGTTTGAACCAAAAAATATGCTACTTGTATTTGTGAGTGAGTGAGTGAGTGAGTGAGTGAGTGAGTGAGTGAGTGAGTGAGTGAGTGAGTGAGTGTGTGAGTGAGTGAGTGAGTGAGTGAGTGAGTGAGTGAGTGAGTGAGTGAGTGAGTGAGTGAGTGAGTGAGTGAGTGAGTGAGTGTGTGTGTTACCGGTCCACCTCCTCCTGGCTCATGGCAGCGAACACAAAGCACTCCGTGACACCGTTGACGGCCAACAGCAGGACGTAGGCGCTGTAGCATCGTAGCAGAGTGGGGCCTGCACACAGTGATCAAAAACACAGTGATCAATAACACTGATCAATAACACAGTGATCAATAACACTGATCAATAACACAGTGATCAATAACACACAGTGATCAATAACACTGATCAATAACACAGTGATCAATAACAGTGATCAATAACACAGATCAATAACACAGTGATCAATAACACACAGTGATCAATAACACTGATCAATAACAGTGATCAATAACACACAGTGATCAATAACACTGATCAATAACACACAGTGATCAATAACACAGTGATCAATAACACACAGTGATCAATAACACTGATCAATAACACAGTGATCAATAACACACAGTGATCAATAACACTGATCAATAACAGTGATCAATAACACAGAGTGATCAATAACACACAGTGATCAATAACACAGTGATCAATAACACAGTGATCAATAACAGTGATCAATAACACAGTGATCAATAACACAGTGATCAATAACACAGTGATCAATAACACACAACAGTGATCAATAACACACTGATCAATAACACTGATCAATAACACACAACAGTGATCAATAACACACAACAGTGATGAATAACACACAGTGATTAATAACACAGTGATCAATAACACACAACAGTGATCAATAACACAACAGTGATCAATAACACACAACAGTGATCAATAACACAGTGATCAATAACACACAACAGTGATCAATAACACACAGTGATCAATAACACACAACAGTGATCAATAACACACACAACAGTGATCAATAACACACAACAGTGATCAATAACACACAACAGTGATCAATAACACACAACAGTGATCAATAACAGTGATCAATAACACACAACAGCGATCAATAACAGTGATCAATAACACACAACAGTGATCAATAACACACAACAGAAACAGCATTTAACAAAACGATATATCATACGAACACTTTGAACCACAGACTGTTTAATAACCTGTTTAATAACCTGTTTAATAACCTGTTTAATAACCTGTTTAATAACCTGTTTAATAACCTGTTTAATAATCTGTTTAATAACCTGTTTAATAACCTGTTTAATAACCCAGGTAATAACTTGTTTAACCCTTTCTCTGCCACGCTTATATCCATCAATGTTTGATCACTGCCAGCACTGTAAGTCTATGGAGATGTTCACCTTCTTTGCAGGGCTATAACCTTTTAAATTGTATTGCTAAATTGACATTACTATGGCCCATTCAACATCGATTAGCTATTGTTCAGGATGTAGGAACGTTTTACTTTTTCATTCACACATTCATACTAAAATACCGTCCAGAGTATAAATATGTTTATATCGTTTTCTGCAGTAACACATGTTTGGTGAGCGGTCCACCCACCGGTGCCGGTGCTGAGCAGCGAGCCGCCGTACACGTCCAGCGCCAGGTGAGAATAGGCAAAACCAAACACGGTGATGATCAGACCAATCACAAGCACCAGCTTCAGAAGACACTCCAGGACCTCTGCTGCCATGGCAACCTCCTCCTGACGACAACAGTCAGAGTACAGTCAGTCAGAGTACAGTCATTCAGAGTACAGTCAGTACTACAGTCAGTCAGTACTACAGTCAGTACTACAGTCAGTTAGTACTACAGTCAGTACTACAGTCAGAGTACAGTCAGTACTACAGTCAGTACTACAGTCAGTCAGTACTACAGTCAGAGTACAGTCAGTACTACAGTCAGTACTACAGTCAGTACTACAGTCAGAGTACAGTCAGTACTACAGTCAGTACTACAGTCAGTACTACAGTCAGTCAGTACTACAGTCAGTACTACAGTCAGTACTACAGTCAGTACTATAGTCAGTCAGTACTACAGTCAGTCAGTACTACAGTCAGTCAGTACTACAGTCAGTACTACAGTCAGAGTACAGTCAGTACTACAGTCAGTACTACAGTCAGAGTACAGTCAGTACTACAGTCAGAGTACAGTCAGTACTACAGTCAGTACTACAGTCAGAGTACAGTCAGTACTACAGTCAGTACTACAGTCAGAGTACAGTCAGTACTACAGTCAGAGTACAGTCAGTACTACAGTCAGTACTACAGTCAGAGTACAGTCAGTACTACAGTCAGAGTACAGTCAGTACTACAGTCAGTACTACAGTCAGAGTACAGTCAGTACTACAGTCAGAGTACAGTCAGTACTACAGTCAGTACTACAGTCAGTCAGTACTACAGTCAGTACTACAGTCAGTACTACAGTCAGTACTACAGTCAGTACTACAGTCAGTCAGTCAGTACTACAGTCAGAGTACAGTCAGAGTACAGTCAGAGTAAAGTCAGAGTACAGTCAGTACTACAGTCAGTCAGTACTACAGTCAGTCAGTACTACAGTCAGTACTACAGTCAGTCAGTACTACAGTCAGTCAGTACTACAGTCAGTACTACAGTCAGTCAGTACTACAGTCAGTACTACAGTCAGTACTACAGTCAGTACTACAGTCAGTACTACAGTCAGTCAGTACTACAGTCAGTCAGTACTACAGTCAGAGTACAGTCAGAGTACAGTCAGAGTACAGTCAGTACTACAGTCAGTACTACAGTCAGAGTACAGTCAGAGTACAGTCAGTACTACAGTCAGTACTACAGGCAGTCAGAGTACAGTCAGTACTACAGTCAGTACTACAGTCAGTACTACAGTCAGTACTACAGTCAGAGTACAGTCAGTACTACAGTCAGTACTACAGTCAGTACTACAGTCAGTACTACAGTCAGTCAGTACTACAGTCAGTACTACAGTCAGAGTACAGTCAGTCAGTACTACAGTCAGTACTACAGTCAGTACTACAGTCAGTACTACAGTCAGTACTACAGTCAGTCAGTACTACAGTCAGTACTACAGTCAGTACTACAGTCAGAGTACAGTCAGTACTACAGGCAGTCAGAGTACAGTCAGTACTACAGTCAGTACTACAGTCAGTACTACAGTCAGAGTACAGTCAGTACTACAGTCAGTACTACAGTCAGTACTACAGTCAGTACTACAGTCAGTACTACAGTCAGTCAGTACTACAGTCAGTACTACAGTCAGTACTACAGTCAGTACTACAGTCAGTACTACAGTCAGTCAGTACTACAGTCAGTACTACAGTCAGTACTACAGTCAGAGTACAGTCAGTACTACAGTCAGTACTACAGTCAGTACTACAGTCAGTACTACAGTCAGTCAGTACTACAGTCAGTACTACAGTCAGTCAGTACTACAGTCAGTACTACAGTCAGTACTACAGTCAGTCAGTACTACAGTCAGTACTACAATCAGTCAGTACTACAGTCAGTACTACAGTCAGTACTACAGTCAGTACTACAGTCAGTACTACAGTCAGTCAGTACTACAGTCAGTCAGTACTACAGTCAGTACTACAGTCAGTACTACAGTCAGAGTACAGTCAGTACTACAGTCAGTACTACAGTCAGTCAGTACTACAGTCAGTACTACAGTCAGAGTACAGTCAGTACTACAGTCAGTACTACAGTCAGAGTACAGTCAGAGTACAGTCAGTACTACAGGCAGTCAGTACTACAGTCAGTACTACAGTCAGTACTACAGTCAGTACTACAGTCAGTACTACAGTCAGTACTACAGTCAGAGTACAGTCAGTACTACAGTCAGTACTACAGTCAGTACTACAGTCAGTCAGTACTACAGTCAGTACTACAGTCAGTACTACAGTCAGTACTACAGTCAGAGTACAGTCAGTACTACAGTCAGTACTACAGTCAGTACTACAGTCAGTACTACAGTCAGTACTACAGTCAGTCAGTACTACAGTCAGTAATACAGTCAATACTACAGTCAGAGTACAGTCAGTACTACAGTCAGTACTACAGTCAGTACTACAGTCAGTACTACAGTCAGTACTACAGTCAGTACTACAGTCAGTCAGTACTACAGTCAGTACTACAGTCAGTACTACAGTCAGTACTACAGTCAGTACTACAGTCAGAGTACAGTCAGTACTACAGTCAGTACTACAGTCAGTACTACAGTCAGTCAGTACTACAGTCAGTACTACAGTCAGTACTACAGTCAGTACTACAGTCAGTCAGTACTACAGTCAGTACTACAGTCAGTACTACAGTCAGTACTACAGTCAGTACTACAGTCAGTCAGTACTACAGTCAGTACTACAGTCAGAGTACAGTCAGTACTACAGTCAGTACTACAGTCAGTACTACAGTCAGTCAGTACTACAGTCAGTACTACAGTCAGTACTACAGTCAGTCAGTACTACAGTCAGTACTACAGTCAGTACTACAGTCAGTACTACAGTCAGTACTACAGTCAGTACTACAGTCAGTCAGTACTACAGTCAGTACTACAGTCAGAGTACAGTCAGTACTACAGTCAGTACTACAGTCAGTACTACAGTCAGTCAGTACTACAGTCAGTACTACAGTCAGTACTACAGTCAGTACTACAGTCAGTCAGTACTACAGTCAGTACTACAGTCAGTACTACAGTCAGTACTACAGTCAGTACTACAGTCAGTACTACAGTCAGTCAGTACTACAGTCAGTACTACAGTCAGAGTACAGTCAGTACTACAGTCAGTACTACAGTCAGTCAGTACTACAGTCAGTACTACAGTCAGTACTACAGTCAGTACTACAGTCAGTCAGTACTACAGTCAGTACTACAGTCAGTACTACAGTCAGTCAGTACTACAGTCAGTACTACAGTCAGTACTACAGTCAGTCAGTACTACAGTCAGTACTACAGTCAGAGTACAGTCAGTACTACAGTCAGTACTACAGTCAGTACTACAGTCAGTCAGTACTACAGTCAGTACTACAGTCAGTACTACAGTCAGTCAGTACTACAGTCAGTACTACAGTCAGTCAGTACTACAGTCAGTCAGTACTACAGTCAGTACTACAGTCAGTACTACAGTCAGTACTACAGTCAGTACTACAGTCAGTACTACAGTCAGTCAGTACTACAGTCAGTACTACAGTCAGTCAGTACTACAGTCAGTCAGTACTACAGTCAGTACTACAGTCAGTACTACAGTCAGTACTACAGTCAGTACTACAGTCAGTACTACAGTCAGTACTACAGTCAGTCAGTACTACAGTCAGTACTACAGTCAGTCAGTACTACAGTCAGTCAGTACTACAGTCAGTACTACAGTCAGTACTACAGTCAGTACTACAGTCAGTACTACAGTCAGTACTACAGTCAGAGTACAGTCAGTACTACAGTCAGTACTACAGTCAGTACTGCAGTCAGAGTACAGTCAGTACTACAGTCAGTCAGTACTACAGTCAGTACTACAGTCAGTACTACAGTCAGTACTACAGTCAGTCAGTACTACAGTCAGTACTACAGTCAGTACTACAGTCAGTACTACAGTCAGTACTGACCTGTCAGGGTCTGGACTGACCGGTCAGGGTCTGGACTGACCTGTCAGGGTCTGGACTGACCTGTTAGGGTCTGGACTGACCGGTCAGGGTCTGGACTGACCGGTCAGGGTCTGGACTGACCTGTCAGGGTCTGGACTGACCTGTTAGGGTCTGGACTGACCTGTTAGGTGACCTGTTAGGGTCTGGACTGACCTGTCAGGGTCTGGACTGACCTGTTAGGGTCTGGACTGACCGGTCAGGGTCTGGACTGACCTGTCAGGGTCTGGACTGACCTGTTAGGGTCTGGACTGACCGGTCAGGGTCTGGACTGACCGGTCAGGGTCTGGACTGACCTGTCAGGGTCTGGACTGACCTGTTAGGGTCTGGACTGACCGGTTAGGGTCTGGACTGACCGGTCAGGGTCTGGACTGACCGGTCAGGGTCTGGACTGACCGGTCAGGGTCTGGACTGACCTGTTAGGGTCTGGACTGACCGGTCAGGGTCTGGACTGACCTTCTTCTGAGTCTCCGCGTGGCGCCCTCTCTGCAGCACCGTGGCGAAGAAGACGTAGAAGCTGTCCTCGATGGGCAGGAAGAGGAAGCGGGCCGCCATGGAGCCCAGGTTGGTGACGATGTCGTAGACGCCCTGGTCCCCGAAGCTGAGCACGTTCAGGAAGGTCATGACGTAGCGCTCGCCCTCCGTCAGGATCTGCTTCAGGAAGGACTGCTTGTAGAAGCTCCAGGTCAGACGGACCAGCTGCAGCTCCACCCAGGGCTGAGGGAGATAATGATGAATACACAAACACACACATAAACACATACATAAATCAACAAACAAACAAACAAACAAACAAACAAACAAACAAATAAATAAATAAATAAATAAATAAATAAATAAATAAATAAATAAATAAATAAATAAATAAATAAACAAACAAACAAACAAACAAACAAACAAACAAATAAATAAATAAATAAATAAACAAACAGATAAATAAATAAATACATAAATAAACAAATAAATAAACAAATAAATAAATAAACAAATAAACAAACAAGTAAACAAATAAATAAACAAATAAATAAATAAACAAATAAATAAACAAACAAATAAATAAACAAATAAACAAACAAATAAATAAATAAATAAATAAATAAACAAATAAATAAATTCTCTGGAATTACTAGAAATCTCCAAAACTATACTCGTATTCAAAACGGTATAAAACGGAAATGTACAGATGAAAAAACAATCCGTTTCGTACATGTTGACTGCAAGCAAGTCATTGATAAGCGACGGGTGTATTAGACCCATAGCCATAATTTAAGATATATTTTAAGCGTTCGCAAATATCCCCGTCCTCCCATTGATTAAAGCGCTGGCGTACTAGGCCTAATTTCCCGGAAGGGGCTCGGCGGTCAATGAGTTAAGACATAAAGTTAGGGTTAAGGTTGGTTTTAACATTCATTTAACGGTTATGGTTAACCGATTCGCGGCCAACCACGTGGTAAACTCGGTTCTGCTTTTATTCCATTTTAATATCCTACTCAATGTCAGAGCTGTATTTTGGCTGGAAAAGGCATATCGGGACTCCGAAAGTGCAGTACCGGCCAGATCCTGGTATTGGCGCTGTCTCGAGAATGCAGTTTCCCCTGTTGCAGACCGGGTGTCACTTTTTTTCTGCTCCGGGTTAGCTTTTCTGTTAGCCTAAAGCTATGGCTTCACCAGATCGCCTGGAATATAGCATCAGCCAATGGACATATCGATCTACCAGACGGCGATCAAATAACTGGGATATTCTTTTTGGAATCCAACCGGCCACAGGTAAGACCGATTTGACGTCAATTTCAGTCTGATCGGGCCTTGTTCTCATAGCCATCCACCCGGTCAGTGTATGATGTTGCAATAACGAATGCCGTTATTGGTAATAATCAATAATCAGAAACGACTTCCCCCGCCCCCCTCTTTCATGCATTCATGGTGGAACATGATAACGATCATATTCATTTCGATTTTTAACTCTAGCTTGTGTAGGGCCGAAACGCCAATCGATTTAACGTTATTAGCTTAGCGCCCTATAACTAGCTTTGCAGGAATTACCCCAGACCATTGCGGTATATAGCTCATATTCACGACGCTATAAAACGGGAACGTATTGATGAAAATGTTTTTTCTTTATGGCATATTGAAGGGAAGGTTTATACTAGGGATGCACCGATATGAAAATGTGCTTTTTTTTTTTTTTTAATGAAACTACTGTATATTTGTATGTCTCTAAATGTTTTGATGAATTGAAAATGGAGGACCCTTATGTAAAAAAGCCAAACGTATTTTTCTGGTCTTCATCCTCCAGTCCACTGAGCTGTACTGTATTGTACCCATTCTGCAATCTGCCAATAAAGTTCTCAATCAATCAATCAGACAAATGCATAGAAAAGCTCCCACCATAACCATATAACAAAGAATTATATTATTGTTTATGAAAATGTTTTAGCCCTATGCTTGACTATTATTTTAGCCATGGCAACAAATAAAATAATAATAATAAAATGAATAAATAAAATATTTAATAAATAAATAGGCTACACGTCTCTCTTTTTGTGTTACAAATTGTGCTCACCGATATGAACATAGGCCTCTTTACTTACTTAAAAAAAGGAAACATCAAGAAATATGTTTATGGTATTAATTCCACCATGCCATGGTGCACTATTATATCTCTCAACCAAAGCAATGCAACAGAACAATTTTGATTGACAGTCGATTCTGCCAATTACGTCACACCGCTTGCACCCGCCTCCTGCTGTTCTTACCACCAATCGGCAAGCGAGTATTCGTTTTTTACTTCAGGGATGTCCGCCATTGATTTTGACGAGAGCTCACAACAAAGCTACCAACGTTAGCTCCCCGCGGCCGACGAGTAGATTACCAGCGCTCCGCAGGATGACTAAACGAGGCATAATGATTTTACTGCAATGAATGTTATAATAAAAGCCTTTCCATACATCTGTCTGATTGAAAACTTTATTAACAGACCGCAGAATGGGCAGACCCCAGGTGGTAAGAGCCGGCAACTGCACCTCCTCATCCATCACGCTCAACATAGGGGCCCCCCAGGGCTGTGTTCTGAGCCCCCTCCTCTACTCCCTGTACACACATGACTGCGTAGCACAGCGGAACAACAACACCATCATCAAATTTGCTGATGACACAGTAGTGGTGGGCCTGATCTCTGCCAACGACGAAAGGGCCTACCTGGAAGAGGTAGAGAACCTGTCACAGTGGTGTCAGGAGAACTGCCTCTCCCTGAACGTCAGCAAAACAAAAGAGATGATTGTGGACTTCAGGAGGTCGGGGGTCAAGGACTACAGCCCCCTCAGCATCGACGGGGCACCAGTTGAGAGAGTGAACAGTTTCAAGTACCTCGGAGCCCACATATCCGAGGACTTGACATGGACCACACACATTGACAGTGTTGTGAAGAAGGCACGACAACGCCTCTACTTCCTCAGGCGCCTAAGGAAGTTCCAAGTCAGTCAGAAGATCCTTAGGAACTTCTACTCATGTACAATAGAGAGCATCCTGACCGGCAACATCACCTCCTGGTTTGGGAATAGCACTGCACAAGACCGTAGCAGACTACAAAGAGTGACACGTTCAGCCGAACGCACAATTAGAGGGGGGCTTCCCACCCTCCAGAACATTTACAACAAGCGGTGCAAGGGGAAGGCTAAGAGAATTATTAAGGACTCGAGCCACCCGAACAACTGCCTCTTTGAACTGCTGCCGTCAGGCAAGCGATACCGGAGTCTTATGGCGAGCACAGAAAGACTCAGAAGGAGCTTCTATCCCCAGGCCATCAGGCTGCTAAACGAACAATAATCGCTAAACGAACAATAATCACTATGCAACAACCATCAAATGCACACAGCACACACACCCACACGCACACACTCACTCAAACAAACAACACACTGCAGCACCCACTCCACACTTTAGATCACACAAACACACTTACACTTTATATTTATTGATAAAGGATTTGCACTACAACTCGTACACCTACTGTGAATTGTACCTAAACTGCACCTCGTCCATTTATGCCTTGCACTATATAGTATTGTATATTAGTACACTGCACAGTATTGTATATTGTATGGTAACTACGTCTACGAACATTGTACATATGTCTAAACTGAACACTGTGACCTCTTTTTTTACTTCTAATTTTTACTATGTTTTTATTTCATACTTATCTTGTCATGCACAGTCTCTGGAGCGCAACAGTAAGAAGCATTTTGTACAAAAGTATTCTGTACTTCTGTATGACAACTATTAAAGAAACTTGAAACTTGAAACTTGAGAATGGGCACAACTCAGCACGGGCTGAGATATAGTAATGCTTGCTATCTATCTAGGTCGTCCTCGGACGTTGCTATGGTCCGGTAAATACGCTGATGCTATTGAACGTGTAACTATATAACGTTAATGCCACAAAACGAATGCCTTTGTTAATCATAAGTAGTAACTTTGATGCAGTAGTGTGTGTGTGGGGGCGGCGTTGTGCAGGTCGCTTGGCTGAAACTTTTTTCAAAGTTTGAACGTGTGGGCCAGATTGACGCGACACAAATTGATGGATATTTGTCGGCTACTGCCATCGGCACATTTGAGCTTATCGGCCTAAGTCAACAAGGCACTTATCGGCCGATACCGATACCCGACCGATATATCGGTGCACCCCTAGTTTATACTGTCAATTGACAATGACAATGGACACATAGCAATAATATAAAATATAGATTTATCTCTACAAACAACCTCACGCACAGTGAAAACTTGTAATGAAAAGCTGGCCTCAAGCTGGCCTCATAGTCTAATCCCAATGGCCCTGAATGTGTTAAGACATAAAGTTAAGAGTTAAGGTTAGTTTTAACGTTCACTTAACGGTTATGGTTAAAGGAACACTCCAACATTTTGGGAAATTAGCTTATTTAACATCTTCCCTGGAGTTAGACAAGAAGATACATACCCTTTTCGTCTCTCTGCATGCACTGGAAGTAGGTCCTACATTAAGCCTAGTTCCCAACAGTCACGAAATACACTCCAAATACAATCAAAATACAACTCCAAAACGTTCCTGTAAACATGTTGTGACCGGTGTGTTGTGAAGGGCCAGATTAACGTGAATATATATATGTATCGTTTGATATACCTTGTATATTATTTATATATATACACAGAATATCCCTTTACCTGCGTACAGACCAGAGTAATATTCGCTCTCCTATTGGACAGCCAGTGGCGAGCACAGCCCACTCAGCCCAGTATACCCAGGATGGCCGACCTGCCTCACCGCCACACCCGACCCGTGGCGAGGCTGATAGAATTGCCAAGGCTCCCTGACTCCCTTGATGACGATCATGACCCACTGACTTTGTAGATTGCCCTACTCCCCACAACAGACATTGAGCAGTTGACAGGACTATTAATCTGTCTTCTTTTTAACTAATTAGGTGCGGACTAATTAGGAGGCGGCTGTTGTGAAGGGCCAGATTAAACTGAATATATATGTATCGTTTGATATAACTTGTATATTATTTATATATATACACGGAATATCCCTTTACCTGCGTACAGACCAGAGTAATATTCGCTCTCCTATTGGACAGCGGCCCCAGGCGCCAACGCGCAAGCCCCCAACGGCAAGTTCAAAGACAACTCCGGGCATGTCAGAACATGCCCAGAGTCTGCGTAGTAATACGAGACAAGGACTGAGGTTGGGACTAGATATTCACTTAAGTATAAATACGGCGCAGGTGTAAACAGCAGTAATTCAATTCACTAGTTCAAACCCTTCACCACGAGTCAACGTGCAGTGAAGTGAGCAACCTTGCATCTAAATAGAGCATTGAGAACCGCGTGCGAATAGAATGTTAAAGTGTCAGAGTTTAATGCAGTAACGTTGAGTTCGACTTAATCTAATGTGAAGTAATAGTCGATCATTTATTGTATATCGTGCGGCCACAGTTCTTCCGTGTGTAGCATTACCCATCGGTTCGTCGTGTCTTTAGCTAGTGCACTTATCCAGGCTGTGTGGCCTAAATACGTGCCCACACCCGAGGAGTCCTAGGCGAGAACCGTTGGACATGTACACAGGAGAATCGGCACCGGCGATTGCAGAACCATTCCTGGTTGGATTATATTGCTTTGGGACCGTGACCACCGGAGAAGAGCACCGTTGATTTCCACTGTCGTTTGGGATTCAACCTCGTGAGGATTACCACTTGGGCCTGCCTCGTGGAAGGGGCTGGCTAGCTGTCGTCAATGCTGTCGAGCATCTTGGATTACAACTATTGCTTTTGTCTGCTGATCAAGGGAGTACAAGCACCGACTCCTGTACCTGGAGCCTCTTTATTCCTTGTTGACTTAGACGGAGTACCCAAACATTCCTCTACCCATTGTCTCCAGTTGGTACCGGTGTTGCCCTATATAATTGCTACTATACAACAGGTGGCGTCAGCTTAGACCCATCATAGTATTCATGCTATTCTTAGTGACTTATGCTCTTGACTGACTTTACGTATATTCTTCGCCATACAAGCGCGACCCTAATTCTCAATCTGTAACCTAACGTTGCCTAATAATAATAATAAATTACCCTCCAATAGTATTTCTGTGTCAATGCCGTGTTCTTGTGAGTGTTCACCATCAATATTTGATGTACTGTTTGGCCAGTAATTAAAGTACATAACTAGCAGTGGTTTAATATATCACAATCTTTAATACAGTCAGGGTTTTGTAACCCCTCAGTTACACTGTGTATTTACCACGTGGAGAAATAAAAAATAATTGAATTAGACATTTCCGTTTTCTAAGCAGATATACTCTGAACTATTTTTTGCCGAACCACTCCTGTCTGGGCGCAGTGATTTCACATCACCAGTGTTACTTTCTAACGTCGAGGTCAGTGTTTACATTTCCGTTTCATTCAAAGGATCCGAACCGATTGAAGTTATTATGGCTATTCATTTATGTTTTTAGATGGAAGGCTGTATTCCATCTGTCTAACGTTAGCGAATATTGTGAGATTGATGAATAGGACGTAACTTTGCTGGACTATCCGACCTAGTATAATCCTCAGCGGTCCCTGCATCCCTTTTGATTCAATGCTACTTTCGATGGCTGACTGGCGTTACATTAGCCCCTTTCGTGACTGTGATGCACGACTACAGGGTTTGGGCGAGTGAATCCATTACTTGTTTATTATGTAACGCTAGCCCCTTTCGTGACTGTGATGCGTGCATCACAGCGTTACATAATAAACAAGACTACATTAGGCTACTCGTAAATTGGCTAACCTATTTAGTTTACTCAGGAGTTCAGGTCATATGGAGTTCAGGTCACCTTCAAAACTGCTCTAAAAACACACCTCTTCACCAAGGCTTTTCCCCATCAGTTAGTTTAGATTAGATTAGGTCCATTATCCCTTACCTTCCCTCATCCCCCTTTCCCCCCCTATTTCCCTAGCCCTATTTTTTGTCCTGATTGTGAAGCGACCTTGGGTTCTATGAAAGGCGCTATATAAATTTGATCCATTATTATTATTTATTATTATATGAACAGGTCTATGACCAAAGAAAAGAGCATAAAGGTGTCTTCATTGTTTAGCCACAATTTCTATATGCTACTATCTCTATCATCAGGGAACATCACACTACCTACTAGCTACTACTACTACTACTACCTACTACTACTACTACTACCTACTACCTACTAGCTACTACTACTACCTACTACTACTACCTACTACCTACTACCTACTACTACTACCTACTAGCTCTGCAGGGCAGCAGGTCTCTCACACTGTGCAGAGAGAAAGAACATCACACTACCTGTTACAAAGGGTCAGATTAAACCGAATATATGTATTTATTGATTGATATATATTGCATAATATTTGTATATCGTTTGATATCCCTTGTATATTCCTTTGTACATATACACGGAATGTCCCTTTAACCTAGTAGTTACACAGACCATAATATTTCATTCTCCTATTGGATGGCGTGCCACCAGCGCCAGTGCCGTGCCCCTAGAGCCGACTTGAAAGCTACCGTCAGGGCTTGTCTCAACATGCCCAGCTCTGCCCAGGGATACGGCTACCGAAATGAGAGTGGCACTATTTGTTCACCGTGCATATAAATATGGCGCAAGTAAATGTAGAAGTCCCTTACCCTTCTTCCCAACTTAGTAACAGAACGTGAAGCCTCACCCACTATGCAACGTGCGGTGCAGTAGGGCTCGTATTGCCCCAAAATAGAGTCGTGTTATCCTAATACGTTTGTTCAACGTATCGTTCGCTATTTACTAGTAAGCCTTCATTACGAGTCAAAGACCACGTGAAGTGAGTAATTGTGCGTCTACATAGAGCACTTATAGCCGCGTGCAAATAGGATAGTATTAACGTTAAGTTCAACTGTGAAACCACCGCGCACCGGAGGTTTTACACCGGCGACAGCAGAGCCCTTTCCGGCAGGATTATTATTATTCTTCATTGCTTTGACTGTGGCCGCTGGAGCAGAGAACCGTCTACCCCGCTGCTGTGTGGGATCTACCGTGAGGACATCATTCGAGCCCGTCTCAAGGAGAGACTCCACGGCTTCACCTGTGCGGCGCGCACCCTGGGATTACAGCTGCCGTTTTCATCCGCTGCTCCAGGGAGTAAGATCGCCCCCCGAGCAGGGCTTGCTGAAGTCCCTGTGGAACCCATTGACTTTGCATAGAGCATTGCCTCCCCCTGCTGGCTTACAACCGGTAGTACCCCCCTTCCAGTATCTCCAGCTATCTCCCCTGAGTACCATAGATATAATTGGACATTCATTATTGATTTGCCTATGCATAATTCCTTTGCCTTATAAGCGCAATTAAAGTAAAGTATATTATGTAATAATACCTTTGATGTAATAAATATTCTAAACGAGTATTTGTGTGGAAACCGTATCATTGTGGAGGAGTTCTCATCTGATATACTTGTGTACGGTATGGCCAGTAATGTACATAAGACGGTAGTGGTTTAATGATACCATACTTGATTAATACAGTCAGGGAATTGTACCCCTCAGTTACAATTGGTCCTTCGAGCCGGAGATAATAATTAGCGTAATATTAATATAATATTAATATTGACATGGCCGATGACGAACACTCCACAAACGGTTCTCCTAAGCTAGATCGCCCGCAGCGCAGACGGCAGCCACCTCCCTATCTAGAGGCATACACTGTCAGTCCAATACCTAGCTTTAAAGGGAAATTAAATACGGATAAAATAACTAAAGCGGATAGTAAAATTATGTCCGACCCTATCAACCAGGCTACCCCGCCAACAGAGGCCCTAGTGGGTTCTAATGTAACTGACCAAGCTCACGGTGGGGACCAGGAGGGAACTGACACGACTTTATCCCCAGGCAACGTCGACGAGGTAGTCCCCGGAGAGCTCCAGGATAAAGAAAGCCCTCCCGGGATGGAACCCGACCCACCACAAGAAGAGACGCGCACCCAGGAGATGGATCTCCTCGGTACGCAACAGGAGAACGGATCTCCAACAAGGACCACCGGGAGCCGATCGCCCCGAACGGCGTCTTCCCCCAGCGAGGCGGACAAGATGCTGGCGCAAGCACTCATCGCCACCCTGGCAGCCTCCACCGAACGCGATCGACTTCAAGCGCAACAGACGCGCGAGCGCGAACATTTTGCAGGCGAGCGAGAGCGCTTCCAGGCGCAACAAAGGAGTGAAGACGACCGCATAAGACTGGAGACCAGACGCCTCCAGACAGAAGAGAACATTGAGAGAAGCCGCGCCGATGCACAGCACGCCGCCGCCAATGCACAGCGCGACGTCGCAAATGCACAGCTCCACGCCGCCCATGCCAGCGCCAATGCCCAGCGCGACGCCGCCAACGCACAGCGCGACGCCGCCCAGGCCAGCGCCTATGCGCAGCGCGACGCCGCCAATGCCCAGCGCGAAGCAGCGCGCGACGCAGCCCATGCCCAGCGCGAGGCAGAGCGCGACCGGCTGCAGGCGGAGCTGATGGACAAACTGGTTGCCATGGCGACACCCCCTCACTCCGCACGGAGCTCTCAGAGATCGTCAAGACATGGGTCTAGGACACATTCCCCTACCCGACGAAGCGACCCGGGACCCCGCCAACAGGAGGATCCTGTCCACGTCTCCGAACCCCCTCCCCGGCCGGTCCATACGAGACCCAGCAACCGGGAAGAACCGGACCACGCCGAGAGACTGAACAGAAGACTCCAGGTCCTAGCAGAGGGAGAGGAGGAGGAAGAGGAGGAATGTCAAGCCGACCAGCAGCAACGTACTCTGGACCAGAGGGCCCAGTACAGCCCAGAAGTCAGCCCCGAGGCCCTGCGCTACAAACCCCCGACTCCACTCACGGGTGAGTTTGACGCACCGCCAGCTCCGAGGGACAGCACCTGGGTACCAGACCTTCGGTACCCACCAAGTACCAGCCCAAGACGACACGCACGGGGAGACTCGCCTAGGAGGCCTCTTCCCCAACGCTCACCGATGTGCCAGTCATCCATGGCATCGTACCTTGGCACACCGACGTTTCCAGACTTCACCCATGAGAACCGAGCACAGTACACGGAGCTACGGATGTGCTTAGAGACAATGATGGTTGATGTAGCTGATGAACGCCACAAGTATGCTACCCTATTGAAGCACCTCAAGGTGCCCCGAGCGCACAATATAGCGCTGGCCTATGCCAACTCTACTACCCCATACACAGCGGCTCTAGCAGCACTCGACCAACGTTATGGACGCGTATGGGACTATGTGATACAGGAGATAAGAGACATTGACCGTCTCCCCCCAGCCAGAGACAACAGAGCATTAGATGACCTGTCTATCAAGGTACAGTCCCTGGTAGGGATGCTGGGGTCCCAAAAGGAAAAGGGTATCTACGAACTGTACGCTAACTCTAACGTAGAGAGGATATTAGAGAAGCTCCCTCCCGCCCGACAAGAGCGCTTCAGGCGGCAGAGAGACTACCGCGACCCCAACGGTCCAGAGGCATCCCTCCTAGACCTATCTGAGTTCCTCGCCAGGGAGGTCAGTAGCCTACGACTCGACACGTTCGTATGGAGTGGACCAAGCCCAAGACTCGGACCTCGGGGACAAACGGATAACCGCCGGTTGGTGACCGTTATGCACCAAGCCGAATCAGTACCACACAAGAACCACAACACCCCCTCGACGAAAGAGGACCAGTGGAAGATTGAGTGCCAGTACTGTGAGGGAGAACATCGGCTGTATCAATGCGACACCTTCGGGAAACTGACCCCGGACGAGGTGAGTCAGTGGACCAAGGACCACCGCCGCTGCTTCCGCTGCGCGCGCAGCCACCTAGCAGCTGAGTGCCGCTTGAAAAAGAAGTGCAGCAGGTGCGGTGGCACCCACTTGGAGGTCCTGCATGACATCAACAGGCGTCAGCCAGGACAACAGAGTGGGCCCGTCGCGGTAATGTACCATGCCGAGGCGGTGGCACCAGCACCAAAGTTCCACCAGACCGCTCCCTGGTGTCCCGACTGCTACGGCAGACACTGGGAGCCACGGTGCGACTCGCACCATATAGATTCTACGTCACGACCAACAGGAGTGCTCCACATTGACCAGCATAGCGGGACCCCCCGAGTGCTCCTCAAAGTGGTCAGAGTGCTCCTGAGCTACGAGGACAAGGTCCTGGACACTTACGCCGTCCTGGACGATGGGTCTGAAAAGACTCTCCTCCTCGCTTCCGCAGCAGCCCAGTTGGGCCTGCGGGGTGTCAAAGATACCATGACCATACGCACCATCAGAAGGGACCAGAAGACCATAAAGGGTGAAAGGGTCTCCTTCAAGATAGCAGCGGTGGACCAGCCCGAGAAGCAGTATAGTATAACTAACGTCTTCACTAGCCACGACATAGGCTTGTCTCAGTACACCTACCCCATCCCACAGCTGATGGAGAAGTATGTGCACCTACGTCAACTACCTATACCGCTTATCGACGGCGCCACACCGACCCTGCTCATCGGCTCCGACCACGCGGACCTCATTCTCCCAATTGAGGCGGCCCACGTCGGACCCAAAGGATGCCCAGTCGCGGTTCAGACCCGACTGGGATGGACGCTCCAGGGCCCCCTCTACGGACTTGACAGTCAACCCACGTCTACACGCTGCCTACACACAGAGGCGAGCGACACCGGCCTCTCCCCCGTACAGCAGAGGCTATTGACATTAAGCGAGAGGCCCGTGAGAGAACCGTGGGCACCAGAGGGAGTTCGGAACTCCACCCCCCTCAGCTGCGCTCCAGACGTAGCTGACCTCGGACCCAGCACCCCAAGCGACTCCTTGACGGGGCGGCCGGGACCGGCCTCTCCTCAGACGGGGTACAGAGCAAACAAGAGAAACAGACGGAGGAGGAGAAAGCACAGCCAAGCACAGATCAAAGCAGTCTCAGGCCCGCTCCCTCCTAAGCCCCCCTTCATCCCGTCCAGTCGTCATGACCATAGACCAGTCACTACCCCGAGCTGCGTGGCCGGCCGGCCGCGTAAGCAAAGTGACCACTGGTGCCGACGGGAAGGTCAGAGTGGCAGAAGTGCTCGGCCAAGGGCGGACCTACAACCGACCCGTGGCGAGGCTGATAGAGTCGCCAAGGCTCCCCGACTCGCTTAATGACGACCATGACCCCTGACTTTGTGACCTGCCTACCCTCACAACGGACATTGAGTAGTGGACAGTGCGGTTAATCTGTCTCTGCTTAGCTAATTAGGTGGGACTAATTAGGGGGCGGCTGTTACAAAGGGTCAGATTAAACCGAATATATGTATTTATTGATTGATATATATTGCATAATATTTGTATATCGTTTGATATCCCTTGTATATTCCTTTGTACATATACACGGAATGTCCCTTTAACCTAGTAGTTACACAGACCATAATATTTCATTCTCCTATTGGATGGCGTGCCACCAGCGCCAGTGCCGTGCCCCTAGAGCCGACTTGAAAGCTACCGTGAGGGCTTGTCTCAACATGCCCAGCTCTGCCCAGGGATACGGCTACCGAAATGAGAGTGGCACTATTTGTTCACCGTGCATATAAATATGGCGCAAGTAAATGTAGAAGTCCCTTACCCTTCTTCCCAACTTAGTAACAGAACGTGAAGCCTCACCCACTATGCAACGTGCGCTGCAGTAGGGCTCGTATTGCCCCAAAATAGAGTCGTGTTATCCTAATACGTTTGTTCAACGTATCGTTCGCTATTTACTAGTAAGCCTTCATTACGAGTCAAAGACCACGTGAAGTGAGTAATTGTGCGTCTACATAGAGCACTTATAGCCGCGTGCAAATAGGATAGTATTAACGTCAAGTTCAACTGTGAAACCACCGCGCACCGGAGGTTTTACACCGGCGACAGCAGAGCCCTTTCCGGCAGGATTATTATTATTCTTCATTGCTTTGACTGTGGCCGCTGGAGCAGAGAACCGTCTACCCCGCTGCTGTGTGGGATCTACCGTGAGGACATCATTCGAGCCCGTCTCAAGGAGAGACTCCACGGCTTCACCTGTGCGGCGCGCACCCTGGGATTACAGCTGCCGTTTTCATCCGCTGCTCCAGGGAGTAAGATCGCCCCCCGAGCAGGGCTAGTTGAAGTCCCTGTGGAACCCATTGACTTTGCATAGAGCATTGCCTCCCCCTGCTGGCTTACAACCGGTAGTACCCCCCTTCCAGTATCTCCAGCTATCTCCCCTGAGTACCATAGATATAATTGGACATTCATTATTGATTTGCCTATGCATAATTCCTTTGCCTTATAAGCGCAATTAAAGTAAAGTATATTATGTAATAATACCTTTGATGTAATAAATATTCTAAACGAGTATTTGTGTGGAAACCGTATCATTGTGGAGGAGTTCTCATCTGATATACTTGTGTACGGTATGGCCAGTAATGTACATAAGACGGTAGTGGTTTAATGATACCATACTTGATTAATACAGTCAGGGAATTGTACCCCTCAGTTACACTACCTACTAGCTACTACTACTACCTACTACCTACTAGCATCACACTACCTACTAGCTACTACTACTACCTACTAGAGAGAGAGAACATCACACTACCTCTCCCTCAGCTCTGCAGGGCAGCAGGTCTCTCACACTGTGCAGAGAGAGGGAACATCACACTACCTACTAGCTACTACTACTACCTACTACCTACTAGCATCACACTACCTACTAGCTACTACTACTACCTACTAGAGAGAGAGAACATCACACTACCTCTCCCTCAGCTCTGCAGGGCAGCAGGTCTCTCACACTGTGCAGCGGGAACATCTTCCTCTTGGCCTCTTTGGATCCCAGGAGACGGAGGAAGTAGAGGACGTAGCACAGCACCAGGGACCCCGTGTAGACCAGCTGAGAACCAGGAAGTACAGGAGCATGATGAGAGTACAGTAGGGGGGGAACCAGGAAGTACAGGAGCATGATGAGAGTACAGTAGGGGGGGAACCAGGACGTACAGGAGCATGATGAGAGTACAGTAGGGGGGGGAACCAGGAAGTACAGGAGCATGATGAGAGTACAGTAGGGGGGGGAAGCAGGAAGTACAGGAGCATGATGAGAGTACAGTAGGGGGGGGGAACCAGAGCCATAGATTCAGCGCTGTAAGCAATTCACCTCATCTCTTACCTGCATACAACCCTCCTATATACCTACTTAGCAGGATATGCATATAACCCATATAACTCTGTATGATTGCATGTGCAATAATGCTGTATATATTATGTTTACTCTTACAGAGTATATATATATATATATATATATATATATATATATATATATATATATATATATTCACATCTGTCTGTACATACAGTACCTGCATATAATCCTTTTTAGATATTTGTAGACGCTATAACTCTGTTTATAAACCTAATTTGTGTCTCTCTTTCTTTTTAGGTCAGGTGTGAGGCTTAGGTGTGAGGTTAGAGGAACACACAGACATCATGGCTCACGTCTTCTCCAGTCAGAGACAGCCAGAGAGCTTTTCTACTGAAGGCACAGAGAGGAAACTGGTCTCCATCTTCTTGTCTGACTCTGGAGAAGACAGTGAGTGCATTTCCCATGATGTTGGCGTGTTCCTCTAACGTTGCTGGATACCAAACACCAAGCCTAACTTTAAAACAATTACATTCATGAACAGCGAGTTGTCAGTTAGAGGCTTTTGTGACACTGTACATGAGATGCCTGGCTTTTAAGATAACCGGTTTGATATCATCCAGTGAGCAGCTGGAGAACCAACGGCTGCAGAACTAACGGCTACAGAACTAACGGCTGCAGAACTAACGGCTGGAGAACTAACGGCTACAGAACAAACGGCTACAAAACTGACGGCTGCAGAACTAACGGCTGGAGAACTAACGTCTACAGAACTAACGGCTGCAGAACTAACGGCTACAGAACTAACGGCTACAGAACTAACGGCTACAGAACTAACGGCTGCAGAACTAACGGCTGGAGAACTAACGGCTACAGAACTAACGGCTGCAGAACTAACGGCTGCAGAACTAACGGCTACAGAACTAACGTCTGCAGAACTAACGGCTACAGAACTAACGGCTGGAGAACTAACGTCTGCAGAACTAACGGCTGCAGAACTAACGGCTGGAGAACTAACGTCTGCAGAACTAACGGCTGCAGAACTAACGGCTACAGAACTAACGGCTACAGAACTAACGGCTACAGAACTAACGTCTGCAGAACTAACGGCTACAGAACTAACGGCTACAGAACTAACTGCTGCAGAACTAACGGCTACAGAACTAACGGCTGCAGAACTAACGGCTACAGAACTAACGGCTGCAGAACTAACGGCTACAGAACTAACGGCTGCAGAACTAACGGCTACAGAACTAACGGCTGCAGAACTAACGGCTACAGAACTAACGGCTGCAGAACTAACGGCTACAGAACTAACGGCTGGAGAACTAACGGCTTCAGAACTAACGGCTGCAGAACTAACGGCTGCAGAACTAACGGCTGGAGAACTAACGGCTACAGAACTAACGGCTACAGAACTAACGTTAGGTTATGACTATAACCAAGTTCTGTTAGTTAGGGGCGATGCTTGGCATCACTACTGCACTATCTCGCGTACGTGCACGCGTACTGAATAAACCACAAATGTACCTCTAATACCAGTATTAGTCTGACCACACCCCTCATCAGCTTACCTTCATAAGCAGGTGTGTGGTCACCTGCTCTCCTCCTTCCCAAGCTTTCACCACAAGGTGAGGACAAGGGCTGCAGCGGCCGTCTGATGCCAAGCATAGTCATAACCTAACGTTCTGTATCGTTAGTGGCTTAGCTTGGCATCACTACTGCACAAGGGAGGCCAAGCGGAGCCACTTGGCTGACAAATACACCCCGCTGACAGCCCCCCAAAACCATCAGAACAGGGAGGGCCGAGCCCCCCCGACCCCCCCTAATGGAGGGTATCCCCCCTATTAGAGGCTTCACGGGAAGGCGACGGACCCGACCGTGCGAAGAGGCACTCAAGCAACTTAACGCACAGGGTGAGCAGACCGTGGCTTGACCCCACGACTACACACACGCACAACCCGCATGCCACCCGGGAACGAACGGAGGAACAACCTCGTTACTGCCCCCAGAATCACGGGGCCAAGGGCAAACCCAACCCCGTGGCAAGGCCGTAGCAGCGGAGCGCGAAGGAAGACCCAGACCCACCAAAAGGACTGGACTCCCTGGAATGGGGGCCCGGAGAAGTCCATGATGCCAGCATCAAGACCCCACCAGGTGGGCACGTAGTGCCCCGCCCCCCACATCGCCAGCGTATTCGGACAAAGGCCCCTCAGTTACTGCACCTGGTATTCCCAGGCGGAATCCCATCCAAGTACTAACCAGGCCAGAACCTGCTTAGCTTCCGAGATCGGACGAGATCGGGCGTGTTCAGGTTGGTATGGCAGTAAGCCGAGCGGGCCCCGTCCCCCCAATAGTACACCGCCTGGCACACTGACCCTGCAGAACAGGCAGTCAGCATGGCCGTAAGCACACAAAAAGGTTAACCAACGGAAGCAGGCAGCGCACCGGGGAAAAACCAGGCAACAGGCTGTTAACCCTAGCCTGGAGACTGCGGACGAGACAGGCGCCAGAGGGGACAGCTGAACACAGCCGCCCCGGCGGAAGGAGCGTAAGCTGGCGGTGTTGCATGACCAAGCCTCCATTTAAAAACCCCCACCCAGAGGGGTCGAGGCAGAGAAGGCTGACACGATTGGCAGACGTCATGAACGTGCAGGGGCACCCTCAAACGGTGAACCCGGGAGTTGACACTGCTCCAACACACCAGGGAATCAACCACCTCGGTGTTACCCAATGCGGTGGTTGTTCCTATAACCCCTCAAGAAAAAACTCCAAAACACACCTGCGGGCATACACCGGCTATACCGCAGTACAAGTGTTCCAGTTTCCAAAAAGGGTTAACCCAGGCCTACGGGTCGCAAACATCACTTCGGACCGGGCCTGGCGGTACGGGAAGCACAGGGTCACCAGAGGAGGTCAAAAAACCACCCCCACAGGCCCCTCTTCGCCATGCGTGAGAGAGGAGCGAAAAATAATGGAGAACCAGCCCCTAAGCACACCGTACCCGGTATTCCCCGGCGGTCTCCCAACCAA
Organism: Notolepis coatsorum; assembly: GCF_963971535.1. Lineage (NCBI taxonomy): Eukaryota > Metazoa > Chordata > Actinopteri > Aulopiformes > Paralepididae > Notolepis > Notolepis coatsorum. The sequence goes on along the minus strand of NC_140170.1, from coordinate 12,621,952 downwards.
GTACTAACCAGGACCAACCTGTGTAGCGGCCGAGATCCGACGAGATCGAGCGCGTACAGAATGGCATGGCTGTAAGCCATGACGACAGTGCTGAGTAAAAACATACCCAACCAGGGTCTCCATAGCGCTTAACCCTGTGACACCCAGACCGACCTGGCATTTTTCCCCCTGAAAAAAGCCCAAGTCCCTCAGGGTACCAGAACAGCAGATCTGCATCCCCGGCGGACAACGGGTTCAACCGATCTGGACCAGCGTGACCAGAACCAGTCCCGTGCCCTAACCACGCCGACATGCCTACTCCAGGAGAAGGGCAGATATGCGTGTTGATCTTAACATGAAAAGAAGGCGCCACCCAGACGTTCGGACGAACCGCGCCTGGTGGCCCACCCCAAGGGCGTGAGACCCCACTACATATGTTCAGATCCATCCCGTCATCATCCCCCAGACATGAACGAGAATCCGTCGACAACCCACCCAGGTCATGGGATGTGGTCGTCGGAAGAGGAAAAACCCCCATCTCAGTTGCTTTATAAAAACGCTGTTTCAACCACAAGCAACCAAGGCGTGCCAGCCAATCGCCTGTTTACAGCGAGCTAGCACTATACGTGCGTCGGGACACACCCCCATCAATGAACAGGCTATTTAGACCTGTCATTGAATCCCCAAGGCGCCCAGGGGAACGACAAGAGGGGTGTGACACTCCCTAACTCCAACACTTCTGGAATAGAAAGAAGGAAGCATCAACAGTATGTATCCCAGTCTACACAGCCGGGGTAAAAAATGTTCACATTTTTACATCCCACCACCCTCCCATAGGAAAGAGACGGGGATCCCCAGAGAGACTTCCCACGCGAGCTGTACAGATTGAAAAGAATATATTGCACCTTGAGCCATGTAAAAAACTGGTTTCAGGGCCTCCGGGGAAGAGGCACTGAACCCATACACACTCAACAAACGAATTGAATCGAATATACATACAACTGCAGAACTAACGGCTACAGAACTAACGGCTACAGAACTAACAGCTACAGAACTAACAGCTGGAGAACTAACGGCTACAGAACTAACGGCTGGAGAACTAACAGCTGGAGAACTAACGGCTACAGAACTAACAGCTGGAGAACTAACGGCTACAGAACTAACGGCTGGAGAACTAACAGCTGGAGAACTAACGGCTACAGAACTAACGGCTACAGAACTAACAGCTACAGAACTAACAGCTGGAGAACTAACGGCTACAGAACTAACGTCTACAGAACTAACGGCTACAGAACTAACGGCTACAGAACTAACAGCTACAGAACTAACAGCTAAAGAACTAACAGCTGGAGAACTAACGGCTACAGAACTAACAGCAACAGAACTAACGGCTGGAGAACTAACGGCTACAGAACTAACAGCTACAGAACTAACAGCTACAGAACTAACAGCTGGAGAACTAACGGCTACAGAACTAACGGCTACAGAACTAACAGCTACAGAACTAACAGCTAAAGAACTAACAGCTGGAGAACTAACGGCTACAGAACTAACGGCTGCAGAACTAACGGCTGGAGAACTAACCGCTACAGAACTAACGGCTACAGAACTAACGGCTACAGAACTAACGGCTGCAGAACTAACGGCTGCAGAACTAACGGCTGCAGAACTAACGGCTGCAGAACTAACGGCTGGAGAACTAACCGCTACAGAACTAACGGCTACAGAACTAACGGCTACAGAACTAACGGCTACAGAACTAACAGCTACAGAACTAACGGCTGCAGAACTAACGGCTGCAGAACTAACGGCTGCAGATATATACTATACTAGAACCTCATCAGTTCTTTCCTTAAAGTGACCTTTATTTTCCTCTTTCCTTTAAAGTGTCCTTTCCATTTAGTTTAAAGTAACCGTTTGTGTGTGAGCGAATGCAGCGTGTGTGTGTGTGTGTGTGTATGTGTGTGTTCATGTGTACTTGTGAGTGGAGAGATCAGTGTTCAGTGTTCCAGGCCTGTACACTGCGATGATATGATCGCGAATTGCCCCTTTAATTGGCCGTTGCGATTGGTAAATATTATCTGGGGGCGGGCTTGCGAGTAGTGCTTTCAAGCCTTGCATTCGCATTTCACTCCTAAATTATCCAAGGCGTGTGATGACGCCACTCACGCGAGCTGTCAGTGCGACACAATGTCGTGGTGCTATGAAAGAATCTGTCGGCAATGAATGAACTTACTGCGATCACCGATAGCCTGAGTGAAAAAAAAGATTTGCGTGTGGAGTGAATCTAGGTCACGCTATATACTTGGTACTTGTAGTCTATCGTGCGATTAAAGACCATGTCCCTATCTGCGTAGTCTATACATCCAACACCAAATCCCATAATTCCTAGCAAAACGAAACTGAATGTGGCCTCTCTTCCTTTCAATATGGACTATTGCATCGCCAAAGAAGCACCTCATTTCAATACATTTAAGATACAAATTTTGCTCTGCAAGAACAACGGAGTGGATATCAGTCCATCTTATGACAACCACGTCCGATGTGGAGAGATGATAAGATGATGATGATTGACGTGATGATGTGATGATTGATTGACGGGGACACGGACACTTCTAACGTTCAGGTTCAGCCATGCATTAGGTGAGTAGTAGTAGCCCACTATTAGGACGTGAAATACTGTCTACTTAAATTTATAAAATATCAACCTATCTATCTATCTAATAATGAGACAATATGCAAATAAGATAATACTAATAATTGTCACGGTGTCCCCGTATATGAAATGAAAGTGGCTTGCAACTTTACTGGCTGTCACAAACAGTTTATTTCTCGTTTAGCATAGTATTACATTCCACTTCTATAAACAATCAAAGTCCTACCGTAAGAGCCTCATACGGGTCAATTAAACCTTTTTGATTAGTCTTTCCTTCGAGCTAAGTTGGACTGAACATTTCACTGTCAAAAGCGCAAATGTAAATAAGGTTGCGTCGCAACACGGTTTTCAAAATAAAGGTCACATATACAAATACCTCTCAATTCTTACTAAAAAAAGTCCCGGATATACATAAACATTAATTGGCATAGATCTCTATAAACGGCCCAACACATTGATCACTTTAGGCACACACTGAAACCAGTAACATCACAAATATGAAGCAGGTAATTACCCATACAAATAATAAACCTTTCATGGGGTTATTTACAATAATAATTAATTTGATTTCTAAAGCACTTTTCATTGTGAAACAAATGTATGCAGAGTTTCTTGTCCTCCTGATTAATGCAATGGTGTGTGTGTTGTGGTGATCTCATTCAAGGAGCACTACACAAGCACGCACACACACACACAGTTTGTTGTTTTTGTTCTATTAGTGATTTACACACTTTCTCGGTTGGTTCATTATAAAAGATACAAACCTGAAAACAAACGCACTTAAATGTTAAATAAAAGGACCACAGTAATGAGGCAGGAGGAACATATTTTTTTAATAATGGTAAAATTGTTATTTAAAAATGTGCCCCTAAAAAATATTTTTTGCCCCTAAATGTCTCATTTAGGGGCAAGTGTGCCCCTAGTGAAAAGGCTTAGCGTACAGCCCTGTGTTCTGATGGCCTGGGGGAAGAAGCTGAGCCTTAGTCTCTCTGTTCTTGCTGCGTGTATACGGAGGCGCTTGCCTGACCGCAGCAGCTTGAACAGGCTGTTGTTGGGGTGGTGAGGGTCTTTCATTATCCTGCAGGCTCTGGATTTGCACCTCCTGTATACTGCACCTTGTGTATACTGCACCTTGTGTATACTGCACCTTGTGTAGACTGCACCTTGTGTATACTGCACCTTGTGTATACTGCACCGTGTGTATACTGCACCTTGTGTATACTGCACCTTGTGTAGACTGCACCTTGTGTATACTGTACCTTGTGTATACTGCACCGTGTGTATACTGCACCTTGTGTATACTGTACCTTGTGTATACTGCACCTTGTGTATACTGTACCTTGTGTATACTGCACCTTGTGTAGACTGCACCTTGTGTAGACTGCACCTTGTGTATACTGCACCTTGTGTATACTGCACCGTGTGTATACTGCACCGTGTGTATACTGTACCTTGTGTATACTGCACCTTGTGTATACTGCACCTTGTGTATACTGCACCTTGTGTATACTGTACCTTGTGTATACTGCACCTTGTGTATACTGCACCTTGTGTATACTGCACCTTGTGTATACTGCACCTTGTGTATACTGCACCTTGTGTATACTGCACCTTGTGTGTACTGCACCTAGTGTATACTGCACCTTGTGTATACTGCACCTTGTGTATACTGCACCTTGTGTATACTGCACCTTGTGTATACTGCACCTTGTGTATACTGTACCTTGTGTATACTGCACCTTGTGTATACTGCACCTTGTGTTTACTGCACCTTGTGTATACTGCACCTTGTGTATACTGTACCTTGTGTATACTGTACCTTGTGTATACTGCACCTTGTGGATACTGCACCTTGTGTATACTGTACCTTGTGTTTACTGCACCTTGTGTGTACTGCACCTAGTGTATACTGCACCTTGTGTATACTGCACCTTGTGTTTACTGCACCTTGTGTATACTGCACCTTGTGTATACTGCACCTTGTGTATACTGCACCTTGTGTATACTGCACCTTGTGTATACTGTACCTTGTGTATACTGCACCTTGTGTATACTGTACCTTGTGTATACTGCACCTTGTGTATACTGCACCTTGTGTATACTGCACCTTGTGTATAACTGCACCTTGTGTATACTGCACCTTGTGTATACTGTACCTTGTGTATACTGTACCTTGTGTATACTGCACCTTGTGTATACTGCACCTTGTGTATACTGCACCTTGTGTATACTGCACCTTGTGTATACTGCACCTTGTGTATACTGCACCTTGTGTATACTGTACCTTGTGTATACTGTACCTTGTGTATACTGCACCTTGTGTATACTGTACCTTGTGTATACTGCACCTTGTGTATACTGCACCTTGTGTATACTGCACCTTGTGTATACTGCACCTAGTGTATACTGCACCTTGTGTATACTGTACCTTGTGTATACTGCACCTTGTGTATACTGCACCTAGTGTATACTGTACCTTGTGTATACTGCACCTAGTGTATACTGTACCTTGTGTATACTGCACCTATTTTTATATTCAGTTAATTAAATAGTTTAGTTTATTTTTTCTCACATACTTAAATTAATCTAATTTATATTCATGTCTTTATTTCTATTACCCTGCCCATACCTGTAACCCGCCCTCCCCCATGCTGCTATGACGCCCAAATGTCAATAAAGGAATATCTTATCTCATCTTATCTGATCACCCCCCCCCCCCCCCCCCTTACCTGTGCAGCGGCGAAGATGTAGAGACCCCACCCAGGAGCGGACACCACCAGCACCACCGTCAGGATGCACTTAGCCACCATGGCGAGGCTCTCGGCCACCACCTTCAACCTGACAAACTGGTGCGCCTGAGCCAAGACCCACAGGGGCTCAGCCAGCAGCTCCTGCAGCGCGGCCCAGGAGAACATCACCACGGCGGGGCCGTAGTGTGGGATAGCCTGGGGATCCGGGGCCTCCAGCAGCCACAACCAAACACAGACCAGCAGCGACGCCCACAGCACACCGAGTGGCAACCTGGGAGAAACATCCAGACATATCAATAGTGCTGAATATTTATATTTACCATATATATATATATATATATATATATAATACTACTACTACTACTACTACTACTACTACTACTACTACTACTACTACTACTACCATAGTGTCTTTATACCTGTATCACTGTACATATTAATACTATATCTATATCTGTACATATCTCTTACCTACTCTTACTAGTTACACTGCTGGCCAGTATGACTTACTACCATAGTGTCTTTATACCTGTATCACTGTACATATTAATACTATATCTATATCTGTACATATCTCTTACCTACTCTTACTAGTTACACTGCTGGCCAGTATGACTTACTACCATAGTGTCTTTATACCTGTATCACTGTACATATTAATACTATATCTATATCTGTACATATCTCTTACCTACTCTTACTAGTTACACTGCTGGCCAGTATGACTTACTACCATAGTGTCTTTATACCTGTATCACTGTACATATTAATACTATATCTATATCTGTACATATCTCTTACCTACTCTTACTAGTTACACTGCTGGCCAGTATGACTTACTACCATAGTGTCTTTATACCTGTATCACTGTTAGGGCTGGGCGATATGACGATATTATATAAATATCGGGTACAGTTCATTAACGATACACTTTTTTAACGTATCGTGGATATCGTGATGTTTTGACCAAGAGGATTGTGTCGCGTCAATCTGGTCCACCCCGTTCAAACTTTTGAACAACGCCGCTCCCACACACACACTACTGCATCAAAGTTAGTACTTATGATTAACAAAGGCATTCGTTTTGTGGCATCAACATTATATAGTTACACGTTATATAGTTACACATCAGCGTATTTACCCAAACATACAGTAGCAACGTCCGATGACGACATAGATAGAAAGCGTTACTGTTCATATCTCAGTCCGTGCCGAGTTGTGCGTGCCCATTCTGCGGTCTGTTAATAAAGTTTTCAATCAGACAGATGTATGGAAAGGCTTTTATTATAACATTTGTTGCAGTAAAATCATTATGCCTCGTTGTGATGCTGCGGTGCGCTAGTAATCACTCGTCGGCTGCGGTGAGCTGTTGTTGTCGTTGAGCTGAGCTCTCGTTAAAATCAATGGAGGGCATTCAGGAATGTAAAAAAAGAATAGCGCTGCTTGCCGATTGGTGCTAAGAACAGCAGGGCGGGTACAAGCGGTGTGACGTAATTGGCAGACTCGACTGTCAATCAAAATTATTCTGTTTCCGGCTGAATGATTGAATGAATGAACGTTATTAACGATTGCAGAATGGGTACAATACAGTACAGCTCAATACAACAACAGTGGACTGACTGGAGGATGAAGACCAGAAAAAGACTTTCGGCTTTTTTACATAAGGGTCCTCCATTTTCAATTCATCAAAACATTTAGAGACATACAAATATACAGTAGTTTCATAAAAATGCTAAAATCCTATTTATTGATTGATTGATTGATTGATTTAAAACTTTATTAACATATTGCAGAATGGGTACAGTACAGCTCAATACATACAATTGTTAAGGGGATGCAGACCAGAGAAAGACTTTCGTCTTGTTTACATCAGGGTCCCCCATTTTCAATTCATCATATTTCATATCTAAATCATATAATATCTCATTGCTAAATATATGCAATATATAATCTAATAATCCAATAATCTAAATCTAATATATAATATAAAAATGCTAAATGCATGGGTATTTTATTTTGTCTTTAATGTTAGCTTGCAAACTCAAATACTGTCTTGGTAAGCCTCATAATGAATTGTTTGGGGGAAAAAAGAAAAACATTGTGATGCGTATCGTGTATCGCCGAAAGGTCAGAAAATATCGTGATATCATATTTAGGCCATATCGCCCAGCCCTAATCACTGTACATATTAATACTATATCTATATCTGTACATATCTCTTACCTACTCTTACTAGTTA